>NW_028167440.1:0-314991 GCF_963513975.1 Fringilla coelebs | reverse complement strand
CTGGAAAGCTGCACGCTCAGTGCCAGTCTTCTGCAGCTTCTTTCTTCACGTTTCAGCAGCTAGCACGCTCTCCGTGTGCTGGAGAAGCGGCAGAGGCTTCCTTGCCGGAGAAGCGGCACCTTCGCCGGCAGAGAGCATCCTGCCGGCCGCGGTGCGCTCCGGAGCGGGGGCTTGTGCCGAAAGAGGCCGGCAACAGGCGCTTACCTTCGGACAGCTCCGGATCGCCGTCTAATGCGTCTCTTGTCGCCTACACGGCAGGGAAAAGCTTTTCCACTCTGTCTAGGAAGGAGAAAGTGTGCCAGCACAGCAAATGCCTCCCGGACTTTCCCTGCAATTCAGCAAGTGCTTTGCAGCTTGAAATTGGAAGGAAAGCCTCAGATTTAGCAGCCAGAGCTTCAGGAGGAGCAGCAGCGAGCACAGCATCGGTTTTGCAGCAGCTCCTTCCATGTGCATGTTTTTGGGAGTGGAAAGGCTTGCAGAGTGTTAAAGTAGCTTTTTCTCTCCGCTGGAAAGCTGCACGCTCAGTGCCAGTCTTCTGCAGCTTCTTTCTTCACGTTTCAGCAGCTAGCACGCTCTCCGTGTGCTGGAGAAGCGGCAGAGGCTTCCTTGCCGGAGAAGCGGCACCTTCGCCGGCAGAGAGCATCCTGCCGGCCGCGGTGCGCTCCGGAGCGGGGGCTTGTGCCGAAAGAGGCCGGCAACAGGCGCTTACCTTCGGACAGCTCCGGATGCCCGTCTCATGCGTCTCTTGTCGCCTACACGGCAGGGAAAAGCTTTTCCACTCTGTCTAGGAAGGAGAAAGTGTGCCAGCACAGCAAATGCCTCCCGGACTTTCCCTGGAATTCAGCAAGTGCTTTGCAGCTTGAAATTGGAAGGAAAGCCTCAGATTTAGCAGCCAGAGCTTCAGGAGGAGCAGCAGCGAGCACAGCATCGGTTTTGCAGCAGCTCCTTCCATGTGCATGTTTTTGGGAGTGGAAAGGCTTGCAGAGTGTTAAAGTAGCTTTTTCTCTCCGCTGGAAAGCTGCACGCTCAGTGCCAGTCTTCTGCAGCTTCTTTCTTCACGTTTCAGCAGCTAGCACGCTCTCCGTGTGCTGGAGAAGCGGCAGAGGCTTCCTTGCCGGAGAAGCGGCACCTTCGCCGGCAGAGAGCATCCTGCCGGCCGCGGTGCGCTCCGGAGCGGGGGCTTGTGCCGAAAGAGGCCGGCAACAGGCGCTTACCTTCGGACAGCTCCGGATCGCCGTCTAATGCGTCTCTTGTCGCCTACACGGCAGGGAAAAGCTTTTCCACTCTGTCTAGGAAGGAGAAAGTGTGCCAGCACAGCAAATGCCTCCCGGACTTTCCCTGGAATTCAGCAAGTGCTTTGCAGCTTGAAATTGGAAGGAAAGCCTCAGATTTAGCAGCCAGAGCTTCAGGAGGAGCAGCAGCGAGCACAGCATCGGTTTTGCAGCAGCTCCTTCCATGTGCATGTTTTTGGGAGTGGAAAGGCTTGCAGAGTGTTCAAGTAGCTTTTTCTCTCCGCTGGAAAGCTGCACGCTCAGTGCCAGTCTTCTGCAGCTTCTTTCTTCACGGTTTCAGCAGCTAGCACGCTCTCCGTGTGCTGGAGAAGCGGCAGAGGCTTCCTTGCCGGAGAAGCGGCACCTTCGCCGGCAGAGAGCATCCTGCCGGCCGCGGTGCGCTCCGGAGCGGGGGCTTGTGCCGAAAGAGGCCGGCAACAGGCGCTTACCTTCGGACAGCTCCGGATCGCCGTCTAATGCGTCTCTTGTCGCCTACACGGCAGGGAAAAGCTTTTCCACTCTGTCTAGGAAGGAGAAAGTGTGCCAGCACAGCAAATGCCTCCCGGACTTTCCCTGGAATTCAGCAAGTGCTTTGCAGCTTGAAATTGGAAGGAAAGCCTCAGATTTAGCAGCCAGAGCTTCAGGAGGAGCAGCAGCGAGCACAGCATCGGTTTTGCAGCAGCTCCTTCCATGTGCATGTTTTTGGGAGTGGAAAGGCTTGCAGAGTGTTAAAGTAGCTTTTTCTCTCCGCTGGAAAGCTGCACGCTCAGTGCCAGTCTTCTGCAGCTTCTTTCTTCACGTTTCAGCAGCTAGCACGCTCTCCGTGTGCTGGAGAAGCGGCAGAGGCTTCCTTGCCGGAGAAGCGGCACCTTCGCCGCAGAGAGCATCCTGCCGGCCGCGGTGCGCTCCGGAGCGGGGGGCTTGTGCCGAAAGAGGCCGGCAACAGGCGCTTACCTTCGGACAGCTCCGGATCGCCGTCTAATGCGTCTCTTGTCGCCTACACGGCAGGGAAAAGCTTTTCCACTCTGTCTAGGAAGGAGAAAGTGTGCCAGCACAGCAAATGCCTCCCGGACTTTCCCTGCAATTCAGCAAGTGCTTTGCAGCTTGAAATTGGAAGGAAAGCCTCAGATTTAGCAGCCAGAGCTTCAGGAGGAGCAGCAGCGAGCACAGCATCGGTTTTGCAGCAGCTCCTTCCATGTGCATGTTTTTGGGAGTGGAAAGGCTTGCAGAGTGTTAAAGTAGCTTTTTCTCTCCGCTGGAAAGCTGCACGCTCAGTGCCAGTCTTCTGCAGCTTCTTTCTTCACGTTTCAGCAGCTAGCACGCTCTCCGTGTGCTGGAGAAGCGGCAGAGGCTTCCTTGCCGGAGAAGCGGCACCTTCGCCGGCAGAGAGCATCCTGCCGGCCGCGGTGCGCTCCGGAGCGGGGGCTTGTGCCGAAAGAGGCCGGCAACAGGCGCTTACCTTCGGACAGCTCCGGATCGCCGTCTAATGCGTCTCTTGTCGCCTACACGGCAGGGAAAAGCTTTTCCACTCTGTCTAGGAAGGAGAAAGTGTGCCAGCACAGCAAATGCCTCCCGGACTTTCCCTGCAATTCAGCAAGTGCTTTGCAGCTTGAAATTGGAAGGAAAGCCTCAGATTTAGCAGCCAGAGCTTCAGGAGGAGCAGCAGCGAGCACAGCATCGGTTTTGCAGCAGCTCCTTCCATGTGCATGTTTTTGGGAGTGGAAAGGCTTGCAGAGTGTTAAAGTAGCTTTTTCTCTCCGCTGGAAAGCTGCACGCTCAGTGCCAGTCTTCTGCAGCTTCTTTCTTCACGTTTCAGCAGCTAGCACGCTCCTCCGTGTGCTGGAGAAGCGGCAGAGGCTTCCTTGCCGGAGAAGCGGCACCTTCGCCGGCAGAGAGCATCCTGCCGGCCGCGGTGCGCTCCGGAGCGGGGGCTTGTGCCGAAAGAGGCCGGCAACAGGCGCTTACCTTCGGACAGCTCCGGATCGCCGTCTAATGCGTCTCTTGTCGCCTACACGGCAGGGAAAAGCTTTTCCACTCTGTCTAGGAAGGAGAAAGTGTGCCAGCACAGCAAATGCCTCCCGGACTTTCCCTGCAATTCAGCAAGTGCTTTGCAGCTTGAAATTGGAAGGAAAGCCTCAGATTTAGCAGCCAGAGCTTCAGGAGGAGCAGCAGCGAGCACAGCATCGGTTTTGCAGCAGCTCCTTCCAAGTGCATGTTTTTGGGAGTGGAAAGGCTTGCAGAGTGTTAAAGTAGCTTTTTCTCTCCGCTGGAAAGCTGCACGCTCAGTGCCAGTCTTCTGCAGCTTCTTTCTTCACGTTTCAGCAGCTAGCACGCTCTCCGTGTGCTGGAGAAGCGGCAGAGGCTTCCTTGCCGGAGAAGCGGCACCTTCGCCGGCAGAGAGCATCCTGCGGCCGCGGTGCGCTCCGGAGCGGGGACTTGTGCCGAAAGAGGCCGGCAACAGGCGCTTACCTTCGGACAGCTCCGGATCGCCGTCTAATGCGTCTCTTGTCGCCTACACGGCAGGGAAAAGCTTTTCCACTCTGTCTAGGAAGGAGAAAGTGTGCCAGCACAGCAAATGCCTCCCGGACTTTCCCTGAATTCAGCAAGTGCTTTGCAGCTTGAAATTGGAAGGAAAGCCTCAGATTTAGCAGCCAGAGCTTCAGGAGGAGCAGCAGCGAGCACAGCATCGGTTTTGCAGCAGCTCCTTCCATGTGCATGTTTTTGGGAGTGGAAAGGCTTGCAGAGTGTTAAAGTAGCTTTTTCTCTCCGCTGGAAAGCTGCACGCTCAGTGCCAGTCTTCTGCAGCTTCTTTCTTCACGTTTCAGCAGCTAGCACGCTCTCCGTGTGCTGGAGAAGCGGCAGAGGCTTCCTTGCCGGAGAAGCGGCACCTTCGCCGGCAGAGAGCATCCTGCCGGCCGCGGTGCGCTCCGGAGCGGGGGCTTGTGCCGAAAGAGGCCGGCAACAGGCGCTTACCTTCGGACAGCTCCGGATCGCCGTCTAATGCGTCTCTTGTCGCCTACACGGCAGGGAAAAGCTTTTCCACTCTGTCTAGGAAGGAGAAAGTGTGCCAGCACAGCAAATGCCTCCCGGACTTTCCCTGGAATTCAGCAAGTGCTTTGCAGCTTGAAATTGGAAGGAAAGCCTCAGATTTAGCAGCCAGAGCTTCAGGAGGAGCAGCAGCGAGCACAGCATCGGTTTTTGCAGCAGCTCCTTCCATGTGCATGTTTTTGGGAGTGGAGAGGCTTGCAGAGTGTTAAAGTAGCTTTTTCTCTCCGCTGGAAAGCTGCACGCTCAGTGCCAGTCTTCTGCAGCTTCTTTCTTCACGTTTCAGCAGCTAGCACGCTCTCCGTGTGCTGGAGAAGCGGCAGAGGCTTCCTTGCCGGAGAAGCGGCACCTTCGCCGGCAGAGAGCATCCTGCCGGCCGCGGTGCGCTCCGGAGCGGGGGCTTGTGCCGAAAGAGGCCGGCAACAGGCGCTTACCTTCGGACAGCTCCGGATCGCCGTCTAATGCGTCTCTTGTCGCCTACACGGCAGGGAAAAGCTTTTCCACTCTGTCTAGGAAGGAGAAAGTGTGCCAGCACAGCAAATGCCTCCCGGACTTTCCCTGGAATTCAGCAAGTGCTTTGCAGCTTGAAATTGGAAGGAAAGCCTCAGATTTAGCAGCCAGAGCTTCAGGAGGAGCAGCAGCGAGCACAGCATCGGTTTTGCAGCAGCTCCTTCCATGTGCATGTTTTTGGGAGTGGAAAGGCTTGCAGAGTGTTAAAGTAGCTTTTTCTCTCCGCTGGAAAGCTGCACGCTCAGTGCCAGTCTTCTGCAGCTTCTTTCTTCACGTTTCAGCAGCTAGCACGCTCTCCGTGTGCTGGAGAAGCGGCAGAGGCTTCCTTGCCGGAGAAGCGGCACCTTCGCCGGCAGAGAGCATCCTGCCGGCCGCGGTGCGCTCCGGAGCGGGGGCTTGTGCCGAAAGAGGCCGGCAACAGGCGCTTACCTTCGGACAGCTCCGGATCGCCGTCTAATGCGTCTCTTGTCGCCTACACGGCAGGGAAAAGCTTTTCCACTCTGTCTAGGAAGGAGAAAGTGTGCCAGCACAGCAAATGCCTCCCGGACTTTCCCTGGAATTCAGCAAGTGCTTTGCAGCTTGAAATTGGAAGGAAAGCCTCAGATTTAGCAGCCAGAGCTTCAGGAGGAGCAGCAGCGAGCACAGCATCGGTTTTGCAGCAGCTCCTTCCATGTGATGTTTTTGGGAGTGGAAAGGCTTGCAGAGTGTTCAAGTAGCTTTTTCTCTCCGCTGGAAAGCTGCACGCTCAGTGCCAGTCTTCTGCAGCTTCTTTCTTCACGTTTCAGCAGCTAGCACGCTCTCCGTGTGCTGGAGAAGCGGCAGAGGCTTCCTTGCCGGAGAAGCGGCACCTTCGCCGGCAGAGAGCATCCTGCCGGCCGCGGTGCGCTCCGGAGCGGGGGCTTGTGCCGAAAGAGGCCGGCAACAGGCGCTTACCTTCGGACAGCTCCGGATGCCCGTCTCATGCGTCTCTTGTCGCCTACACGGCAGGGAAAAGCTTTTCCACTCTGTCTAGGAAGGAGAAAGTGTGCCAGCACAGCAAATGCCTCCCGGACTTTCCCTGCAATTCAGCAAGTGCTTTGCAGCTTGAAATTGGAAGGAAAGCCTCAGATTTAGCAGCCAGAGCTTCAGGAGGAGCAGCAGCGAGCACAGCATCGGTTTTGCAGCAGCTCCTTCCATGTGCATGTTTTTGGGAGTGGAAAGGCTTGCAGAGTGTTAAAGTAGCTTTTTCTCTCCGCTGGAAAGCTGCACGCTCAGTGCCAGTCTTCTGCAGCTTCTTTCTTCACGTTTCAGCAGCTAGCACGCTCTCCGTGTGCTGGAGAAGCGGCAGAGGCTTCCTTGCCGGAGAAGCGGCACCTTCGCCGGCAGAGAGCATCCTGCCGGCCGCGGTGCGCTCCGGAGCGGGGGCTTGTGCCGAAAGAGGCCGGCAACAGGCGCTTACCTTCGGACAGCTCCGGATCGCCGTCTAATGCGTCTCTTGTCGCCTACACGGCAGGGAAAAGCTTTTCCACTCTGTCTAGGAAGGAGAAAGTGTGCCAGCACAGCAAATGCCTCCCGGACTTTCCCTGCAATTCAGCAAGTGCTTTGCAGCTTGAAATTGGAAGGAAAGCCTCAGATTTAGCAGCCAGAGCTTCAGGAGGAGCAGCAGCGAGCACAGCATCGGTTTTGCAGCAGCTCCTTCCAAGTGCATGTTTTTGGGAGTGGAAAGGCTTGCAGAGTGTTAAAGTAGCTTTTTCTCTCCGCTGGAAAGCTGCACGCTCAGTGCCAGTCTTCTGCAGCTTCTTTCTTCACGTTTCAGCAGCTAGCACGCTCTCCGTGTGCTGGAGAAGCGGCAGAGGCTTCCTTGCCGGAGAAGCGGCACCTTCGCCGGCAGAGAGCATCCTGCCGGCCGCGGTGCGCTCCGGAGCGGGGGCTTGTGCCGAAAGAGGCCGGCAACAGGCGCTTACCTTCGGACAGCTCCGGATGCCCGTCTCATGCGTCTCTTGTCGCCTACACGGCAGGGAAAAGCTTTTCCACTCTGTCTAGGAAGGAGAAAGTGTGCCAGCACAGCAAATGCCTCCCGGACTTTCCCTGGAATTCAGCAAGTGCTTTGCAGCTTGAAATTGGAAGGAAAGCCTCAGATTTAGCAGCCAGAGCTTCAGGAGGAGCAGCAGCGAGCACAGCATCGGTTTTGCAGCAGCTCCTTCCATGTGCATGTTTTTGGGAGTGGAAAGGCTTGCAGAGTGTTAAAGTAGCTTTTTCTCTCCGCTGGAAAGCTGCACGCTCAGTGCCAGTCTTCTGCAGCTTCTTTCTTCACGTTTCAGCAGCTAGCACGCTCTCCGTGTGCTGGAGAAGCGGCAGAGGCTTCCTTGCCGGAGAAGCGGCACCTTCGCCGGCAGAGAGCATCCTGCCGGCCGCGGTGCGCTCCGGAGCGGGGGCTTGTGCCGAAAGAGGCCGGCAACAGGCGCTTACCTTCGGACAGCTCCGGATCGCCGTCTAATGCGTCTCTTGTCGCCTACACGGCAGGGAAAAGCTTTTCCACTCTGTCTAGGAAGGAGAAAGTGTGCCAGCACAGCAAATGCCTCCCGGACTTTCCCTGGAATTCAGCAAGTGCTTTGCAGCTTGAAATTGGAAGGAAAGCCTCAGATTTAGCAGCCAGAGCTTCAGGAGGAGAGCAGCGAGCACAGCATCGGTTTTGCAGCAGCTCCTTCCATGTGCATGTTTTTGGGAGTGGAAAGGCTTGCAGAGTGTTAAAGTAGCTTTTTTCTCTCCGCTGGAAAGCTGCACGCTCAGTGCCAGTGTTCTGCAGCTTCTTTCTTCACGTTTCAGCAGCTAGCACGCTCTCCGTGTGCTGGAGAAGCGGCAGAGGCTTCCTTGCCGGAGAAGCGGCACCTTCGCCGGCAGAGAGCATCCTGCCGGCCGCGGTGCGCTCCGGAGCGGGGGCTTGTGCCGAAAGAGGCCGGCAACAGGCGCTTACCTTCGGACAGCTCCGGATCGCCGTCTAATGCGTCTCTTGTCGCCTACACGGCAGGGAAAAGCTTTTCCACTCTGTCTAGGAAGGAGAAAGTGTGCCAGCACAGCAAATGCCTCCCGGACTTTCCCTGGAATTCAGCAAGTGCTTTGCAGCTTGAAATTGGAAGGAAAGCCTCAGATTTAGCAGCCAGAGCTTCAGGAGGAGCAGCAGCGAGCACAGCATCGGTTTTGCAGCAGCTCCTTCCATGTGCATGTTTTTGGGAGTGGAAAGGCTTGCAGAGTGTTAAAGTAGCTTTTTCTCTCCGCTGGAAAGCTGCACGCTCAGTGCCAGTGTTCTGCAGCTTCTTTCTTCACGTTTCAGCAGCTAGCACGCTCTCCGTGTGCTGGAGAAGCGGCAGAGGCTTCCTTGCCGGAGAAGCGGCACCTTCGCCGGCAGAGAGCATCCTGCCGGCCGCGGTGCGCTCCGGAGCGGGGGCTTGTGCCGAAAGAGGCCGGCAACAGGCGCTTACCTTCGGACAGCTCCGGATCGCCGTCTAATGCGTCTCTTGTCGCCTACACGGCAGGGAAAAGCTTTTCCACTCTGTCTAGGAAGGAGAAAGTGTGCCAGCACAGCAAATGCCTCCCGGACTTTCCCTGGAATTCAGCAAGTGCTTTGCAGCTTGAAATTGGAAGGAAAGCCTCAGATTTAGCAGCCAGAGCTTCAGGAGGAGCAGCAGCGAGCACAGCATCGGTTTTGCAGCAGCTCCTTCCAAGTGCATGTTTTTGGGAGTGGAAAGGCTTGCAGAGTGTTAAAGTAGCTTTTTCTCTCCGCTGGAAAGCTGCACGCTCAGTGCCAGTCTTCTGCAGCTTCTTTCTTCACGTTTCAGCAGCTAGCACGCTCTCCGTGTGCTGGAGAAGCGGCAGAGGCTTCCTTGCCGGAGAAGCGGCACCTTCGCCGGCAGAGAGCATCCTGCCGGCCGCGGTGCGCTCCGGAGCGGGGGCTTGTGCCGAAAGAGGCCGGCAACAGGCGCTTACCTTCGGACAGCTCCGGATGCCCGTCTCATGCGTCTCTTGTCGCCTACACGGCAGGGAAAAGCTTTTCCACTCTGTCTAGGAAGGAGAAAGTGTGCCAGCACAGCAAATGCCTCCCGGACTTTCCCTGGAATTCAGCAAGTGCTTTGCAGCTTGAAATTGGAAGGAAAGCCTCAGATTTAGCAGCCAGAGCTTCAGGAGGAGCAGCAGCGAGCACAGCATCGGTTTTGCAGCAGCTCCTTCCATGTGCATGTTTTTGGGAGTGGAAAGGCTTGCAGAGTGTTAAAGTAGCTTTTTCTCTCCGCTGGAAAGCTGCACGCTCAGTGCCAGTCTTCTGCAGCTTCTTTCTTCACGTTTCAGCAGCTAGCACGCTCTCCGTGTGCTGGAGAAGCGGCAGAGGCTTCCTTGCCGGAGAAGCGGCACCTTCGCCGGCAGAGAGCATCCTGCCGGCCGCGGTGCGCTCCGGAGCGGGGGCTTGTGCCGAAAGAGGCCGGCAACAGGCGCTTACCTTCGGACAGCTCCGGATCGCCGTCTAATGCGTCTCTTGTCGCCTACACGGCAGGGAAAAGCTTTTCCACTCTGTCTAGGAAGGAGAAAGTGTGCCAGCACAGCAAATGCCTCCCGGACTTTCCCTGCAATTCAGCAAGTGCTTTGCAGCTTGAAATTGGAAGGAAAGCCTCAGATTTAGCAGCCAGAGCTTCAGGAGGAGCAGCAGCGAGCACAGCATCGGTTTTGCAGCAGCTCCTTCCATGTGCATGTTTTTGGGAGTGGAAAGGCTTGCAGAGTGTTAAAGTAGCTTTTTCTCTCCGCTGGAAAGCTGCACGCTCAGTGCCAGTCTTCTGCAGCTTCTTTCTTCACGTTTCAGCAGCTAGCACGCTCTCCGTGTGCTGGAGAAGCGGCAGAGGCTTCCTTGCCGGAGAAGCGGCACCTTCGCCGGCAGAGAGCATCCTGCCGGCCGCGGTGCGCTCCGGAGCGGGGGCTTGTGCCGAAAGAGGCCGGCAACAGGCGCTTACCTTCGGACAGCTCCGGATGCCCGTCTCATGCGTCTCTTGTCGCCTACACGGCAGGGAAAAGCTTTTCCACTCTGTCTAGGAAGGAGAAAGTGTGCCAGCACAGCAAATGCCTCCCGGACTTTCCCTGGAATTCAGCAAGTGCTTTGCAGCTTGAAATTGGAAGGAAAGCCTCAGATTTAGCAGCCAGAGCTTCAGGAGGAGCAGCAGCGAGCACAGCATCGGTTTTGCAGCAGCTCCTTCCATGTGCATGTTTTTGGGAGTGGAAAGGCTTGCAGAGTGTTAAAGTAGCTTTTTCTCTCCGCTGGAAAGCTGCACGCTCAGTGCCAGTCTTCTGCAGCTTCTTTCTTCACGTTTCAGCAGCTAGCACGCTCTCCGTGTGCTGGAGAAGCGGCAGAGGCTTCCTTGCCGGAGAAGCGGCACCTTCGCCGGCAGAGAGCATCCTGCCGGCCGCGGTGCGCTCCGGAGCGGGGGCTTGTGCCGAAAGAGGCCGGCAACAGGCGCTTACCTTCGGACAGCTCCGGATCGCCGTCTAATGCGTCTCTTGTCGCCTACACGGCAGGGAAAAGCTTTTCCACTCTGTCTAGGAAGGAGAAAGTGTGCCAGCACAGCAAATGCCTCCCGGACTTTCCCTGGAATTCAGCAAGTGCTTTGCAGCTTGAAATTGGAAGGAAAGCCTCAGATTTAGCAGCCAGAGCTTCAGGAGGAGCAGCAGCGAGCACAGCATCGGTTTTGCAGCAGCTCCTTCCATGTGCATGTTTTTGGGAGTGGAAAGGCTTGCAGAGTGTTAAAGTAGCTTTTTCTCTCCGCTGGAAAGCTGCACGCTCAGTGCCAGTCTTCTGCAGCTTCTTTCTTCACGTTTCAGCAGCTAGCACGCTCTCCGTGTGCTGGAGAAGCGGCAGAGGCTTCCTTGCCGGAGAAGCGGCACCTTCGCCGGCAGAGAGCATCCTGCCGGCCGCGGTGCGCTCCGGAGCGGGGGCTTGTGCCGAAAGAGGCCGGCAACAGGCGCTTACCTTCGGACAGCTCCGGATGCCCGTCTCATGCGTCTCTTGTCGCCTACACGGCAGGGAAAAGCTTTTCCACTCTGTCTAGGAAGGAGAAAGTGTGCCAGCACAGCAAATGCCTCCCGGACTTTCCCTGGAATTCAGCAAGTGCTTTGCAGCTTGAAATTGGAAGGAAAGCCTCAGATTTAGCAGCCAGAGCTTCAGGAGGAGCAGCAGCGAGCACAGCATCGGTTTTGCAGCAGCTCCTTCCATGTGCATGTTTTTGGGAGTGGAAAGGCTTGCAGAGTGTTAAAGTAGCTTTTTCTCTCCGCTGGAAAGCTGCACGCTCAGTGCCAGTGTTCTGCAGCTTCTTTCTTCACGTTTCAGCAGCTAGCACGCTCTCCGTGTGCTGGAGAAGCGGCAGAGGCTTCCTTGCCGGAGAAGCGGCACCTTCGCCGGCAGAGAGCATCCTGCCGGCCGCGGTGCGCTCCGGAGCGGGGGCTTGTGCCGAAAGAGGCCGGCAACAGGCGCTTACCTTCGGACAGCTCCGGATCGCCGTCTAATGCGTCTCTTGTCGCCTACACGGCAGGGAAAAGCTTTTCCACTCTGTCTAGGAAGGAGAAAGTGTGCCAGCACAGCAAATGCCTCCCGGACTTTCCCTGGAATTCAGCAAGTGCTTTGCAGCTTGAAATTGGAAGGAAAGCCTCAGATTTAGCAGCCAGAGCTTCAGGAGGAGCAGCAGCGAGCACAGCATCGGTTTTGCAGCAGCTCCTTCCAAGTGCATGTTTTTGGGAGTGGAAAGGCTTGCAGAGTGTTAAAGTAGCTTTTTCTCTCCGCTGGAAAGCTGCACGCTCAGTGCCAGTCTTCTGCAGCTTCTTTCTTCACGTTTCAGCAGCTAGCACGCTCTCCGTGTGCTGGAGAAGCGGCAGAGGCTTCCTTGCCGGAGAAGCGGCACCTTCGCCGGCAGAGAGCATCCTGCCGGCCGCGGTGCGCTCCGGAGCGGGGGCTTGTGCCGAAAGAGGCCGGCAACAGGCGCTTACCTTCGGACAGCTCCGGATGCCCGTCTCATGCGTCTCTTGTCGCCTACACGGCAGGGAAAAGCTTTTCCACTCTGTCTAGGAAGGAGAAAGTGTGCCAGCACAGCAAATGCCTCCCGGACTTTCCCTGGAATTCAGCAAGTGCTTTGCAGCTTGAAATTGGAAGGAAAGCCTCAGATTTAGCAGCCAGAGCTTCAGGAGGAGCAGCAGCGAGCACAGCATCGGTTTTGCAGCAGCTCCTTCCATGTGCATGTTTTTGGGAGTGGAAAGGCTTGCAGAGTGTTAAAGTAGCTTTTTCTCTCCGCTGGAAAGCTGCACGCTCAGTGCCAGTCTTCTGCAGCTTCTTTCTTCACGTTTCAGCAGCTAGCACGCTCTCCGTGTGCTGGAGAAGCGGCAGAGGCTTCCTTGCCGGAGAAGCGGCACCTTCGCCGGCAGAGAGCATCCTGCCGGCCGCGGTGCGCTCCGGAGCGGGGGCTTGTGCCGAAAGAGGCCGGCAACAGGCGCTTACCTTCGGACAGCTCCGGATCGCCGTCTAATGCGTCTCTTGTCGCCTACACGGCAGGGAAAAGCTTTTCCACTCTGTCTAGGAAGGAGAAAGTGTGCCAGCACAGCAAATGCCTCCCGGACTTTCCCTGCAATTCAGCAAGTGCTTTGCAGCTTGAAATTGGAAGGAAAGCCTCAGATTTAGCAGCCAGAGCTTCAGGAGGAGCAGCAGCGAGCACAGCATCGGTTTTGCAGCAGCTCCTTCCATGTGCATGTTTTTGGGAGTGGAAAGGCTTGCAGAGTGTTAAAGTAGCTTTTTCTCTCCGCTGGAAAGCTGCACGCTCAGTGCCAGTCTTCTGCAGCTTCTTTCTTCACGTTTCAGCAGCTAGCACGCTCTCCGTGTGCTGGAGAAGCGGCAGAGGCTTCCTTGCCGGAGAAGCGGCACCTTCGCCGGCAGAGAGCATCCTGCCGGCCGCGGTGCGCTCCGGAGCGGGGGCTTGTGCCGAAAGAGGCCGGCAACAGGCGCTTACCTTCGGACAGCTCCGGATGCCCGTCTCATGCGTCTCTTGTCGCCTACACGGCAGGGAAAAGCTTTTCCACTCTGTCTAGGAAGGAGAAAGTGTGCCAGCACAGCAAATGCCTCCCGGACTTTCCCTGGAATTCAGCAAGTGCTTTGCAGCTTGAAATTGGAAGGAAAGCCTCAGATTTAGCAGCCAGAGCTTCAGGAGGAGCAGCAGCGAGCACAGCATCGGTTTTGCAGCAGCTCCTTCCATGTGCATGTTTTTGGGAGTGGAAAGGCTTGCAGAGTGTTAAAGTAGCTTTTTCTCTCCGCTGGAAAGCTGCACGCTCAGTGCCAGTCTTCTGCAGCTTCTTTCTTCACGTTTCAGCAGCTAGCACGCTCTCCGTGTGCTGGAGAAGCGGCAGAGGCTTCCTTGCCGGAGAAGCGGCACCTTCGCCGGCAGAGAGCATCCTGCCGGCCGCGGTGCGCTCCGGAGCGGGGGCTTGTGCCGAAAGAGGCCGGCAACAGGCGCTTACCTTCGGACAGCTCCGGATCGCCGTCTAATGCGTCTCTTGTCGCCTACACGGCAGGGAAAAGCTTTTCCACTCTGTCTAGGAAGGAGAAAGTGTGCCAGCACAGCAAATGCCTCCCGGACTTTCCCTGGAATTCAGCAAGTGCTTTGCAGCTTGAAATTGGAAGGAAAGCCTCAGATTTAGCAGCCAGAGCTTCAGGAGGAGCAGCAGCGAGCACAGCATCGGTTTTGCAGCAGCTCCTTCCAAGTGCATGTTTTTGGGAGTGGAAAGGCTTGCAGAGTGTTAAAGTAGCTTTTTCTCTCCGCTGGAAAGCTGCACGCTCAGTGCCAGTCTTCTGCAGCTTCTTTCTTCACGTTTCAGCAGCTAGCACGCTCTCCGTGTGCTGGAGAAGCGGCAGAGGCTTCCTTGCCGGAGAAGCGGCACCTTCGCCGGCAGAGAGCATCCTGCCGGCCGCGGTGCGCTCCGGAGCGGGGGCTTGTGCCGAAAGAGGCCGGCAACAGGCGCTTACCTTCGGACAGCTCCGGATGCCCGTCTCATGCGTCTCTTGTCGCCTACACGGCAGGGAAAAGCTTTTCCACTCTGTCTAGGAAGGAGAAAGTGTGCCAGCACAGCAAATGCCTCCCGGACTTTCCCTGGAATTCAGCAAGTGCTTTGCAGCTTGAAATTGGAAGGAAAGCCTCAGATTTAGCAGCCAGAGCTTCAGGAGGAGCAGCAGCGAGCACAGCATCGGTTTTGCAGCAGCTCCTTCCATGTGCATGTTTTTGGGAGTGGAAAGGCTTGCAGAGTGTTAAAGTAGCTTTTTCTCTCCGCTGGAAAGCTGCACGCTCAGTGCCAGTGTTCTGCAGCTTCTTTCTTCACGTTTCAGCAGCTAGCACGCTCTCCGTGTGCTGGAGAAGCGGCAGAGGCTTCCTTGCCGGAGAAGCGGCACCTTCGCCGGCAGAGAGCATCCTGCCGGCCGCGGTGCGCTCCGGAGCGGGGGCTTGTGCCGAAAGAGGCCGGCAACAGGCGCTTACCTTCGGACAGCTCCGGATCGCCGTCTAATGCGTCTCTTGTCGCCTACACGGCAGGGAAAAGCTTTTCCACTCTGTCTAGGAAGGAGAAAGTGTGCCAGCACAGCAAATGCCTCCCGGACTTTCCCTGGAATTCAGCAAGTGCTTTGCAGCTTGAAATTGGAAGGAAAGCCTCAGATTTAGCAGCCAGAGCTTCAGGAGGAGCAGCAGCGAGCACAGCATCGGTTTTGCAGCAGCTCCTTCCATGTGCATGTTTTTGGGAGTGGAAAGGCTTGCAGAGTGTTAAAGTAGCTTTTTCTCTCCGCTGGAAAGCTGCACGCTCAGTGCCAGTCTTCTGCAGCTTCTTTCTTCACGTTTCAGCAGCTAGCACGCTCTCCGTGTGCTGGAGAAGCGGCAGAGGCTTCCTTGCCGGAGAAGCGGCACCTTCGCCGGCAGAGAGCATCCTGCCGGCCGCGGTGCGCTCCGGAGCGGGGGCTTGTGCCGAAAGAGGCCGGCAACAGGCGCTTACCTTCGGACAGCTCCGGATCGCCGTCTAATGCGTCTCTTGTCGCCTACACGGCAGGGAAAAGCTTTTCCACTCTGTCTAGGAAGGAGAAAGTGTGCCAGCACAGCAAATGCCTCCCGGACTTTCCCTGGAATTCAGCAAGTGCTTTGCAGCTTGAAATTGGAAGGAAAGCCTCAGATTTAGCAGCCAGAGCTTCAGGAGGAGCAGCAGCGAGCACAGCATCGGTTTTGCAGCAGCTCCTTCCAAGTGCATGTTTTTGGGAGTGGAAAGGCTTGCAGAGTGTTAAAGTAGCTTTTTCTCTCCGCTGGAAAGCTGCACGCTCAGTGCCAGTCTTCTGCAGCTTCTTTCTTCACGTTTCAGCAGCTAGCACGCTCTCCGTGTGCTGGAGAAGCGGCAGAGGCTTCCTTGCCGGAGAAGCGGCACCTTCGCCGGCAGAGAGCATCCTGCCGGCCGCGGTGCGCTCCGGAGCGGGGGCTTGTGCCGAAAGAGGCCGGCAACAGGCGCTTACCTTCGGACAGCTCCGGATGCCCGTCTCATGCGTCTCTTGTCGCCTACACGGCAGGGAAAAGCTTTTCCACTCTGTCTAGGAAGGAGAAAGTGTGCCAGCACAGCAAATGCCTCCCGGACTTTCCCTGGAATTCAGCAAGTGCTTTGCAGCTTGAAATTGGAAGGAAAGCCTCAGATTTAGCAGCCAGAGCTTCAGGAGGAGCAGCAGCGAGCACAGCATCGGTTTTGCAGCAGCTCCTTCCAAGTGCATGTTTTTGGGAGTGGAAAGGCTTGCAGAGTGTTAAAGTAGCTTTTTCTCTCCGCTGGAAAGCTGCACGCTCAGTGCCAGTCTTCTGCAGCTTCTTTCTTCACGTTTCAGCAGCTAGCACGCTCTCCGTGTGCTGGAGAAGCGGCAGAGGCTTCCTTGCCGGAGAAGCGGCACCTTCGCCGGCAGAGAGCATCCTGCCGGCCGCGGTGCGCTCCGGAGCGGGGGCTTGTGCCGAAAGAGGCCGGCAACAGGCGCTTACCTTCGGACAGCTCCGGATCGCCGTCTAATGCGTCTCTTGTCGCCTACACGGCAGGGAAAAGCTTTTCCACTCTGTCTAGGAAGGAGAAAGTGTGCCAGCACAGCAAATGCCTCCCGGACTTTCCCTGGAATTCAGCAAGTGCTTTGCAGCTTGAAATTGGAAGGAAAGCCTCAGATTTAGCAGCCAGAGCTTCAGGAGGAGCAGCAGCGAGCACAGCATCGGTTTTGCAGCAGCTCCTTCCATGTGCATGTTTTTGGGAGTGGAAAGGCTTGCAGAGTGTTAAAGTAGCTTTTTCTCTCCGCTGGAAAGCTGCACGCTCAGTGCCAGTCTTCTGCAGCTTCTTTCTTCACGTTTCAGCAGCTAGCACGCTCTCCGTGTGCTGGAGAAGCGGCAGAGGCTTCCTTGCCGGAGAAGCGGCACCTTCGCCGGCAGAGAGCATCCTGCCGGCCGCGGTGCGCTCCGGAGCGGGGGCTTGTGCCGAAAGAGGCCGGCAACAGGCGCTTACCTTCGGACAGCTCCGGATCGCCGTCTAATGCGTCTCTTGTCGCCTACACGGCAGGGAAAAGCTTTTCCACTCTGTCTAGGAAGGAGAAAGTGTGCCAGCACAGCAAATGCCTCCCGGACTTTCCCTGGAATTCAGCAAGTGCTTTGCAGCTTGAAATTGGAAGGAAAGCCTCAGATTTAGCAGCCAGAGCTTCAGGAGGAGCAGCAGCGAGCACAGCATCGGTTTTGCAGCAGCTCCTTCCATGTGCATGTTTTTGGGAGTGGAAAGGCTTGCAGAGTGTTAAAGTAGCTTTTTCTCTCCGCTGGAAAGCTGCACGCTCAGTGCCAGTCTTCTGCAGCTTCTTTCTTCACGTTTCAGCAGCTAGCACGCTCTCCGTGTGCTGGAGAAGCGGCAGAGGCTTCCTTGCCGGAGAAGCGGCACCTTCGCCGGCAGAGAGCATCCTGCCGGCCGCGGTGCGCTCCGGAGCGGGGGCTTGTGCCGAAAGAGGCCGGCAACAGGCGCTTACCTTCGGACAGCTCCGGATCGCCGTCTAATGCGTCTCTTGTCGCCTACACGGCAGGGAAAAGCTTTTCCACTCTGTCTAGGAAGGAGAAAGTGTGCCAGCACAGCAAATGCCTCCCGGACTTTCCCTGGAATTCAGCAAGTGCTTTGCAGCTTGAAATTGGAAGGAAAGCCTCAGATTTAGCAGCCAGAGCTTCAGGAGGAGCAGCAGCGAGCACAGCATCGGTTTTGCAGCAGCTCCTTCCATGTGCATGTTTTTGGGAGTGGAAAGGCTTGCAGAGTGTTCAAGTAGCTTTTTCTCTCCGCTGGAAAGCTGCACGCTCAGTGCCAGTGTTCTGCAGCTTCTTTCTTCACGTTTCAGCAGCTAGCACGCTCTCCGTGTGCTGGAGAAGCGGCAGAGGCTTCCTTGCCGGAGAAGCGGCACCTTCGCCGGCAGAGAGCATCCTGCCGGCCGCGGTGCGCTCCGGAGCGGGGGCTTGTGCCGAAAGAGGCCGGCAACAGGCGCTTACCTTCGGACAGCTCCGGATCGCCGTCTAATGCGTCTCTTGTCGCCTACACGGCAGGGAAAAGCTTTTCCACTCTGTCTAGGAAGGAGAAAGTGTGCCAGCACAGCAAATGCCTCCCGGACTTTCCCTGGAATTCAGCAAGTGCTTTGCAGCTTGAAATTGGAAGGAAAGCCTCAGATTTAGCAGCCAGAGCTTCAGGAGGAGCAGCAGCGAGCACAGCATCGCTTTTGCAGCAGCTCCTTCCATGTGCATGTTTTTGGGAGTGGAAAGGCTTGCAGAGTGTTAAAGTAGCTTTTTCTCTCCGCTGGAAAGCTGCACGCTCAGTGCCAGTCTTCTGCAGCTTCTTTCTTCACGTTTCAGCAGCTAGCACGCTCTCCGTGTGCTGGAGAAGCGGCAGAGGCTTCCTTGCCGCAGAAGCGGCACCTTCGCCGGCAGAGAGCATCCTGCCGGCCGCGGTGCGCTCCGGAGCGGGGGCTTGTGCCGAAAGAGGCCGGCAACAGGCGCTTACCTTCGGACAGCTCCGGATCGCCGTCTAATGCGTCTCTTGTCGCCTACACGGCAGGGAAAAGCTTTTCCACTCTGTCTAGGAAGGAGAAAGTGTGCCAGCACAGCAAATGCCTCCCGGACTTTCCCTGCAATTCAGCAAGTGCTTTGCAGCTTGAAATTGGAAGGAAAGCCTCAGATTTAGCAGCCAGAGCTTCAGGAGGAGCAGCAGCGAGCACAGCATCGGTTTTGCAGCAGCTCCTTCCAAGTGCATGTTTTTGGGAGTGGAAAGGCTTGCAGAGTGTTAAAGTAGCTTTTTCTCTCCGCTGGAAAGCTGCACGCTCAGTGCCAGTCTTCTGCAGCTTCTTTCTTCACGTTTCAGCAGCTAGCACGCTCTCCGTGTGCTGGAGAAGCGGCAGAGGCTTCCTTGCCGGAGAAGCGGCACCTTCGCCGGCAGAGAGCATCCTGCCGGCCGCGGTGCGCTCCGGAGCGGGGGCTTGTGCCGAAAGAGGCCGGCAACAGGCGCTTACCTTCGGACAGCTCCGGATGCCCGTCTCATGCGTCTCTTGTCGCCTACACGGCAGGGAAAAGCTTTTCCACTCTGTCTAGGAAGGAGAAAGTGTGCCAGCACAGCAAATGCCTCCCGGACTTTCCCTGGAATTCAGCAAGTGCTTTGCAGCTTGAAATTGGAAGGAAAGCCTCAGATTTAGCAGCCAGAGCTTCAGGAGGAGCAGCAGCGAGCACAGCATCGGTTTTGCAGCAGCTCCTTCCATGTGCATGTTTTTGGGAGTGGAAAGGCTTGCAGAGTGTTCAAGTAGCTTTTTCTCTCCGCTGGAAAGCTGCACGCTCAGTGCCAGTGTTCTGCAGCTTCTTTCTTCACGTTTCAGCAGCTAGCACGCTCTCCGTGTGCTGGAGAAGCGGCAGAGGCTTCCTTGCCGGAGAAGCGGCACCTTCGCCGGCAGAGAGCATCCTGCCGGCCGCGGTGCGCTCCGGAGCGGGGGCTTGTGCCGAAAGAGGCCGGCAACAGGCGCTTACCTTCGGACAGCTCCGGATCGCCGTCTAATGCGTCTCTTGTCGCCTACACGGCAGGGAAAAGCTTTTCCACTCTGTCTAGGAAGGAGAAAGTGTGCCAGCACAGCAAATGCCTCCCGGACTTTCCCTGGAATTCAGCAAGTGCTTTGCAGCTTGAAATTGGAAGGAAAGCCTCAGATTTAGCAGCCAGAGCTTCAGGAGGAGCAGCAGCGAGCACAGCATCGGTTTTGCAGCAGCTCCTTCCATGTGCATGTTTTTGGGAGTGGAAAGGCTTGCAGAGTGTTAAAGTAGCTTTTTCTCTCCGCTGGAAAGCTGCACGCTCAGTGCCAGTCTTCTGCAGCTTCTTTCTTCACGTTTCAGCAGCTAGCACGCTCTCCGTGTGCTGGAGAAGCGGCAGAGGCTTCCTTGCCGGAGAAGCGGCACCTTCGCCGGCAGAGAGCATCCTGCCGGCCGCGGTGCGCTCCGGAGCGGGGGCTTGTGCCGAAAGAGGCCGGCAACAGGCGCTTACCTTCGGACAGCTCCGGATGCCCGTCTCATGCGTCTCTTGTCGCCTACACGGCAGGGAAAAGCTTTTCCACTCTGTCTAGGAAGGAGAAAGTGTGCCAGCACAGCAAATGCCTCCCGGACTTTCCCTGGAATTCAGCAAGTGCTTTGCAGCTTGAAATTGGAAGGAAAGCCTCAGATTTAGCAGCCAGAGCTTCAGGAGGAGCAGCAGCGAGCACAGCATCGGTTTTGCAGCAGCTCCTTCCATGTGCATGTTTTTGGGAGTGGAAAGGCTTGCAGAGTGTTCAAGTAGCTTTTTCTCTCCGCTGGAAAGCTGCACGCTCAGTGCCAGTCTTCTGCAGCTTCTTTCTTCACGTTTCAGCAGCTAGCACGCTCTCCGTGTGCTGGAGAAGCGGCAGAGGCTTCCTTGCCGGAGAAGCGGCACCTTCGCCGGCAGAGAGCATCCTGCCGGCCGCGGTGCGCTCCGGAGCGGGGGCTTGTGCCGAAAGAGGCCGGCAACAGGCGCTTACCTTCGGACAGCTCCGGATCGCCGTCTAATGCGTCTCTTGTCGCCTACACGGCAGGGAAAAGCTTTTCCACTCTGTCTAGGAAGGAGAAAGTGTGCCAGCACAGCAAATGCCTCCCGGACTTTCCCTGCAATTCAGCAAGTGCTTTGCAGCTTGAAATTGGAAGGAAAGCCTCAGATTTAGCAGCCAGAGCTTCAGGAGGAGCAGCAGCGAGCACAGCATCGCTTTTGCAGCAGCTCCTTCCATGTGCATGTTTTTGGGAGTGGAAAGGCTTGCAGAGTGTTAAAGTAGCTTTTTCTCTCCGCTGGAAAGCTGCACGCTCAGTGCCAGTGTTCTGCAGCTTCTTTCTTCACGTTTCAGCAGCTAGCACGCTCTCCGTGTGCTGGAGAAGCGGCAGAGGCTTCCTTGCCGGAGAAGCGGCACCTTCGCCGGCAGAGAGCATCCTGCCGGCCGCGGTGCGCTCCGGAGCGGGGGCTTGTGCCGAAAGAGGCCGGCAACAGGCGCTTACCTTCGGACAGCTCCGGATCGCCGTCTAATGCGTCTCTTGTCGCCTACACGGCAGGGAAAAGCTTTTCCACTCTGTCTAGGAAGGAGAAAGTGTGCCAGCACAGCAAATGCCTCCCGGACTTTCCCTGGAATTCAGCAAGTGCTTTGCAGCTTGAAATTGGAAGGAAAGCCTCAGATTTAGCAGCCAGAGCTTCAGGAGGAGCAGCAGCGAGCACAGCATCGGTTTTGCAGCAGCTCCTTCCATGTGCATGTTTTTGGGAGTGGAAAGGCTTGCAGAGTGTTAAAGTAGCTTTTTCTCTCCGCTGGAAAGCTGCACGCTCAGTGCCAGTGTTCTGCAGCTTCTTTCTTCACGTTTCAGCAGCTAGCACGCTCTCCGTGTGCTGGAGAAGCGGCAGAGGCTTCCTTGCCGGAGAAGCGGCACCTTCGCCGGCAGAGAGCATCCTGCCGGCCGCGGTGCGCTCCGGAGCGGGGGCTTGTGCCGAAAGAGGCCGGCAACAGGCGCTTACCTTCGGACAGCTCCGGATCGCCGTCTAATGCGTCTCTTGTCGCCTACACGGCAGGGAAAAGCTTTTCCACTCTGTCTAGGAAGGAGAAAGTGTGCCAGCACAGCAAATGCCTCCCGGACTTTCCCTGGAATTCAGCAAGTGCTTTGCAGCTTGAAATTGGAAGGAAAGCCTCAGATTTAGCAGCCAGAGCTTCAGGAGGAGCAGCAGCGAGCACAGCATCGGTTTTGCAGCAGCTCCTTCCATGTGCATGTTTTTGGGAGTGGAAAGGCTTGCAGAGTGTTAAAGTAGCTTTTTCTCTCCGCTGGAAAGCTGCACGCTCAGTGCCAGTCTTCTGCAGCTTCTTTCTTCACGTTTCAGCAGCTAGCACGCTCTCCGTGTGCTGGAGAAGCGGCAGAGGCTTCCTTGCCGGAGAAGCGGCACCTTCGCCGGCAGAGAGCATCCTGCCGGCCGCGGTGCGCTCCGGAGCGGGGGCTTGTGCCGAAAGAGGCCGGCAACAGGCGCTTACCTTCGGACAGCTCCGGATCGCCGTCTAATGCGTCTCTTGTCGCCTACACGGCAGGGAAAAGCTTTTCCACTCTGTCTAGGAAGGAGAAAGTGTGCCAGCACAGCAAATGCCTCCCGGACTTTCCCTGGAATTCAGCAAGTGCTTTGCAGCTTGAAATTGGAAGGAAAGCCTCAGATTTAGCAGCCAGAGCTTCAGGAGGAGCAGCAGCGAGCACAGCATCGGTTTTGCAGCAGCTCCTTCCAAGTGCATGTTTTTGGGAGTGGAAAGGCTTGCAGAGTGTTAAAGTAGCTTTTTCTCTCCGCTGGAAAGCTGCACGCTCAGTGCCAGTCTTCTGCAGCTTCTTTCTTCACGTTTCAGCAGCTAGCACGCTCTCCGTGTGCTGGAGAAGCGGCAGAGGCTTCCTTGCCGGAGAAGCGGCACCTTCGCCGGCAGAGAGCATCCTGCCGGCCGCGGTGCGCTCCGGAGCGGGGGCTTGTGCCGAAAGAGGCCGGCAACAGGCGCTTACCTTCGGACAGCTCCGGATGCCCGTCTCATGCGTCTCTTGTCGCCTACACGGCAGGGAAAAGCTTTTCCACTCTGTCTAGGAAGGAGAAAGTGTGCCAGCACAGCAAATGCCTCCCGGACTTTCCCTGGAATTCAGCAAGTGCTTTGCAGCTTGAAATTGGAAGGAAAGCCTCAGATTTAGCAGCCAGAGCTTCAGGAGGAGCAGCAGCGAGCACAGCATCGCTTTTGCAGCAGCTCCTTCCATGTGCATGTTTTTGGGAGTGGAAAGGCTTGCAGAGTGTTAAAGTAGCTTTTTCTCTCCGCTGGAAAGCTGCACGCTCAGTGCCAGTCTTCTGCAGCTTCTTTCTTCACGTTTCAGCAGCTAGCACGCTCTCCGTGTGCTGGAGAAGCGGCAGAGGCTTCCTTGCCGGAGAAGCGGCACCTTCGCCGGCAGAGAGCATCCTGCCGGCCGCGGTGCGCTCCGGAGCGGGGGCTTGTGCCGAAAGAGGCCGGCAACAGGCGCTTACCTTCGGACAGCTCCGGATCGCCGTCTAATGCGTCTCTTGTCGCCTACACGGCAGGGAAAAGCTTTTCCACTCTGTCTAGGAAGGAGAAAGTGTGCCAGCACAGCAAATGCCTCCCGGACTTTCCCTGGAATTCAGCAAGTGCTTTGCAGCTTGAAATTGGAAGGAAAGCCTCAGATTTAGCAGCCAGAGCTTCAGGAGGAGCAGCAGCGAGCACAGCATCGGTTTTGCAGCAGCTCCTTCCATGTGCATGTTTTTGGGAGTGGAAAGGCTTGCAGAGTGTTAAAGTAGCTTTTTCTCTCCGCTGGAAAGCTGCACGCTCAGTGCCAGTCTTCTGCAGCTTCTTTCTTCACGTTTCAGCAGCTAGCACGCTCTCCGTGTGCTGGAGAAGCGGCAGAGGCTTCCTTGCCGGAGAAGCGGCACCTTCGCCGGCAGAGAGCATCCTGCCGGCCGCGGTGCGCTCCGGAGCGGGGGCTTGTGCCGAAAGAGGCCGGCAACAGGCGCTTACCTTCGGACAGCTCCGGATCGCCGTCTAATGCGTCTCTTGTCGCCTACACGGCAGGGAAAAGCTTTTCCACTCTGTCTAGGAAGGAGAAAGTGTGCCAGCACAGCAAATGCCTCCCGGACTTTCCCTGGAATTCAGCAAGTGCTTTGCAGCTTGAAATTGGAAGGAAAGCCTCAGATTTAGCAGCCAGAGCTTCAGGAGGAGCAGCAGCGAGCACAGCATCGGTTTTGCAGCAGCTCCTTCCATGTGCATGTTTTTGGGAGTGGAAAGGCTTGCAGAGTGTTAAAGTAGCTTTTTCTCTCCGCTGGAAAGCTGCACGCTCAGTGCCAGTCTTCTGCAGCTTCTTTCTTCACGTTTCAGCAGCTAGCACGCTCTCCGTGTGCTGGAGAAGCGGCAGAGGCTTCCTTGCCGGAGAAGCGGCACCTTCGCCGGCAGAGAGCATCCTGCCGGCCGCGGTGCGCTCCGGAGCGGGGGCTTGTGCCGAAAGAGGCCGGCAACAGGCGCTTACCTTCGGACAGCTCCGGATCGCCGTCTAATGCGTCTCTTGTCGCCTACACGGCAGGGAAAAGCTTTTCCACTCTGTCTAGGAAGGAGAAAGTGTGCCAGCACAGCAAATGCCTCCCGGACTTTCCCTGGAATTCAGCAAGTGCTTTGCAGCTTGAAATTGGAAGGAAAGCCTCAGATTTAGCAGCCAGAGCTTCAGGAGGAGCAGCAGCGAGCACAGCATCGGTTTTGCAGCAGCTCCTTCCATGTGCATGTTTTTGGGAGTGGAAAGGCTTGCAGAGTGTTCAAGTAGCTTTTTCTCTCCGCTGGAAAGCTGCACGCTCAGTGCCAGTGTTCTGCAGCTTCTTTCTTCACGTTTCAGCAGCTAGCACGCTCTCCGTGTGCTGGAGAAGCGGCAGAGGCTTCCTTGCCGGAGAAGCGGCACCTTCGCCGGCAGAGAGCATCCTGCCGGCCGCGGTGCGCTCCGGAGCGGGGGCTTGTGCCGAAAGAGGCCGGCAACAGGCGCTTACCTTCGGACAGCTCCGGATCGCCGTCTAATGCGTCTCTTGTCGCCTACACGGCAGGGAAAAGCTTTTCCACTCTGTCTAGGAAGGAGAAAGTGTGCCAGCACAGCAAATGCCTCCCGGACTTTCCCTGGAATTCAGCAAGTGCTTTGCAGCTTGAAATTGGAAGGAAAGCCTCAGATTTAGCAGCCAGAGCTTCAGGAGGAGCAGCAGCGAGCACAGCATCGCTTTTGCAGCAGCTCCTTCCATGTGCATGTTTTTGGGAGTGGAAAGGCTTGCAGAGTGTTAAAGTAGCTTTTTCTCTCCGCTGGAAAGCTGCACGCTCAGTGCCAGTCTTCTGCAGCTTCTTTCTTCACGTTTCAGCAGCTAGCACGCTCTCCGTGTGCTGGAGAAGCGGCAGAGGCTTCCTTGCCGGAGAAGCGGCACCTTCGCCGGCAGAGAGCATCCTGCCGGCCGCGGTGCGCTCCGGAGCGGGGGCTTGTGCCGAAAGAGGCCGGCAACAGGCGCTTACCTTCGGACAGCTCCGGATCGCCGTCTAATGCGTCTCTTGTCGCCTACACGGCAGGGAAAAGCTTTTCCACTCTGTCTAGGAAGGAGAAAGTGTGCCAGCACAGCAAATGCCTCCCGGACTTTCCCTGGAATTCAGCAAGTGCTTTGCAGCTTGAAATTGGAAGGAAAGCCTCAGATTTAGCAGCCAGAGCTTCAGGAGGAGCAGCAGCGAGCACAGCATCGGTTTTGCAGCAGCTCCTTCCAAGTGCATGTTTTTGGGAGTGGAAAGGCTTGCAGAGTGTTAAAGTAGCTTTTTCTCTCCGCTGGAAAGCTGCACGCTCAGTGCCAGTCTTCTGCAGCTTCTTTCTTCACGTTTCAGCAGCTAGCACGCTCTCCGTGTGCTGGAGAAGCGGCAGAGGCTTCCTTGCCGGAGAAGCGGCACCTTCGCCGGCAGAGAGCATCCTGCCGGCCGCGGTGCGCTCCGGAGCGGGGGCTTGTGCCGAAAGAGGCCGGCAACAGGCGCTTACCTTCGGACAGCTCCGGATGCCCGTCTCATGCGTCTCTTGTCGCCTACACGGCAGGGAAAAGCTTTTCCACTCTGTCTAGGAAGGAGAAAGTGTGCCAGCACAGCAAATGCCTCCCGGACTTTCCCTGGAATTCAGCAAGTGCTTTGCAGCTTGAAATTGGAAGGAAAGCCTCAGATTTAGCAGCCAGAGCTTCAGGAGGAGCAGCAGCGAGCACAGCATCGGTTTTGCAGCAGCTCCTTCCATGTGCATGTTTTTGGGAGTGGAAAGGCTTGCAGAGTGTTAAAGTAGCTTTTTCTCTCCGCTGGAAAGCTGCACGCTCAGTGCCAGTGTTCTGCAGCTTCTTTCTTCACGTTTCAGCAGCTAGCACGCTCTCCGTGTGCTGGAGAAGCGGCAGAGGCTTCCTTGCCGGAGAAGCGGCACCTTCGCCGGCAGAGAGCATCCTGCCGGCCGCGGTGCGCTCCGGAGCGGGGGCTTGTGCCGAAAGAGGCCGGCAACAGGCGCTTACCTTCGGACAGCTCCGGATCGCCGTCTAATGCGTCTCTTGTCGCCTACACGGCAGGGAAAAGCTTTTCCACTCTGTCTAGGAAGGAGAAAGTGTGCCAGCACAGCAAATGCCTCCCGGACTTTCCCTGGAATTCAGCAAGTGCTTTGCAGCTTGAAATTGGAAGGAAAGCCTCAGATTTAGCAGCCAGAGCTTCAGGAGGAGCAGCAGCGAGCACAGCATCGGTTTTGCAGCAGCTCCTTCCATGTGCATGTTTTTGGGAGTGGAAAGGCTTGCAGAGTGTTAAAGTAGCTTTTTCTCTCCGCTGGAAAGCTGCACGCTCAGTGCCAGTCTTCTGCAGCTTCTTTCTTCACGTTTCAGCAGCTAGCACGCTCTCCGTGTGCTGGAGAAGCGGCAGAGGCTTCCTTGCCGGAGAAGCGGCACCTTCGCCGGCAGAGAGCATCCTGCCGGCCGCGGTGCGCTCCGGAGCGGGGGCTTGTGCCGAAAGAGGCCGGCAACAGGCGCTTACCTTCGGACAGCTCCGGATGCCCGTCTCATGCGTCTCTTGTCGCCTACACGGCAGGGAAAAGCTTTTCCACTCTGTCTAGGAAGGAGAAAGTGTGCCAGCACAGCAAATGCCTCCCGGACTTTCCCTGGAATTCAGCAAGTGCTTTGCAGCTTGAAATTGGAAGGAAAGCCTCAGATTTAGCAGCCAGAGCTTCAGGAGGAGCAGCAGCGAGCACAGCATCGGTTTTGCAGCAGCTCCTTCCATGTGCATGTTTTTGGGAGTGGAAAGGCTTGCAGAGTGTTCAAGTAGCTTTTTCTCTCCGCTGGAAAGCTGCACGCTCAGTGCCAGTCTTCTGCAGCTTCTTTCTTCACGTTTCAGCAGCTAGCACGCTCTCCGTGTGCTGGAGAAGCGGCAGAGGCTTCCTTGCCGGAGAAGCGGCACCTTCGCCGGCAGAGAGCATCCTGCCGGCCGCGGTGCGCTCCGGAGCGGGGGCTTGTGCCGAAAGAGGCCGGCAACAGGCGCTTACCTTCGGACAGCTCCGGATCGCCGTCTAATGCGTCTCTTGTCGCCTACACGGCAGGGAAAAGCTTTTCCACTCTGTCTAGGAAGGAGAAAGTGTGCCAGCACAGCAAATGCCTCCCGGACTTTCCCTGCAATTCAGCAAGTGCTTTGCAGCTTGAAATTGGAAGGAAAGCCTCAGATTTAGCAGCCAGAGCTTCAGGAGGAGCAGCAGCGAGCACAGCATCGCTTTTGCAGCAGCTCCTTCCATGTGCATGTTTTTGGGAGTGGAAAGGCTTGCAGAGTGTTAAAGTAGCTTTTTCTCTCCGCTGGAAAGCTGCACGCTCAGTGCCAGTCTTCTGCAGCTTCTTTCTTCACGTTTCAGCAGCTAGCACGCTCTCCGTGTGCTGGAGAAGCGGCAGAGGCTTCCTTGCCGGAGAAGCGGCACCTTCGCCGGCAGAGAGCATCCTGCCGGCCGCGGTGCGCTCCGGAGCGGGGGCTTGTGCCGAAAGAGGCCGGCAACAGGCGCTTACCTTCGGACAGCTCCGGATCGCCGTCTAATGCGTCTCTTGTCGCCTACACGGCAGGGAAAAGCTTTTCCACTCTGTCTAGGAAGGAGAAAGTGTGCCAGCACAGCAAATGCCTCCCGGACTTTCCCTGGAATTCAGCAAGTGCTTTGCAGCTTGAAATTGGAAGGAAAGCCTCAGATTTAGCAGCCAGAGCTTCAGGAGGAGCAGCAGCGAGCACAGCATCGGTTTTGCAGCAGCTCCTTCCATGTGCATGTTTTTGGGAGTGGAAAGGCTTGCAGAGTGTTAAAGTAGCTTTTTCTCTCCGCTGGAAAGCTGCACGCTCAGTGCCAGTCTTCTGCAGCTTCTTTCTTCACGTTTCAGCAGCTAGCACGCTCTCCGTGTGCTGGAGAAGCGGCAGAGGCTTCCTTGCCGGAGAAGCGGCACCTTCGCCGGCAGAGAGCATCCTGCCGGCCGCGGTGCGCTCCGGAGCGGGGGCTTGTGCCGAAAGAGGCCGGCAACAGGCGCTTACCTTCGGACAGCTCCGGATCGCCGTCTAATGCGTCTCTTGTCGCCTACACGGCAGGGAAAAGCTTTTCCACTCTGTCTAGGAAGGAGAAAGTGTGCCAGCACAGCAAATGCCTCCCGGACTTTCCCTGCAATTCAGCAAGTGCTTTGCAGCTTGAAATTGGAAGGAAAGCCTCAGATTTAGCAGCCAGAGCTTCAGGAGGAGCAGCAGCGAGCACAGCATCGGTTTTGCAGCAGCTCCTTCCATGTGCATGTTTTTGGGAGTGGAAAGGCTTGCAGAGTGTTCAAGTAGCTTTTTCTCTCCGCTGGAAAGCTGCACGCTCAGTGCCAGTGTTCTGCAGCTTCTTTCTTCACGTTTCAGCAGCTAGCACGCTCTCCGTGTGCTGGAGAAGCGGCAGAGGCTTCCTTGCCGGAGAAGCGGCACCTTCGCCGGCAGAGAGCATCCTGCCGGCCGCGGTGCGCTCCGGAGCGGGGGCTTGTGCCGAAAGAGGCCGGCAACAGGCGCTTACCTTCGGACAGCTCCGGATCGCCGTCTAATGCGTCTCTTGTCGCCTACACGGCAGGGAAAAGCTTTTCCACTCTGTCTAGGAAGGAGAAAGTGTGCCAGCACAGCAAATGCCTCCCGGACTTTCCCTGGAATTCAGCAAGTGCTTTGCAGCTTGAAATTGGAAGGAAAGCCTCAGATTTAGCAGCCAGAGCTTCAGGAGGAGCAGCAGCGAGCACAGCATCGGTTTTGCAGCAGCTCCTTCCATGTGCATGTTTTTGGGAGTGGAAAGGCTTGCAGAGTGTTAAAGTAGCTTTTTCTCTCCGCTGGAAAGCTGCACGCTCAGTGCCAGTCTTCTGCAGCTTCTTTCTTCACGTTTCAGCAGCTAGCACGCTCTCCGTGTGCTGGAGAAGCGGCAGAGGCTTCCTTGCCGGAGAAGCGGCACCTTCGCCGGCAGAGAGCATCCTGCCGGCCGCGGTGCGCTCCGGAGCGGGGGCTTGTGCCGAAAGAGGCCGGCAACAGGCGCTTACCTTCGGACAGCTCCGGATCGCCGTCTAATGCGTCTCTTGTCGCCTACACGGCAGGGAAAAGCTTTTCCACTCTGTCTAGGAAGGAGAAAGTGTGCCAGCACAGCAAATGCCTCCCGGACTTTCCCTGGAATTCAGCAAGTGCTTTGCAGCTTGAAATTGGAAGGAAAGCCTCAGATTTAGCAGCTAGAGCTTCAGGAGGAGCAGCAGCGAGCACAGCATCGGTTTTGCAGCAGCTCCTTCCATGTGCATGTTTTTGGGAGTGGAAAGGCTTGCAGAGTGTTAAAGTAGCTTTTTCTCTCCGCTGGAAAGCTGCACGCTCAGTGCCAGTCTTCTGCAGCTTCTTTCTTCACGTTTCAGCAGCTAGCACGCTCTCCGTGTGCTGGAGAAGCGGCAGAGGCTTCCTTGCCGGAGAAGCGGCACCTTCGCCGGCAGAGAGCATCCTGCCGGCCGCGGTGCGCTCCGGAGCGGGGGCTTGTGCCGAAAGAGGCCGGCAACAGGCGCTTACCTTCGGACAGCTCCGGATCGCCGTCTAATGCGTCTCTTGTCGCCTACACGGCAGGGAAAAGCTTTTCCACTCTGTCTAGGAAGGAGAAAGTGTGCCAGCACAGCAAATGCCTCCCGGACTTTCCCTGGAATTCAGCAAGTGCTTTGCAGCTTGAAATTGGAAGGAAAGCCTCAGATTTAGCAGCCAGAGCTTCAGGAGGAGCAGCAGCGAGCACAGCATCGCTTTTGCAGCAGCTCCTTCCATGTGCATGTTTTTGGGAGTGGAAAGGCTTGCAGAGTGTTAAAGTAGCTTTTTCTCTCCGCTGGAAAGCTGCACGCTCAGTGCCAGTCTTCTGCAGCTTCTTTCTTCACGTTTCAGCAGCTAGCACGCTCTCCGTGTGCTGGAGAAGCGGCAGAGGCTTCCTTGCCGGAGAAGCGGCACCTTCGCCGGCAGAGAGCATCCTGCCGGCCGCGGTGCGCTCCGGAGCGGGGGCTTGTGCCGAAAGAGGCCGGCAACAGGCGCTTACCTTCGGACAGCTCCGGATCGCCGTCTAATGCGTCTCTTGTCGCCTACACGGCAGGGAAAAGCTTTTCCACTCTGTCTAGGAAGGAGAAAGTGTGCCAGCACAGCAAATGCCTCCCGGACTTTCCCTGGAATTCAGCAAGTGCTTTGCAGCTTGAAATTGGAAGGAAAGCCTCAGATTTAGCAGCCAGAGCTTCAGGAGGAGCAGCAGCGAGCACAGCATCGGTTTTGCAGCAGCTCCTTCCATGTGCATGTTTTTGGGAGTGGAAAGGCTTGCAGAGTGTTAAAGTAGCTTTTTCTCTCCGCTGGAAAGCTGCACGCTCAGTGCCAGTCTTCTGCAGCTTCTTTCTTCACGTTTCAGCAGCTAGCACGCTCTCCGTGTGCTGGAGAAGCGGCAGAGGCTTCCTTGCCGGAGAAGCGGCACCTTCGCCGGCAGAGAGCATCCTGCCGGCCGCGGTGCGCTCCGGAGCGGGGGCTTGTGCCGAAAGAGGCCGGCAACAGGCGCTTACCTTCGGACAGCTCCGGATCGCCGTCTAATGCGTCTCTTGTCGCCTACACGGCAGGGAAAAGCTTTTCCACTCTGTCTAGGAAGGAGAAAGTGTGCCAGCACAGCAAATGCCTCCCGGACTTTCCCTGGAATTCAGCAAGTGCTTTGCAGCTTGAAATTGGAAGGAAAGCCTCAGATTTAGCAGCCAGAGCTTCAGGAGGAGCAGCAGCGAGCACAGCATCGGTTTTGCAGCAGCTCCTTCCATGTGCATGTTTTTGGGAGTGGAAAGGCTTGCAGAGTGTTAAAGTAGCTTTTTCTCTCCGCTGGAAAGCTGCACGCTCAGTGCCAGTCTTCTGCAGCTTCTTTCTTCACGTTTCAGCAGCTAGCACGCTCTCCGTGTGCTGGAGAAGCGGCAGAGGCTTCCTTGCCGGAGAAGCGGCACCTTCGCCGGCAGAGAGCATCCTGCCGGCCGCGGTGCGCTCCGGAGCGGGGGCTTGTGCCGAAAGAGGCCGGCAACAGGCGCTTACCTTCGGACAGCTCCAGATCGCCGTCTAATGCGTCTCTTGTCGCCTACACGGCAGGGAAAAGCTTTTCCACTCTGTCTAGGAAGGAGAAAGTGTGCCAGCACAGCAAATGCCTCCCGGACTTTCCCTGGAATTCAGCAAGTGCTTTGCAGCTTGAAATTGGAAGGAAAGCCTCAGATTTAGCAGCCAGAGCTTCAGGAGGAGCAGCAGCGAGCACAGCATCGGTTTTGCAGCAGCTCCTTCCATGTGCATGTTTTTGGGAGTGGAAAGGCTTGCAGAGTGTTAAAGTAGCTTTTTCTCTCCGCTGGAAAGCTGCACGCTCAGTGCCAGTCTTCTGCAGCTTCTTTCTTCACGTTTCAGCAGCTAGCACGCTCTCCGTGTGCTGGAGAAGCGGCAGAGGCTTCCTTGCCGGAGAAGCGGCACCTTCGCCGGCAGAGAGCATCCTGCCGGCCGCGGTGCGCTCCGGAGCGGGGGCTTGTGCCGAAAGAGGCCGGCAACAGGCGCTTACCTTCGGACAGCTCCAGATCGCCGTCTAATGCGTCTCTTGTCGCCTACACGGCAGGGAAAAGCTTTTCCACTCTGTCTAGGAAGGAGAAAGTGTGCCAGCACAGCAAATGCCTCCCGGACTTTCCCTGGAATTCAGCAAGTGCTTTGCAGCTTGAAATTGGAAGGAAAGCCTCAGATTTAGCAGCCAGAGCTTCAGGAGGAGCAGCAGCGAGCACAGCATCGGTTTTGCAGCAGCTCCTTCCATGTGCATGTTTTTGGGAGTGGAAAGGCTTGCAGAGTGTTAAAGTAGCTTTTTCTCTCCGCTGGAAAGCTGCACGCTCAGTGCCAGTCTTCTGCAGCTTCTTTCTTCACGTTTCAGCAGCTAGCACGCTCTCCGTGTGCTGGAGAAGCGGCAGAGGCTTCCTTGCCGGAGAAGCGGCACCTTCGCCGGCAGAGAGCATCCTGCCGGCCGCGGTGCGCTCCGGAGCGGGGGCTTGTGCCGAAAGAGGCCGGCAACAGGCGCTTACCTTCGGACAGCTCCGGATCGCCGTCTAATGCGTCTCTTGTCGCCTACACGGCAGGGAAAAGCTTTTCCACTCTGTCTAGGAAGGAGAAAGTGTGCCAGCACAGCAAATGCCTCCCGGACTTTCCCTGGAATTCAGCAAGTGCTTTGCAGCTTGAAATTGGAAGGAAAGCCTCAGATTTAGCAGCCAGAGCTCCAGGAGGAGCAGCAGCGAGCACAGCATCGGTTTTGCAGCAGCTCCTTCCATGTGCATGTTTTTGGGAGTGGAAAGGCTTGCAGAGTGTTAAAGTAGCTTTTTCTCTCCGCTGGAAAGCTGCACGCTCAGTGCCAGTCTTCTGCAGCTTCTTTCTTCACGTTTCAGCAGCTAGCACGCTCTCCGTGTGCTGGAGAAGCGGCAGAGGCTTCCTTGCCGGAGAAGCGGCACCTTCGCCGGCAGAGAGCATCCTGCCGGCCGCGGTGCGCTCCGGAGCGGGGGCTTGTGCCGAAAGAGGCCGGCAACAGGCGCTTACCTTCGGACAGCTCCGGATCGCCGTCTAATGCGTCTCTTGTCGCCTACACGGCAGGGAAAAGCTTTTCCACTCTGTCTAGGAAGGAGAAAGTGTGCCAGCACAGCAAATGCCTCCCGGACTTTCCCTGGAATTCAGCAAGTGCTTTGCAGCTTGAAATTGGAAGGAAAGCCTCAGATTTAGCAGCCAGAGCTTCAGGAGGAGCAGCAGCGAGCACAGCATCGGTTTTGCAGCAGCTCCTTTCAGTCTTCTGCAGCTTTTCCCTGCCGTGTAGGCGACAAGAGACGCATTAGACGGCGATCCGGAGCTGTCCGAAGGTAAGCGCCTGTTGCCGGCCTCTTTCGGCACAAGCCCCCGCTCCGGAGCGCACCGCGGCCGGCAGGATGCTCTCTGCCGGCGAAGGTGCCGCTTCTCCGGCAAGGAAGCCTCTGCCGCTTCTCCAGCACACGGAGAGCGTGCTAGCTGCTGAAACGTGAAGAAAGAAGCTGCAGAACACTGGCACTGAGCGTGCAGCTTTCCAGCGGAGAGAAAAAGCTACTTTAACACTCTGCAAGCCTTTCCACTCCCAAAAACATGCACATGGAAGGAGCTGCTGCAAAACCGATGCTGTGCTCGCTGCTGCTCCTCCTGAAGCTCTGGCTGCTAAATCTGAGGCTTTCCTTCCAATTTCAAGCTGCAAAGCACTTGCTGAATTGCAGGGAAAGTCCGGGAGGCATTTGCTGTGCTGGCACACTTTCTCCTTCCTAGACAGAGTGGAAAAGCTTTTCCCTGCCGTGTAGGCGACAAGAGACGCATTAGACGGCGATCCGGAGCTGTCCGAAGGTAAGCGCCTGTTGCCGGCCTCTTTCGGCACAAGCCCCCGCTCCGGAGCGCACCGCGGCCGGCAGGATGCTCTCTGCCGGCGAAGGTGCCGCTTCTCCGGCAAGGAAGCCTCTGCCGCTTCTCCAGCACACGGAGAGCGTGCTAGCTGCTGAAACGTGAAGAAAGAAGCTGCAGAAGACTGGCACTGAGCGTGCAGCTTTCCAGCGGAGAGAAAAAGCTACTTGAACACTCTGCAAGCCTTTCCACTCCCAAAAACATGCACATGGAAGGAGCTGCTGCAAAACCGATGCTGTGCTCGCTGCTGCTCCTCCTGAAGCTCTGGCTGCTAAATCTGAGGCTTTCCTTCCAATTTCAAGCTGCAAAGCACTTGCTGAATTGCAGGGAAAGTCCGGGAGGCATTTGCTGTGCTGGCACACTTTCTCCTTCCTAGACAGAGTGGAAAAGCTTTTCCCTGCCGTGTAGGCGACAAGAGACGCATTAGACGGCGATCCGGAGCTGTCCGAAGGTAAGCGCCTGTTGCCGGCCTCTTTCGGCACAAGCCCCCGCTCCGGAGCGCACCGCGGCCGGCAGGATGCTCTCTGCCGGCGAAGGTGCCGCTTCTCCGGCAAGGAAGCCTCTGCCGCTTCTCCAGCACACGGAGAGCGTGCTAGCTGCTGAAACGTGAAGAAAGAAGCTGCAGAAGACTGGCACTGAGCGTGCAGCTTTCCAGCGGAGAGAAAAAGCTACTTTAACACTCTGCAAGCCTTTCCACTCCCAAAAACATGCACATGGAAGGAGCTGCTGCAAAACCGATGCTGTGCTCGCTGCTGCTCCTCCTGAAGCTCTGGCTGCTAAATCTGAGGCTTTCCTTCCAATTTCAAGCTGCAAAGCACTTGCTGAATTCCAGGGAAAGTCCGGGAGGCATTTGCTGTGCTGGCACACTTTCTCCTTCCTAGACAGAGTGGAAAAGCTTTTCCCTGCCGTGTAGGCGACAAGAGACGCATTAGACGGCGATCCGGAGCTGTCCGAAGGTAAGCGCCTGTTGCCGGCCTCTTTCGGCACAAGTCCCCGCTCCGGAGCGCACCGCGGCCGGCAGGATGCTCTCTGCCGGCGAAGGTGCCGCTTCTCCGGCAAGGAAGCCTCTGCCGCTTCTCCAGCACACGGAGAGCGTGCTAGCTGCTGAAACGTGAAGAAAGAAGCTGCAGAACACTGGCACTGAGCGTGCAGCTTTCCAGCGGAGAGAAAAAGCTACTTTAACACTCTGCAAGCCTTTCCACTCCCAAAAACATGCACATGGAAGGAGCTGCTGCAAAACCGATGCTGTGCTCGCTGCTGCTCCTCCTGAAGCTCTGGCTGCTAAATCTGAGGCTTTCCTTCCAATTTCAAGCTGCAAAGCACTTGCTGAATTCCAGGGAAAGTCCGGGAGGCATTTGCTGTGCTGGCACACTTTCTCCTTCCTAGACAGAGTGGAAAAGCTTTTCCCTGCCGTGTAGGCGACAAGAGACGCATTAGACGGGCATCCGGAGCTGTCCGAAAGTAAGCGCCTGTTGCCGGCCTCTTTCGGCACAAGTCCCCGCTCCGGAGCGCACCGCGGCCGGCAGGATGCTCTCTGCCGGCGAAGGTGCCGCTTCTCCGGCAAGGAAGCCTCTGCCGCTTCTCCAGCACACGGAGAGCGTGCTAGCTGCTGAAACGTGAAAAAAGAAGCTGCAGAAGACTGGCACTGAGCGTGCAGCTTTCCAGCGGAGAGAAAAAGCTACTTTAACACTCTGCAAGCCTTTCCACTCCCAAAAACATGCACATGGAAGGAGCTGCTGCAAAACCGATGCTGTGCTCGCTGCTGCTCCTCCTGAAGCTCTGGCTGCTAAATCTGAGGCTTTCCTTCCAATTTCAAGCTGCAAAGCACTTGCTGAATTGCAGGGAAAGTCCGGGAGGCATTTGCTGTGCTGGCACACTTTCTCCTTCCTAGACAGAGTGGAAAAGCTTTTCCCTGCCGTGTAGGCGACAAGAGACGCATTAGACGGCGATCCGGAGCTGTCCGAAGGTAAGCGCCTGTTGCCGGCCTCTTTCGGCACAAGCCCCCGCTCCGGAGCGCACCGCGGCCGGCAGGATGCTCTCTGCCGGCGAAGGTGCCGCTTCTCCGGCAAGGAAGCCTCTGCCGCTTCTCCAGCACACGGAGAGCGTGCTAGCTGCTGAAACGTGAAGAAAGAAGCTGCAGAAGACTGGCACTGAGCGTGCAGCTTTCCAGCGGAGAGAAAAAGCTACTTGAACACTCTGCAAGCCTTTCCACTCCCAAAAACATGCACATGGAAGGAGCTGCTGCAAAACCGATGCTGTGCTCGCTGCTGCTCCTCCTGAAGCTCTGGCTGCTAAATCTGAGGCTTTCCTTCCAATTTCAAGCTGCAAAGCACTTGCTGAATTCCAGGGAAAGTCCGGGAGGCATTTGCTGTGCTGGCACACTTTCTCCTTCCTAGACAGAGTGGAAAAGCTTTTCCCTGCCGTGTAGGCGACAAGAGACGCATTAGACGGCGATCCGGAGCTGTCCGAAGGTAAGCGCCTGTTGCCGGCCTCTTTCGGCACAAGTCCCCGCTCCGGAGCGCACCGCGGCCGGCAGGATGCTCTCTGCCGGCGAAGGTGCCGCTTCTCCGGCAAGGAAGCCTCTGCCGCTTCTCCAGCACACGGAGAGCGTGCTAGCTGCTGAAACGTGAAGAAAGAAGCTGCAGAAGACTGGCACTGAGCGTGCAGCTTTCCAGCGGAGAGAAAAAGCTACTTTAACACTCTGCAAGCCTTTCCACTCCCAAAAACATGCACATGGAAGGAGCTGCTGCAAAACCGATGCTGTGCTCGCTGCTGCTCCTCCTGAAGCTCTGGCTGCTAAATCTGAGGCTTTCCTTCCAATTTCAAGCTGCAAAGCACTTGCTGAATTCCAGGGAAAGTCCGGGAGGCATTTGCTGTGCTGGCACACTTTCTCCTTCCTAGACAGAGTGGAAAAGCTTTTCCCTGCCGTGTAGGCGACAAGAGACGCATTAGACGGGCATCCGGAGCTGTCCGAAAGTAAGCGCCTGTTGCCGGCCTCTTTCGGCACAAGTCCCCGCTCCGGAGCGCACCGCGGCCGGCAGGATGCTCTCTGCCGGCGAAGGTGCCGCTTCTCCGGCAAGGAAGCCTCTGCCGCTTCTCCAGCACACGGAGAGCGTGCTAGCTGCTGAAACGTGAAGAAAGAAGCTGCAGAACACTGGCACTGAGCGTGCAGCTTTCCAGCGGAGAGAAAAAGCTACTTTAACACTCTGCAAGCCTTTCCACTCCCAAAAACATGCACATGGAAGGAGCTGCTGCAAAACCGATGCTGTGCTCGCTGCTGCTCCTCCTGAAGCTCTGGCTGCTAAATCTGAGGCTTTCCTTCCAATTTCAAGCTGCAAAGCACTTGCTGAATTGCAGGAAAAGTCCGGGAGGCATTTGCTGTGCTGGCACACTTTCTCCTTCCTAGACAGAGTGGAAAAGCTTTTCCCTGCCGTGTAGGCGACAAGAGACGCATTAGACGGCGATCCGGAGCTGTCCGAAGGTAAGCGCCTGTTGCCGGCCTCTTTCGGCACAAGCCCCCGCTCCGGAGCGCACCGCGGCCGGCAGGATGCTCTCTGCCGGCGAAGGTGCCGCTTCTCCGGCAAGGAAGCCTCTGCCGCTTCTCCAGCACACGGAGAGCGTGCTAGCTGCTGAAACGTGAAGAAAGAAGCTGCAGAAGACTGGCACTGAGCGTGCAGCTTTCCAGCGGAGAGAAAAAGCTACTTTAACACTCTGCAAGCCTTTCCACTCCCAAAAACATGCACATGGAAGGAGCTGCTGCAAAACCGATGCTGTGCTCGCTGCTGCTCCTCCTGAAGCTCTGGCTGCTAAATCTGAGGCTTTCCTTCCAATTTCAAGCTGCAAAGCACTTGCTGAATTCCAGGGAAAGTCCGGGAGGCATTTGCTGTGCTGGCACACTTTCTCCTTCCTAGACAGAGTGGAAAAGCTTTTCCCTGCCGTGTAGGCGACAAGAGACGCATTAGACGGGCATCCGGAGCTGTCCGAAGGTAAGCGCCTGTTGCCGGCCTCTTTCGGCACAAGTCCCCGCTCCGGAGCGCACCGCGGCCGGCAGGATGCTCTCTGCCGGCGAAGGTGCCGCTTCTCCGGCAAGGAAGCCTCGGCCGCTTCTCCAGCACACGGAGAGCGTGCTAGCTGCTGAAACGTGAAGAAAGAAGCTGCAGAAGACTGGCACTGAGCGTGCAGCTTTCCAGCGGAGAGAAAAAGCTACTTGAACACTCTGCAAGCCTTTCCACTCCCAAAAACATGCACATGGAAGGAGCTGCTGCAAAACCGATGCTGTGCTCGCTGCTGCTCCTCCTGAAGCTCTGGCTGCTAAATCTGAGGCTTTCCTTCCAATTTCAAGCTGCAAAGCACTTGCTGAATTCCAGGGAAAGTCCGGGAGGCATTTGCTGTGCTGGCACACTTTCTCCTTCCTAGACAGAGTGGAAAAGCTTTTCCCTGCCGTGTAGGCGACAAGAGACGCATTAGACGGCGATCCGGAGCTGTCCGAAGGTAAGCGCCTGTTGCCGGCCTCTTTCGGCACAAGCCCCCGCTCCGGAGCGCACCGCGGCCGGCAGGATGCTCTCTGCCGGCGAAGGTGCCGCTTCTCCGGCAAGGAAGCCTCTGCCGCTTCTCCAGCACACGGAGAGCGTGCTAGCTGCTGAAACGTGAAGAAAGAAGCTGCAGAAGACTGGCACTGAGCGTGCAGCTTTCCAGCGGAGAGAAAAAGCTACTTGAACACTCTGCAAGCCTTTCCACTCCCAAAAACATGCACATGGAAGGAGCTGCTGCAAAACCGATGCTGTGCTCGCTGCTGCTCCTCCTGAAGCTCTGGCTGCTAAATCTGAGGCTTTCCTTCCAATTTCAAGCTGCAAAGCACTTGCTGAATTGCAGGGAAAGTCCGGGAGGCATTTGCTGTGCTGGCACACTTTCTCCTTCCTAGACAGAGTGGAAAAGCTTTTCCCTGCCGTGTAGGCGACAAGAGACGCATTAGACGGCGATCCGGAGCTGTCCGAAGGTAAGCGCCTGTTGCCGGCCTCTTTCGGCACAAGCCCCCGCTCCGGAGCGCACCGCGGCCGGCAGGATGCTCTCTGCCGGCGAAGGTGCCGCTTCTCCGGCAAGGAAGCCTCTGCCGCTTCTCCAGCACACGGAGAGCGTGCTAGCTGCTGAAACGTGAAGAAAGAAGCTGCAGAAGACTGGCACTGAGCGTGCAGCTTTCCAGCGGAGAGAAAAAGCTACTTTAACACTCTGCAAGCCTTTCCACTCCTAAAAACATGCACATGGAAGGAGCTGCTGCAAAACCGATGCTGTGCTCGCTGCTGCTCCTCCTGAAGCTCTGGCTGCTAAATCTGAGGCTTTCCTTCCAATTTCAAGCTGCAAAGCACTTGCTGAATTGCAGGGAAAGTCCGGGAGGCATTTGCTGTGCTGGCACACTTTCTCCTTCCTAGACAGAGTGGAAAAGCTTTTCCCTGCCGTGTAGGCGACAAGAGACGCATTAGACGGCGATCCGGAGCTGTCCGAAGGTAAGCGCCTGTTGCCGGCCTCTTTCGGCACAAGCCCCCGCTCCGGAGCGCACCGCGGCCGGCAGGATGCTCTCTGCCGGCGAAGGTGCCGCTTCTCCGGCAAGGAAGCCTCTGCCGCTTCTCCAGCACACGGAGAGCGTGCTAGCTGCTGAAACGTGAAGAAAGAAGCTGCAGAAGACTGGCACTGAGCGTGCAGCTTTCCAGCGGAGAGAAAAAGCTACTTGAACACTCTGCAAGCCTTTCCACTCCCAAAAACATGCACATGGAAGGAGCTGCTGCAAAACCGATGCTGTGCTCGCTGCTGCTCCTCCTGAAGCTCTGGCTGCTAAATCTGAGGCTTTCCTTCCAATTTCAAGCTGCAAAGCACTTGCTGAATTCCAGGGAAAGTCCGGGAGGCATTTGCTGTGCTGGCACACTTTCTCCTTCCTAGACAGAGTGGAAAAGCTTTTCCCTGCCGTGTAGGCGACAAGAGACGCATTAGACGGCGATCCGGAGCTGTCCGAAGGTAAGCGCCTGTTGCCGGCCTCTTTCGGCACAAGCCCCCGCTCCGGAGCGCACCGCGGCCGGCAGGATGCTCTCTGCCGGCGAAGGTGCCGCTTCTCCGGCAAGGAAGCCTCTGCCGCTTCTCCAGCACACGGAGAGCGTGCTAGCTGCTGAAACGTGAAGAAAGAAGCTGCAGAAGACTGGCACTGAGCGTGCAGCTTTCCAGCGGAGAGAAAAAGCTACTTTAACACTCTGCAAGCCTTTCCACTCCCAAAAACATGCACATGGAAGGAGCTGCTGCAAAACCGATGCTGTGCTCGCTGCTGCTCCTCCTGAAGCTCTGGCTGCTAAATCTGAGGCTTTCCTTCCAATTTCAAGCTGCAAAGCACTTGCTGAATTCCAGGGAAAGTCCGGGAGGCATTTGCTGTGCTGGCACACTTTCTCCTTCCTAGACAGAGTGGAAAAGCTTTTCCCTGCCGTGTAGGCGACAAGAGACGCATTAGACGGCGATCCGGAGCTGTCCGAAGGTAAGCGCCTGTTGCCGGCCTCTTTCGGCACAAGCCCCCGCTCCGGAGCGCACCGCGGCCGGCAGGATGCTCTCTGCCGGCGAAGGTGCCGCTTCTCCGGCAAGGAAGCCTCTGCCGCTTCTCCAGCACACGGAGAGCGTGCTAGCTGCTGAAACGTGAAGAAAGAAGCTGCAGAAGACTGGCACTGAGCGTGCAGCTTTCCAGCGGAGAGAAAAAGCTACTTGAACACTCTGCAAGCCTTTCCACTCCCAAAAACATGCACATGGAAGGAGCTGCTGCAAAACCGATGCTGTGCTCGCTGCTGCTCCTCCTGAAGCTCTGGCTGCTAAATCTGAGGCTTTCCTTCCAATTTCAAGCTGCAAAGCACTTGCTGAATTCCAGGGAAAGTCCGGGAGGCATTTGCTGTGCTGGCACACTTTCTCCTTCCTAGACAGAGTGGAAAAGCTTTTCCCTGCCGTGTAGGCGACAAGAGACGCATTAGACGGCGATCCGGAGCTGTCCGAAGGTAAGCGCCTGTTGCCGGCCTCTTTCGGCACAAGTCCCCGCTCCGGAGCGCACCGCGGCCGGCAGGATGCTCTCTGCCGGCGAAGGTGCCGCTTCTCCGGCAAGGAAGCCTCTGCCGCTTCTCCAGCACACGGAGAGCGTGCTAGCTGCTGAAACGTGAAGAAAGAAGCTGCAGAAGACTGGCACTGAGCGTGCAGCTTTCCAGCGGAGAGAAAAAGCTACTTGAACACTCTGCAAGCCTTTCCACTCCCAAAAACATGCACATGGAAGGAGCTGCTGCAAAACCGATGCTGTGCTCGCTGCTGCTCCTCCTGAAGCTCTGGCTGCTAAATCTGAGGCTTTCCTTCCAATTTCAAGCTGCAAAGCACTTGCTGAATTGCAGGGAAAGTCCGGGAGGCATTTGCTGTGCTGGCACACTTTCTCCTTCCTAGACAGAGTGGAAAAGCTTTTCCCTGCCGTGTAGGCGACAAGAGACGCATTAGACGGCGATCCGGAGCTGTCCGAAGGTAAGCGCCTGTTGCCGGCCTCTTTCGGCACAAGCCCCCGCTCCGGAGCGCACCGCGGCCGGCAGGATGCTCTCTGCCGGCGAAGGTGCCGCTTCTCCGGCAAGGAAGCCTCTGCCGCTTCTCCAGCACACGGAGAGCGTGCTAGCTGCTGAAACGTGAAGAAAGAAGCTGCAGAAGACTGGCACTGAGCGTGCAGCTTTCCAGCGGAGAGAAAAAGCTACTTTAACACTCTGCAAGCCTTTCCACTCCCAAAAACATGCACATGGAAGGAGCTGCTGCAAAACCGATGCTGTGCTCGCTGCTGCTCCTCCTGAAGCTCTGGCTGCTAAATCTGAGGCTTTCCTTCCAATTTCAAGCTGCAAAGCACTTGCTGAATTCCAGGGAAAGTCCGGGAGGCATTTGCTGTGCTGGCACACTTTCTCCTTCCTAGACAGAGTGGAAAAGCTTTTCCCTGCCGTGTAGGCGACAAGAGACGCATTAGACGGCGATCCGGAGCTGTCCGAAGGTAAGCGCCTGTTGCCGGCCTCTTTCGGCACAAGCCCCCGCTCCGGAGCGCACCGCGGCCGGCAGGATGCTCTCTGCCGGCGAAGGTGCCGCTTCTCCGGCAAGGAAGCCTCTGCCGCTTCTCCAGCACACGGAGAGCGTGCTAGCTGCTGAAACGTGAAGAAAGAAGCTGCAGAACACTGGCACTGAGCGTGCAGCTTTCCAGCGGAGAGAAAAAGCTACTTTAACACTCTGCAAGCCTTTCCACTCCCAAAAACATGCACATGGAAGGAGCTGCTGCAAAACCGATGCTGTGCTCGCTGCTGCTCCTCCTGAAGCTCTGGCTGCTAAATCTGAGGCTTTCCTTCCAATTTCAAGCTGCAAAGCACTTGCTGAATTGCAGGGAAAGTCCGGGAGGCATTTGCTGTGCTGGCACACTTTCTCCTTCCTAGACAGAGTGGAAAAGCTTTTCCCTGCCGTGTAGGCGACAAGAGACGCATTAGACGGCGATCCGGAGCTGTCCGAAGGTAAGCGCCTGTTGCCGGCCTCTTTCGGCACAAGCCCCCGCTCCGGAGCGCACCGCGGCCGGCAGGATGCTCTCTGCCGGCGAAGGTGCCGCTTCTCCGGCAAGGAAGCCTCTGCCGCTTCTCCAGCACACGGAGAGCGTGCTAGCTGCTGAAACGTGAAGAAAGAAGCTGCAGAAGACTGGCACTGAGCGTGCAGCTTTCCAGCGGAGAGAAAAAGCTACTTTAACACTCTGCAAGCCTTTCCACTCCCAAAAACATGCACATGGAAGGAGCTGCTGCAAAACCGATGCTGTGCTCGCTGCTGCTCCTCCTGAAGCTCTGGCTGCTAAATCTGAGGCTTTCCTTCCAATTTCAAGCTGCAAAGCACTTGCTGAATTCCAGGGAAAGTCCGGGAGGCATTTGCTGTGCTGGCACACTTTCTCCTTCCTAGACAGAGTGGAAAAGCTTTTCCCTGCCGTGTAGGCGACAAGAGACGCATTAGACGGCGATCCGGAGCTGTCCGAAGGTAAGCGCCTGTTGCCGGCCTCTTTCGGCACAAGCCCCCGCTCCGGAGCGCACCGCGGCCGGCAGGATGCTCTCTGCCGGCGAAGGTGCCGCTTCTCCGGCAAGGAAGCCTCTGCCGCTTCTCCAGCACACGGAGAGCGTGCTAGCTGCTGAAACGTGAAGAAAGAAGCTGCAGAACACTGGCACTGAGCGTGCAGCTTTCCAGCGGAGAGAAAAAGCTACTTTAACACTCTGCAAGCCTTTCCACTCCCAAAAACATGCACATGGAAGGAGCTGCTGCAAAACCGATGCTGTGCTCGCTGCTGCTCCTCCTGAAGCTCTGGCTGCTAAATCTGAGGCTTTCCTTCCAATTTCAAGCTGCAAAGCACTTGCTGAATTGCAGGGAAAGTCCGGGAGGCATTTGCTGTGCTGGCACACTTTCTCCTTCCTAGACAGAGTGGAAAAGCTTTTCCCTGCCGTGTAGGCGACAAGAGACGCATTAGACGGCGATCCGGAGCTGTCCGAAGGTAAGCGCCTGTTGCCGGCCTCTTTCGGCACAAGTCCCCGCTCCGGAGCGCACCGCGGCCGGCAGGATGCTCTCTGCCGGCGAAGGTGCCGCTTCTCCGGCAAGGAAGCCTCTGCCGCTTCTCCAGCACACGGAGAGCGTGCTAGCTGCTGAAACGTGAAGAAAGAAGCTGCAGAACACTGGCACTGAGCGTGCAGCTTTCCAGCGGAGAGAAAAAGCTACTTTAACACTCTGCAAGCCTTTCCACTCCCAAAAACATGCACATGGAAGGAGCTGCTGCAAAACCGATGCTGTGCTCGCTGCTGCTCCTCCTGAAGCTCTGGCTGCTAAATCTGAGGCTTTCCTTCCAATTTCAAGCTGCAAAGCACTTGCTGAATTCCAGGGAAAGTCCGGGAGGCATTTGCTGTGCTGGCACACTTTCTCCTTCCTAGACAGAGTGGAAAAGCTTTTCCCTGCCGTGTAGGCGACAAGAGACGCATTAGACGGGCATCCGGAGCTGTCCGAAAGTAAGCGCCTGTTGCCGGCCTCTTTCGGCACAAGTCCCCGCTCCGGAGCGCACCGCGGCCGGCAGGATGCTCTCTGCCGGCGAAGGTGCCGCTTCTCCGGCAAGGAAGCCTCTGCCGCTTCTCCAGCACACGGAGAGCGTGCTAGCTGCTGAAACGTGAAGAAAGAAGCTGCAGAACACTGGCACTGAGCGTGCAGCTTTCCAGCGGAGAGAAAAAGCTACTTTAACACTCTGCAAGCCTTTCCACTCCCAAAAACATGCACATGGAAGGAGCTGCTGCAAAACCGATGCTGTGCTCGCTGCTGCTCCTCCTGAAGCTCTGGCTGCTAAATCTGAGGCTTTCCTTCCAATTTCAAGCTGCAAAGCACTTGCTGAATTCAAGGGAAAGTCCGGGAGGCATTTGCTGTGCTGGCACACTTTCTCCTTCCTAGACAGAGTGGAAAAGCTTTTCCCTGCCGTGTAGGCGACAAGAGACGCATTAGACGGCGATCCGGAGCTGTCCGAAGGTAAGCGCCTGTTGCCGGCCTCTTTCGGCACAAGCCCCCGCTCCGGAGCGCACCGCGGCCGGCAGGATGCTCTCTGCCGGCGAAGGTGCCGCTTCTCCGGCAAGGAAGCCTCTGCCGCTTCTCCAGCACACGGAGAGCGTGCTAGCTGCTGAAACGTGAAGAAAGAAGCTGCAGAACACTGGCACTGAGCGTGCAGCTTTCCAGCGGAGAGAAAAAGCTACTTTAACACTCTGCAAGCCTTTCCACTCCCAAAAACATGCACATGGAAGGAGCTGCTGCAAAACCGATGCTGTGCTCGCTGCTGCTCCTCCTGAAGCTCTGGCTGCTAAATCTGAGGCTTTCCTTCCAATTTCAAGCTGCAAAGCACTTGCTGAATTCCAGGGAAAGTCCGGGAGGCATTTGCTGTGCTGGCACACTTTCTCCTTCCTAGACAGAGTGGAAAAGCTTTTCCCTGCCGTGTAGGCGACAAGAGACGCATTAGACGGGCATCCGGAGCTGTCCGAAGGTAAGCGCCTGTTGCCGGCCTCTTTCGGCACAAGTCCCCGCTCCGGAGCGCACCGCGGCCGGCAGGATGCTCTCTGCCGGCGAAGGTGCCGCTTCTCCGGCAAGGAAGCCTCGGCCGCTTCTCCAGCACACGGAGAGCGTGCTAGCTGCTGAAACGTGAAGAAAGAAGCTGCAGAAGACTGGCACTGAGCGTGCAGCTTTCCAGCGGAGAGAAAAAGCTACTTTAACACTCTGCAAGCCTTTCCACTCCCAAAAACATGCACATGGAAGGAGCTGCTGCAAAACCGATGCTGTGCTCGCTGCTGCTCCTCCTGAAGCTCTGGCTGCTAAATCTGAGGCTTTCCTTCCAATTTCAAGCTGCAAAGCACTTGCTGAATTCCAGGGAAAGTCCGGGAGGCATTTGCTGTGCTGGCACACTTTCTCCTTCCTAGACAGAGTGGAAAAGCTTTTCCCTGCCGTGTAGGCGACAAGAGACGCATTAGACGGCGATCCGGAGCTGTCCGAAAGTAAGCGCCTGTTGCCGGCCTCTTTCGGCACAAGCCCCCGCTCCGGAGCGCACCGCGGCCGGCAGGATGCTCTCTGCCGGCGAAGGTGCCGCTTCTCCGGCAAGGAAGCCTCTGCCGCTTCTCCAGCACACGGAGAGCGTGCTAGCTGCTGAAACGTGAAGAAAGAAGCTGCAGAAGACTGGCACTGAGCGTGCAGCTTTCCAGCGGAGAGAAAAAGCTACTTTAACACTCTGCAAGCCTTTCCACTCCCAAAAACATGCACATGGAAGGAGCTGCTGCAAAACCGATGCTGTGCTCGCTGCTGCTCCTCCTGAAGCTCTGGCTGCTAAATCTGAGGCTTTCCTTCCAATTTCAAGCTGCAAAGCACTTGCTGAATTACAGGGAAAGTCCGGGAGGCATTTGCTGTGCTGGCACACTTTCTCCTTCCTAGACAGAGTGGAAAAGCTTTTCCCTGCCGTGTAGGCGACAAGAGACGCATTAGACGGCGATCCGGAGCTGTCCGAAGGTAAGCGCCTGTTGCCGGCCTCTTTCGGCACAAGCCCCCGCTCCGGAGCGCACCGCGGCCGGCAGGATGCTCTCTGCCGGCGAAGGTGCCGCTTCTCCGGCAAGGAAGCCTCTGCCGCTTCTCCAGCACACGGAGAGCGTGCTAGCTGCTGAAACGTGAAGAAAGAAGCTGCAGAAGACTGGCACTGAGCGTGCAGCTTTCCAGCGGAGAGAAAAAGCTACTTTAACACTCTGCAAGCCTTTCCACTCCCAAAAACATGCACACGGAAGGAGCTGCTGCAAAAGCGATGCTGTGCTCGCTGCTGCTCCTCCTGAAGCTCTGGCTGCTAAATCTGAGGCTTTCCTTCCAATTTCAAGCTGCAAAGCACTTGCTGAATTGCAGGGAAAGTCCGGGAGGCATTTGCTGTGCTGGCACACTTTCTCCTTCCTAGACAGAGTGGAAAAGCTTTTCCCTGCCGTGTAGGCGACAAGAGACGCATTAGACGGCGATCCGGAGCTGTCCGAAGGTAAGCGCCTGTTGCCGGCCTCTTTCGGCACAAGTCCCCGCTCCGGAGCGCACCGCGGCCGGCAGGATGCTCTCTGCCGGCGAAGGTGCCGCTTCTCCGGCAAGGAAGCCTCTGCCGCTTCTCCAGCACACGGAGAGCGTGCTAGCTGCTGAAACGTGAAGAAAGAAGCTGCAGAACACTGGCACTGAGCGTGCAGCTTTCCAGCGGAGAGAAAAAGCTACTTTAACACTCTGCAAGCCTTTCCACTCCCAAAAACATGCACATGGAAGGAGCTGCTGCAAAACCGATGCTGTGCTCGCTGCTGCTCCTCCTGAAGCTCTGGCTGCTAAATCTGAGGCTTTCCTTCCAATTTCAAGCTGCAAAGCACTTGCTGAATTCCAGGGAAAGTCCGGGAGGCATTTGCTGTGCTGGCACACTTTCTCCTTCCTAGACAGAGTGGAAAAGCTTTTCCCTGCCGTGTAGGCGACAAGAGACGCATTAGACGGGCATCCGGAGCTGTCCGAAAGTAAGCGCCTGTTGCCGGCCTCTTTCGGCACAAGTCCCCGCTCCGGAGCGCACCGCGGCCGGCAGGATGCTCTCTGCCGGCGAAGGTGCCGCTTCTCCGGCAAGGAAGCCTCTGCCGCTTCTCCAGCACACGGAGAGCGTGCTAGCTGCTGAAACGTGAAGAAAGAAGCTGCAGAACACTGGCACTGAGCGTGCAGCTTTCCAGCGGAGAGAAAAAGCTACTTTAACACTCTGCAAGCCTTTCCACTCCCAAAAACATGCACATGGAAGGAGCTGCTGCAAAACCGATGCTGTGCTCGCTGCTGCTCCTCCTGAAGCTCTGGCTGCTAAATCTGAGGCTTTCCTTCCAATTTCAAGCTGCAAAGCACTTGCTGAATTCAAGGGAAAGTCCGGGAGGCATTTGCTGTGCTGGCACACTTTCTCCTTCCTAGACAGAGTGGAAAAGCTTTTCCCTGCCGTGTAGGCGACAAGAGACGCATTAGACGGCGATCCGGAGCTGTCCGAAGGTAAGCGCCTGTTGCCGGCCTCTTTCGGCACAAGCCCCCGCTCCGGAGCGCACCGCGGCCGGCAGGATGCTCTCTGCCGGCGAAGGTGCCGCTTCTCCGGCAAGGAAGCCTCTGCCGCTTCTCCAGCACACGGAGAGCGTGCTAGCTGCTGAAACGTGAAGAAAGAAGCTGCAGAACACTGGCACTGAGCGTGCAGCTTTCCAGCGGAGAGAAAAAGCTACTTTAACACTCTGCAAGCCTTTCCACTCCCAAAAACATGCACATGGAAGGAGCTGCTGCAAAACCGATGCTGTGCTCGCTGCTGCTCCTCCTGAAGCTCTGGCTGCTAAATCTGAGGCTTTCCTTCCAATTTCAAGCTGCAAAGCACTTGCTGAATTCCAGGGAAAGTCCGGGAGGCATTTGCTGTGCTGGCACACTTTCTCCTTCCTAGACAGAGTGGAAAAGCTTTTCCCTGCCGTGTAGGCGACAAGAGACGCATTAGACGGCGATCCGGAGCTGTCCGAAAGTAAGCGCCTGTTGCCGGCCTCTTTCGGCACAAGCCCCCGCTCCGGAGCGCACCGCGGCCGGCAGGATGCTCTCTGCCGGCGAAGGTGCCGCTTCTCCGGCAAGGAAGCCTCTGCCGCTTCTCCAGCACACGGAGAGCGTGCTAGCTGCTGAAACGTGAAGAAAGAAGCTGCAGAACACTGGCACTGAGCGTGCAGCTTTCCAGCGGAGAGAAAAAGCTACTTTAACACTCTGCAAGCCTTTCCACTCCCAAAAACATGCACTTGGAAGGAGCTGCTGCAAAACCGATGCTGTGCTCGCTGCTGCTCCTCCTGAAGCTCTGGCTGCTAAATCTGAGGCTTTCCTTCCAATTTCAAGCTGCAAAGCACTTGCTGAATTCCAGGGAAAGTCCGGGAGGCATTTGCTGTGCTGGCACACTTTCTCCTTCCTAGACAGAGTGGAAAAGCTTTTCCCTGCCGTGTAGGCGACAAGAGACGCATTAGACGGCGATCCGGAGCTGTCCGAAGGTAAGCGCCTGTTGCCGGCCTCTTTCGGCACAAGTCCCCGCTCCGGAGCGCACCGCGGCCGGCAGGATGCTCTCTGCCGGCGAAGGTGCCGCTTCTCCGGCAAGGAAGCCTCTGCCGCTTCTCCAGCACACGGAGAGCGTGCTAGCTGCTGAAACGTGAAGAAAGAAGCTGCAGAAGACTGGCACTGAGCGTGCAGCTTTCCAGCGGAGAGAAAAAGCTACTTTAACACTCTGCAAGCCTTTCCACTCCCAAAAACATGCACATGGAAGGAGCTGCTGCAAAACCGATGCTGTGCTCGCTGCTGCTCCTCCTGAAGCTCTGGCTGCTAAATCTGAGGCTTTCCTTCCAATTTCAAGCTGCAAAGCACTTGGTGAATTCCAGGGAAAGTCCGGGAGGCATTTGCTGTGCTGGCACACTTTCTCCTTCCTAGACAGAGTGGAAAAGCTTTTCCCTGCCGTGTAGGCGACAAGAGACGCATTAGACGGCGATCCGGAGCTGTCCGAAGGTAAGCGCCTGTTGCCGGCCTCTTTCGGCACAAGCCCCCGCTCCGGAGCGCACCGCGGCCGGCAGGATGCTCTCTGCCGGCGAAGGTGCCGCTTCTCCGGCAAGGAAGCCTCTGCCGCTTCTCCAGCACACGGAGAGCGTGCTAGCTGCTGAAACGTGAAGAAAGAAGCTGCAGAACACTGGCACTGAGCGTGCAGCTTTCCAGCGGAGAGAAAAAGCTACTTTAACACTCTGCAAGCCTTTCCACTCCCAAAAACATGCACATGGAAGGAGCTGCTGCAAAAGCGATGCTGTGCTCGCTGCTGCTCCTCCTGAAGCTCTGGCTGCTAAATCTGAGGCTTTCCTTCCAATTTCAAGCTGCAAAGCACTTGCTGAATTCAAGGGAAAGTCCGGGAGGCATTTGCTGTGCTGGCACACTTTCTCCTTCCTAGACAGAGTGGAAAAGCTTTTCCCTGCCGTGTAGGCGACAAGAGACGCATTAGACGGCGATCCGGAGCTGTCCGAAGGTAAGCGCCTGTTGCCGGCCTCTTTCGGCACAAGCCCCCGCTCCGGAGCGCACCGCGGCCGGCAGGATGCTCTCTGCCGGCGAAGGTGCCGCTTCTCCGGCAAGGAAGCCTCTGCCGCTTCTCCAGCACACGGAGAGCGTGCTAGCTGCTGAAACGTGAAGAAAGAAGCTGCAGAAGACTGGCGCTGAGCGTGCAGCTTTCCAGCGGAGAGAAAAAGCTACTTTAACACTCTGCAAGCCTTTCCACTCCCAAAAACATGCACATGGAAGGAGCTGCTGCAAAACCGATGCTGTGCTCGCTGCTGCTCCTCCTGAAGCTCTGGCTGCTAAATCTGAGGCTTTCCTTCCAATTTCAAGCTGCAAAGCACTTGCTGAATTCAAGGGAAAGTCCGGGAGGCATTTGCTGTGCTGGCACACTTTCTCCTTCCTAGACAGAGTGGAAAAGCTTTTCCCTGCCGTGTAGGCGACAAGAGACGCATTAGACGGGCATCCGGAGCTGTCCGAAGGTAAGCGCCTGTTGCCGGCCTCTTTCGGCACAAGCCCCCGCTCCGGAGCGCACCGCGGCCGGCAGGATGCTCTCTGCCGGCGAAGGTGCCGCTTCTCCGGCAAGGAAGCCTCTGCCGCTTCTCCAGCACACGGAGAGCGTGCTAGCTGCTGAAACGTGAAGAAAGAAGCTGCAGAAGACTGGCGCTGAGCGTGCAGCTTTCCAGCGGAGAGAAAAAGCTACTTTAACACTCTGCAAGCCTTTCCACTCCCAAAAACATGCACATGGAAGGAGCTGCTGCAAAAGCGATGCTGTGCTCGCTGCTGCTCCTCCTGAAGCTCTGGCTGCTAAATCTGAGGCTTTCCTTCCAATTTCAAGCTGCAAAGCACTTGCTGAATTCCAGGGAAAGTCCGGGAGGCATTTGCTGTGCTGGCACACTTTCTCCTTCCTAGACAGAGTGGAAAAGCTTTTCCCTGCCGTGTAGGCGACAAGAGACGCATTAGACGGCGATCCGGAGCTGTCCGAAGGTAAGCGCCTGTTGCCGGCCTCTTTCGGCACAAGCCCCCGCTCCGGAGCGCACCGCGGCCGGCAGGATGCTCTCTGCCGGCGAAGGTGCCGCTTCTCCGGCAAGGAAGCCTCTGCCGCTTCTCCAGCACACGGAGAGCGTGCTAGCTGCTGAAACGTGAAGAAAGAAGCTGCAGAACACTGGCACTGAGCGTGCAGCTTTCCAGCGGAGAGAAAAAGCTACTTTAACACTCTGCAAGCCTTTCCACTCCCAAAAACATGCACATGGAAGGAGCTGCTGCAAAACCGATGCTGTGCTCGCTGCTGCTCCTCCTGAAGCTCTGGCTGCTAAATCTGAGGCTTTCCTTCCAATTTCAAGCTGCAAAGCACTTGCTGAATTCCAGGGAAAGTCCGGGAGGCATTTGCTGTGCTGGCACACTTTCTCCTTCCTAGACAGAGTGGAAAAGCTTTTCCCTGCCGTGTAGGCGACAAGAGACGCATTAGACGGCGATCCGGAGCTGTCCGAAGGTAAGCGCCTGTTGCCGGCCTCTTTCGGCACAAGCCCCCGCTCCGGAGCGCACCGCGGCCGGCAGGATGCTCTCTGCCGGCGAAGGTGCCGCTTCTCCGGCAAGGAAGCCTCTGCCGCTTCTCCAGCACACGGAGAGCGTGCTAGCTGCTGAAACGTGAAGAAAGAAGCTGCAGAAGACTGGCACTGAGCGTGCAGCTTTCCAGCGGAGAGAAAAAGCTACTTTAACACTCTGCAAGCCTTTCCACTCCCAAAAACATGCACATGGAAGGAGCTGCTGCAAAAGCGATGCTGTGCTCGCTGCTGCTCCTCCTGAAGCTCTGGCTGCTAAATCTGAGGCTTTCCTTCCAATTTCAAGCTGCAAAGCACTTGCTGAATTGCAGGGAAAGTCCGGGAGGCATTTGCTGTGCTGGCACACTTTCTCCTTCCTAGACAGAGTGGAAAAGCTTTTCCCTGCCGTGTAGGCGACAAGAGACGCATTAGACGGCGATCCGGAGCTGTCCGAAGGTAAGCGCCTGTTGCCGGCCTCTTTCGGCACAAGCCCCCGCTCCGGAGCGCACCGCGGCCGGCAGGATGCTCTCTGCCGGCGAAGGTGCCGCTTCTCCGGCAAGGAAGCCTCTGCCGCTTCTCCAGCACACGGAGAGCGTGCTAGCTGCTGAAACGTGAAGAAAGAAGCTGCAGAACACTGGCACTGAGCGTGCAGCTTTCCAGCGGAGAGAAAAAGCTACTTTAACACTCTGCAAGCCTTTCCACTCCCAAAAACATGCACTTGGAAGGAGCTGCTGCAAAACCGATGCTGTGCTCGCTGCTGCTCCTCCTGAAGCTCTGGCTGCTAAATCTGAGGCTTTCCTTCCAATTTCAAGCTGCAAAGCACTTGCTGAATTCCAGGGAAAGTCCGGGAGGCATTTGCTGTGCTGGCACACTTTCTCCTTCCTAGACAGAGTGGAAAAGCTTTTCCCTGCCGTGTAGGCGACAAGAGACGCATTAGACGGCGATCCGGAGCTGTCCGAAGGTAAGCGCCTGTTGCCGGCCTCTTTCGGCACAAGTCCCCGCTCCGGAGCGCACCGCGGCCGGCAGGATGCTCTCTGCCGGCGAAGGTGCCGCTTCTCCGGCAAGGAAGCCTCTGCCGCTTCTCCAGCACACGGAGAGCGTGCTAGCTGCTGAAACGTGAAGAAAGAAGCTGCAGAAGACTGGCACTGAGCGTGCAGCTTTCCAGCGGAGAGAAAAAGCTACTTTAACACTCTGCAAGCCTTTCCACTCCCAAAAACATGCACATGGAAGGAGCTGCTGCAAAACCGATGCTGTGCTCGCTGCTGCTCCTCCTGAAGCTCTGGCTGCTAAATCTGAGGCTTTCCTTCCAATTTCAAGCTGCAAAGCACTTGGTGAATTCCAGGGAAAGTCCGGGAGGCATTTGCTGTGCTGGCACACTTTCTCCTTCCTAGACAGAGTGGAAAAGCTTTTCCCTGCCGTGTAGGCGACAAGAGACGCATTAGACGGCGATCCGGAGCTGTCCGAAGGTAAGCGCCTGTTGCCGGCCTCTTTCGGCACAAGCCCCCGCTCCGGAGCGCACCGCGGCCGGCAGGATGCTCTCTGCCGGCGAAGGTGCCGCTTCTCCGGCAAGGAAGCCTCTGCCGCTTCTCCAGCACACGGAGAGCGTGCTAGCTGCTGAAACGTGAAGAAAGAAGCTGCAGAACACTGGCACTGAGCGTGCAGCTTTCCAGCGGAGAGAAAAAGCTACTTTAACACTCTGCAAGCCTTTCCACTCCCAAAAACATGCACATGGAAGGAGCTGCTGCAAAAGCGATGCTGTGCTCGCTGCTGCTCCTCCTGAAGCTCTGGCTGCTAAATCTGAGGCTTTCCTTCCAATTTCAAGCTGCAAAGCACTTGGTGAATTCCAGGGAAAGTCCGGGAGGCATTTGCTGTGCTGGCACACTTTCTCCTTCCTAGACAGAGTGGAAAAGCTTTTCCCTGCCGTGTAGGCGACAAGAGACGCATTAGACGGCGATCCGGAGCTGTCCGAAGGTAAGCGCCTGTTGCCGGCCTCTTTCGGCACAAGCCCCCGCTCCGGAGCGCACCGCGGCCGGCAGGATGCTCTCTGCCGGCGAAGGTGCCGCTTCTCCGGCAAGGAAGCCTCTGCCGCTTCTCCAGCACACGGAGAGCGTGCTAGCTGCTGAAACGTGAAGAAAGAAGCTGCAGAAGACTGGCGCTGAGCGTGCAGCTTTCCAGCGGAGAGAAAAAGCTACTTTAACACTCTGCAAGCCTTTCCACTCCCAAAAACATGCACATGGAAGGAGCTGCTGCAAAACCGATGCTGTGCTCGCTGCTGCTCCTCCTGAAGCTCTGGCTGCTAAATCTGAGGCTTTCCTTCCAATTTCAAGCTGCAAAGCACTTGCTGAATTCCAGGGAAAGTCCGGGAGGCATTTGCTGTGCTGGCACACTTTCTCCTTCCTAGACAGAGTGGAAAAGCTTTTCCCTGCCGTGTAGGCGACAAGAGACGCATTAGACGGCGATCCGGAGCTGTCCGAAGGTAAGCGCCTGTTGCCGGCCTCTTTCGGCACAAGCCCCCGCTCCGGAGCGCACCGCGGCCGGCAGGATGCTCTCTGCCGGCGAAGGTGCCGCTTCTCCGGCAAGGAAGCCTCTGCCGCTTCTCCAGCACACGGAGAGCGTGCTAGCTGCTGAAACGTGAAGAAAGAAGCTGCAGAACACTGGCACTGAGCGTGCAGCTTTCCAGCGGAGAGAAAAAGCTACTTTAACACTCTGCAAGCCTTTCCACTCCCAAAAACATGCACATGGAAGGAGCTGCTGCAAAACCGATGCTGTGCTCGCTGCTGCTCCTCCTGAAGCTCTGGCTGCTAAATCTGAGGCTTTCCTTCCAATTTCAAGCTGCAAAGCACTTGCTGAATTCCAGGGAAAGTCCGGGAGGCATTTGCTGTGCTGGCACACTTTCTCCTTCCTAGACAGAGTGGAAAAGCTTTTCCCTGCCGTGTAGGCGACAAGAGACGCATTAGACGGCGATCCGGAGCTGTCCGAAGGTAAGCGCCTGTTGCCGGCCTCTTTCGGCACAAGCCCCCGCTCCGGAGCGCACCGCGGCCGGCAGGATGCTCTCTGCCGGCGAAGGTGCCGCTTCTCCGGCAAGGAAGCCTCTGCCGCTTCTCCAGCACACGGAGAGCGTGCTAGCTGCTGAAACGTGAAGAAAGAAGCTGCAGAAGACTGGCACTGAGCGTGCAGCTTTCCAGCGGAGAGAAAAAGCTACTTTAACACTCTGCAAGCCTTTCCACTCCCAAAAACATGCACATGGAAGGAGCTGCTGCAAAACCGATGCTGTGCTCGCTGCTGCTCCTCCTGAAGCTCTGGCTGCTAAATCTGAGGCTTTCCTTCCAATTTCAAGCTGCAAAGCACTTGCTGAATTCCAGGGAAAGTCCGGGAGGCATTTGCTGTGCTGGCACACTTTCTCCTTCCTAGACAGAGTGGAAAAGCTTTTCCCTGCCGTGTAGGCGACAAGAGACGCATTAGACGGCGATCCGGAGCTGTCCGAAGGTAAGCGCCTGTTGCCGGCCTCTTTCGGCACAAGCCCCCGCTCCGGAGCGCACCGCGGCCGGCAGGATGCTCTCTGCCGGCGAAGGTGCCGCTTCTCCGGCAAGGAAGCCTCTGCCGCTTCTCCAGCACACGGAGAGCGTGCTAGCTGCTGAAACGTGAAGAAAGAAGCTGCAGAACACTGGCACTGAGCGTGCAGCTTTCCAGCGGAGAGAAAAAGCTACTTTAACACTCTGCAAGCCTTTCCACTCCCAAAAACATGCACATGGAAGGAGCTGCTGCAAAACCGATGCTGTGCTCGCTGCTGCTCCTCCTGAAGCTCTGGCTGCTAAATCTGAGGCTTTCCTTCCAATTTCAAGCTGCAAAGCACTTGCTGAATTCCAGGGAAAGTCCGGGAGGCATTTGCTGTGCTGGCACACTTTCTCCTTCCTAGACAGAGTGGAAAAGCTTTTCCCTGCCGTGTAGGCGACAAGAGACGCATTAGACGGCGATCCGGAGCTGTCCGAAGGTAAGCGCCTGTTGCCGGCCTCTTTCGGCACAAGCCCCCGCTCCGGAGCGCACCGCGGCCGGCAGGATGCTCTCTGCCGGCGAAGGTGCCGCTTCTCCGGCAAGGAAGCCTCTGCCGCTTCTCCAGCACACGGAGAGCGTGCTAGCTGCTGAAACGTGAAGAAAGAAGCTGCAGAACACTGGCACTGAGCGTGCAGCTTTCCAGCGGAGAGAAAAAGCTACTTTAACACTCTGCAAGCCTCTCCACTCCCAAAAACATGCACATGGAAGGAGCTGCTGCAAAACCGATGCTGTGCTCGCTGCTGCTCCTCCTGAAGCTCTGGCTGCTAAATCTGAGGCTTTCCTTCCAATTTCAAGCTGCAAAGCACTTGCTGAATTGCAGGGAAAGTCCGGGAGGCATTTGCTGTGCTGGCACACTTTCTCCTTCCTAGACAGAGTGGAAAAGCTTTTCCCTGCCGTGTAGGCGACAAGAGACGCATTAGACGGCGATCCGGAGCTGTCCGAAGGTAAGCGCCTGTTGCCGGCCTCTTTCGGCACAAGCCCCCGCTCCGGAGCGCACCGCGGCCGGCAGGATGCTCTCTGCCGGCGAAGGTGCCGCTTCTCCGGCAAGGAAGCCTCTGCCGCTTCTCCAGCACACGGAGAGCGTGCTAGCTGCTGAAACGTGAAGAAAGAAGCTGCAGAACACTGGCACTGAGCGTGCAGCTTTCCAGCGGAGAGAAAAAGCTACTTTAACACTCTGCAAGCCTCTCCACTCCCAAAAACATGCACATGGAAGGAGCTGCTGCAAAACCGATGCTGTGCTCGCTGCTGCTCCTCCTGAAGCTCTGGCTGCTAAATCTGAGGCTTTCCTTCCAATTTCAAGCTGCAAAGCACTTGCTGAATTCCAGGGAAAGTCCGGGAGGCATTTGCTGTGCTGGCACACTTTCTCCTTCCTAGACAGAGTGGAAAAGCTTTTCCCTGCCGTGTAGGCGACAAGAGACGCATTAGACGGCGATCCGGAGCTGTCCGAAGGTAAGCGCCTGTTGCCGGCCTCTTTCGGCACAAGCCCCCGCTCCGGAGCGCACCGCGGCCGGCAGGATGCTCTCTGCCGGCGAAGGTGCCGCTTCTCCGGCAAGGAAGCCTCTGCCGCTTCTCCAGCACACGGAGAGCGTGCTAGCTGCTGAAACGTGAAGAAAGAAGCTGCAGAAGACTGGCACTGAGCGTGCAGCTTTCCAGCGGAGAGAAAAAGCTACTTTAACACTCTGCAAGCCTTTCCACTCCCAAAAACATGCACATGGAAGGAGCTGCTGCAAAACCGATGCTGTGCTCGCTGCTGCTCCTCCTGAAGCTCTGGCTGCTAAATCTGAGGCTTTCCTTCCAATTTCAAGCTGCAAAGCACTTGCTGAATTCCAGGGAAAGTCCGGGAGGCATTTGCTGTGCTGGCACACTTTCTCCTTCCTAGACAGAGTGGAAAAGCTTTTCCCTGCCGTGTAGGCGACAAGAGACGCATGAGACGGCGATCCGGAGCTGTCCGAAGGTAAGCGCCTGTTGCCGGCCTCTTTCGGCACAAGCCCCCGCTCCGGAGCGCACCGCGGCCGGCAGGATGCTCTCTGCCGGCGAAGGTGCCGCTTCTCCGGCAAGGAAGCCTCTGCCGCTTCTCCAGCACACGGAGAGCGTGCTAGCTGCTGAAACGTGAAGAAAGAAGCTGCAGAACACTGGCACTGAGCGTGCAGCTTTCCAGCGGAGAGAAAAAGCTACTTTAACACTCTGCAAGCCTCTCCACTCCCAAAAACATGCACATGGAAGGAGCTGCTGCAAAACCGATGCTGTGCTCGCTGCTGCTCCTCCTGAAGCTCTGGCTGCTAAATCTGAGGCTTTCCTTCCAATTTCAAGCTGCAAAGCACTTGCTGAATTCCAGGGAAAGTCCGGGAGGCATTTGCTGTGCTGGCACACTTTCTCCTTCCTAGACAGAGTGGAAAAGCTTTTCCCTGCCGTGTAGGCGACAAGAGACGCATTAGACGGCGATCCGGAGCTGTCCGAAGGTAAGCGCCTGTTGCCGGCCTCTTTCGGCACAAGCCCCCGCTCCGGAGCGCACCGCGGCCGGCAGGATGCTCTCTGCCGGCGAAGGTGCCGCTTCTCCGGCAAGGAAGCCTCGGCCGCTTCTCCAGCACACGGAGAGCGTGCTAGCTGCTGAAACGTGAAGAAAGAAGCTGCAGAAGACTGGCACTGAGCGTGCAGCTTTCCAGCGGAGAGAAAAAGCTACTTTAACACTCTGCAAGCCTTTCCACTCCCAAAAACATGCACATGGAAGGAGCTGCTGCAAAACCGATGCTGTGCTCGCTGCTGCTCCTCCTGAAGCTCTGGCTGCTAAATCTGAGGCTTTCCTTCCAATTTCAAGCTGCAAAGCACTTGCTGAATTCCAGGGAAAGTCCGGGAGGCATTTGCTGTGCTGGCACACTTTCTCCTTCCTAGACAGAGTGGAAAAGCTTTTCCCTGCCGTGTAGGCGACAAGAGACGCATGAGACGGCGATCCGGAGCTGTCCGAAGGTAAGCGCCTGTTGCCGGCCTCTTTCGGCACAAGCCCCCGCTCCGGAGCGCACCGCGGCCGGCAGGATGCTCTCTGCCGGCGAAGGTGCCGCTTCTCCGGCAAGGAAGCCTCTGCCGCTTCTCCAGCACACGGAGAGCGTGCTAGCTGCTGAAACGTGAAGAAAGAAGCTGCAGAACACTGGCACTGAGCGTGCAGCTTTCCAGCGGAGAGAAAAAGCTACTTTAACACTCTGCAAGCCTCTCCACTCCCAAAAACATGCACATGGAAGGAGCTGCTGCAAAACCGATGCTGTGCTCGCTGCTGCTCCTCCTGAAGCTCTGGCTGCTAAATCTGAGGCTTTCCTTCCAATTTCAAGCTGCAAAGCACTTGCTGAATTGCAGGGAAAGTCCGGGAGGCATTTGCTGTGCTGGCACACTTTCTCCTTCCTAGACAGAGTGGAAAAGCTTTTCCCTGCCGTGTAGGCGACAAGAGACGCATTAGACGGCGATCCGGAGCTGTCCGAAGGTAAGCGCCTGTTGCCGGCCTCTTTCGGCACAAGCCCCCGCTCCGGAGCGCACCGCGGCCGGCAGGATGCTCTCTGCCGGCGAAGGTGCCGCTTCTCCGGCAAGGAAGCCTCTGCCGCTTCTCCAGCACACGGAGAGCGTGCTAGCTGCTGAAACGTGAAGAAAGAAGCTGCAGAAGACTGGCACTGAGCGTGCAGCTTTCCAGCGGAGAGAAAAAGCTACTTTAACACTCTGCAAGCCTTTCCACTCCCAAAAACATGCACATGGAAGGAGCTGCTGCAAAACCGATGCTGTGCTCGCTGCTGCTCCTCCTGAAGCTCTGGCTGCTAAATCTGAGGCTTTCCTTCCAATTTCAAGCTGCAAAGCACTTGCTGAATTGCAGGGAAAGTCCGGGAGGCATTTGCTGTGCTGGCACACTTTCTCCTTCCTAGACAGAGTGGAAAAGCTTTTCCCTGCCGTGTAGGCGACAAGAGACGCATTAGACGGCGATCCGGAGCTGTCCGAAGGTAAGCGCCTGTTGCCGGCCTCTTTCGGCACAAGCCCCCGCTCCGGAGCGCACCGCGGCCGGCAGGATGCTCTCTGCCGGCGAAGGTGCCGCTTCTCCGGCAAGGAAGCCTCTGCCGCTTCTCCAGCACACGGAGAGCGTGCTAGCTGCTGAAACGTGAAGAAAGAAGCTGCAGAACACTGGCACTGAGCGTGCAGCTTTCCAGCGGAGAGAAAAAGCTACTTTAACACTCTGCAAGCCTTTCCACTCCCAAAAACATGCACTTGGAAGGAGCTGCTGCAAAACCGATGCTGTGCTCGCTGCTGCTCCTCCTGAAGCTCTGGCTGCTAAATCTGAGGCTTTCCTTCCAATTTCAAGCTGCAAAGCACTTGCTGAATTCCAGGGAAAGTCCGGGAGGCATTTGCTGTGCTGGCACACTTTCTCCTTCCTAGACAGAGTGGAAAAGCTTTTCCCTGCCGTGTAGGCGACAAGAGACGCATTAGACGGCGATCCGGAGCTGTCCGAAGGTAAGCGCCTGTTGCCGGCCTCTTTCGGCACAAGCCCCCGCTCCGGAGCGCACCGCGGCCGGCAGGATGCTCTCTGCCGGCGAAGGTGCCGCTTCTCCGGCAAGGAAGCCTCTGCCGCTTCTCCAGCACACGGAGAGCGTGCTAGCTGCTGAAACGTGAAGAAAGAAGCTGCAGAACACTGGCACTGAGCGTGCAGCTTTCCAGCGGAGAGAAAAAGCTACTTTAACACTCTGCAAGCCTTTCCACTCTCAAAAACATGCACATGGAAGGAGCTGCTGCAAAACCGATGCTGTGCTCGCTGCTGCTCCTCCTGAAGCTCTGGCTGCTAAATCTGAGGCTTTCCTTCCAATTTCAAGCTGCAAAGCACTTGGTGAATTCCAGGGAAAGTCCGGGAGGCATTTGCTGTGCTGGCACACTTTCTCCTTCCTAGACAGAGTGGAAAAGCTTTTCCCTGCCGTGTAGGCGACAAGAGACGCATTAGACGGCGATCCGGAGCTGTCCGAAGGTAAGCGCCTGTTGCCGGCCTCTTTCGGCACAAGCCCCCGCTCCGGAGCGCACCGCGGCCGGCAGGATGCTCTCTGCCGGCGAAGGTGCCGCTTCTCCGGCAAGGAAGCCTCTGCCGCTTCTCCAGCACACGGAGAGCGTGCTAGCTGCTGAAACGTGAAGAAAGAAGCTGCAGAAGACTGGCACTGAGCGTGCAGCTTTCCAGCGGAGAGAAAAAGCTACTTTAACACTCTGCAAGCCTTTCCACTCCCAAAAACATGCACATGGAAGGAGCTGCTGCAAAACCGATGCTGTGCTCGCTGCTGCTCCTCCTGAAGCTCTGGCTGCTAAATCTGAGGCTTTCCTTCCAATTTCAAGCTGCAAAGCACTTGCTGAATTCCAGGGAAAGTCCGGGAGGCATTTGCTGTGCTGGCACACTTTCTCCTTCCTAGACAGAGTGGAAAAGCTTTTCCCTGCCGTGTAGGCGACAAGAGACGCATTAGACGGCGATCCGGAGCTGTCCGAAGGTAAGCGCCTGTTGCCGGCCTCTTTCGGCACAAGCCCCCGCTCCGGAGCGCACCGCGGCCGGCAGGATGCTCTCTGCCGGCGAAGGTGCCGCTTCTCCGGCAAGGAAGCCTCTGCCGCTTCTCCAGCACACGGAGAGCGTGCTAGCTGCTGAAACGTGAAGAAAGAAGCTGCAGAACACTGGCACTGAGCGTGCAGCTTTCCAGCGGAGAGAAAAAGCTACTTTAACACTCTGCAAGCCTTTCCACTCCCAAAAACATGCACATGGAAGGAGCTGCTGCAAAACCGATGCTGTGCTCGCTGCTGCTCCTCCTGAAGCTCTGGCTGCTAAATCTGAGGCTTTCCTTCCAATTTCAAGCTGCAAAGCACTTGCTGAATTCCAGGGAAAGTCCGGGAGGCATTTGCTGTGCTGGCACACTTTCTCCTTCCTAGACAGAGTGGAAAAGCTTTTCCCTGCCGTGTAGGCGACAAGAGACGCATGAGACGGCGATCCGGAGCTGTCCGAAGGTAAGCGCCTGTTGCCGGCCTCTTTCGGCACAAGCCCCCGCTCCGGAGCGCACCGCGGCCGGCAGGATGCTCTCTGCCGGCGAAGGTGCCGCTTCTCCGGCAAGGAAGCCTCTGCCGCTTCTCCAGCACACGGAGAGCGTGCTAGCTGCTGAAACGTGAAGAAAGAAGCTGCAGAACACTGGCACTGAGCGTGCAGCTTTCCAGCGGAGAGAAAAAGCTACTTGAACACTCTGCAAGCCTTTCCACTCCCAAAAACATGCACATGGAAGGAGCTGCTGCAAAACCGATGCTGTGCTCGCTGCTGCTCCTCCTGAAGCTCTGGCTGCTAAATCTGAGGCTTTCCTTCCAATTTCAAGCTGCAAAGCACTTGCTGAATTCCAGGGAAAGTCCGGGAGGCATTTGCTGTGCTGGCACACTTTCTCCTTCCTAGACAGAGTGGAAAAGCTTTTCCCTGCCGTGTAGGCGACAAGAGACGCATTAGACGGCGATCCGGAGCTGTCCGAAGGTAAGCGCCTGTTGCCGGCCTCTTTCGGCACAAGCCCCCGCTCCGGAGCGCACCGCGGCCGGCAGGATGCTCTCTGCCGGCGAAGGTGCCGCTTCTCCGGCAAGGAAGCCTCTGCCGCTTCTCCAGCACACGGAGAGCGTGCTAGCTGCTGAAACGTGAAGAAAGAAGCTGCAGAAGACTGGCACTGAGCGTGCAGCTTTCCAGCGGAGAGAAAAAGCTACTTGAACACTCTGCAAGCCTTTCCACTCCCAAAAACATGCACATGGAAGGAGCTGCTGCAAAACCGATGCTGTGCTCGCTGCTGCTCCTCCTGAAGCTCTGGCTGCTAAATCTGAGGCTTTCCTTCCAATTTCAAGCTGCAAAGCACTTGCTGAATTCCAGGGAAAGTCCGGGAGGCATTTGCTGTGCTGGCACACTTTCTCCTTCCTAGACAGAGTGGAAAAGCTTTTCCCTGCCGTGTAGGCGACAAGAGACGCATGAGACGGCGATCCGGAGCTGTCCGAAGGTAAGCGCCTGTTGCCGGCCTCTTTCGGCACAAGCCCCCGCTCCGGAGCGCACCGCGGCCGGCAGGATGCTCTCTGCCGGCGAAGGTGCCGCTTCTCCGGCAAGGAAGCCTCTGCCGCTTCTCCAGCACACGGAGAGCGTGCTAGCTGCTGAAACGTGAAGAAAGAAGCTGCAGAACACTGGCACTGAGCGTGCAGCTTTCCAGCGGAGAGAAAAAGCTACTTGAACACTCTGCAAGCCTTTCCACTCCCAAAAACATGCACATGGAAGGAGCTGCTGCAAAACCGATGCTGTGCTCGCTGCTGCTCCTCCTGAAGCTCTGGCTGCTAAATCTGAGGCTTTCCTTCCAATTTCAAGCTGCAAAGCACTTGCTGAATTGCAGGGAAAGTCCGGGAGGCATTTGCTGTGCTGGCACACTTTCTCCTTCCTAGACAGAGTGGAAAAGCTTTTCCCTGCCGTGTAGGCGACAAGAGACGCATTAGACGGCGATCCGGAGCTGTCCGAAGGTAAGCGCCTGTTGCCGGCCTCTTTCGGCACAAGCCCCCGCTCCGGAGCGCACCGCGGCCGGCAGGATGCTCTCTGCCGGCGAAGGTGCCGCTTCTCCGGCAAGGAAGCCTCTGCCGCTTCTCCAGCACACGGAGAGCGTGCTAGCTGCTGAAACGTGAAGAAAGAAGCTGCAGAAGACTGGCACTGAGCGTGCAGCTTTCCAGCGGAGAGAAAAAGCTACTTTAACACTCTGCAAGCCTTTCCACTCCCAAAAACATGCACATGGAAGGAGCTGCTGCAAAACCGATGCTGTGCTCGCTGCTGCTCCTCCTGAAGCTCTGGCTGCTAAATCTGAGGCTTTCCTTCCAATTTCAAGCTGCAAAGCACTTGCTGAATTCCAGGGAAAGTCCGGGAGGCATTTGCTGTGCTGGCACACTTTCTCCTTCCTAGACAGAGTGGAAAAGCTTTTCCCTGCCGTGTAGGCGACAAGAGACGCATTAGACGGCGATCCGGAGCTGTCCGAAGGTAAGCGCCTGTTGCCGGCCTCTTTCGGCACAAGCCCCCGCTCCGGAGCGCACCGCGGCCGGCAGGATGCTCTCTGCCGGCGAAGGTGCCGCTTCTCCGGCAAGGAAGCCTCTGCCGCTTCTCCAGCACACGGAGAGCGTGCTAGCTGCTGAAACGTGAAGAAAGAAGCTGCAGAACACTGGCACTGAGCGTGCAGCTTTCCAGCGGAGAGAAAAAGCTACTTTAACACTCTGCAAGCCTCTCCACTCCCAAAAACATGCACATGGAAGGAGCTGCTGCAAAACCGATGCTGTGCTCGCTGCTGCTCCTCCTGAAGCTCTGGCTGCTAAATCTGAGGCTTTCCTTCCAATTTCAAGCTGCAAAGCACTTGCTGAATTCCAGGGAAAGTCCGGGAGGCATTTGCTGTGCTGGCACACTTTCTCCTTCCTAGACAGAGTGGAAAAGCTTTTCCCTGCCGTGTAGGCGACAAGAGACGCATTAGACGGCGATCCGGAGCTGTCCGAAGGTAAGCGCCTGTTGCCGGCCTCTTTCGGCACAAGCCCCCGCTCCGGAGCGCACCGCGGCCGGCAGGATGCTCTCTGCCGGCGAAGGTGCCGCTTCTCCGGCAAGGAAGCCTCTGCCGCTTCTCCAGCACACGGAGAGCGTGCTAGCTGCTGAAACGTGAAGAAAGAAGCTGCAGAAGACTGGCACTGAGCGTGCAGCTTTCCAGCGGAGAGAAAAAGCTACTTTAACACTCTGCAAGCCTTTCCACTCTCAAAAACATGCACATGGAAGGAGCTGCTGCAAAACCGATGCTGTGCTCGCTGCTGCTCCTCCTGAAGCTCTGGCTGCTAAATCTGAGGCTTTCCTTCCAATTTCAAGCTGCAAAGCACTTGGTGAATTCCAGGGAAAGTCCGGGAGGCATTTGCTGTGCTGGCACACTTTCTCCTTCCTAGACAGAGTGGAAAAGCTTTTCCCTGCCGTGTAGGCGACAAGAGACGCATTAGACGGCGATCCGGAGCTGTCCGAAGGTAAGCGCCTGTTGCCGGCCTCTTTCGGCACAAGCCCCCGCTCCGGAGCGCACCGCGGCCGGCAGGATGCTCTCTGCCGGCGAAGGTGCCGCTTCTCCGGCAAGGAAGCCTCTGCCGCTTCTCCAGCACACGGAGAGCGTGCTAGCTGCTGAAACGTGAAGAAAGAAGCTGCAGAACACTGGCACTGAGCGTGCAGCTTTCCAGCGGAGAGAAAAAGCTACTTTAACACTCTGCAAGCCTCTCCACTCCCAAAAACATGCACATGGAAGGAGCTGCTGCAAAACCGATGCTGTGCTCGCTGCTGCTCCTCCTGAAGCTCTGGCTGCTAAATCTGAGGCTTTCCTTCCAATTTCAAGCTGCAAAGCACTTGCTGAATTCCAGGGAAAGTCCGGGAGGCATTTGCTGTGCTGGCACACTTTCTCCTTCCTAGACAGAGTGGAAAAGCTTTTCCCTGCCGTGTAGGCGACAAGAGACGCATTAGACGGCGATCCGGAGCTGTCCGAAGGTAAGCGCCTGTTGCCGGCCTCTTTCGGCACAAGCCCCCGCTCCGGAGCGCACCGCGGCCGGCAGGATGCTCTCTGCCGGCGAAGGTGCCGCTTCTCCGGCAAGGAAGCCTCTGCCGCTTCTCCAGCACACGGAGAGCGTGCTAGCTGCTGAAACGTGAAGAAAGAAGCTGCAGAAGACTGGCACTGAGCGTGCAGCTTTCCAGCGGAGAGAAAAAGCTACTTTAACACTCTGCAAGCCTTTCCACTCCCAAAAACATGCACATGGAAGGAGCTGCTGCAAAACCGATGCTGTGCTCGCTGCTGCTCCTCCTGAAGCTCTGGCTGCTAAATCTGAGGCTTTCCTTCCAATTTCAAGCTGCAAAGCACTTGCTGAATTCCAGGGAAAGTCCGGGAGGCATTTGCTGTGCTGGCACACTTTCTCCTTCCTAGACAGAGTGGAAAAGCTTTTCCCTGCCGTGTAGGCGACAAGAGACGCATTAGACGGCGATCCGGAGCTGTCCGAAGGTAAGCGCCTGTTGCCGGCCTCTTTCGGCACAAGCCCCCGCTCCGGAGCGCACCGCGGCCGGCAGGATGCTCTCTGCCGGCGAAGGTGCCGCTTCTCCGGCAAGGAAGCCTCGGCCGCTTCTCCAGCACACGGAGAGCGTGCTAGCTGCTGAAACGTGAAGAAAGAAGCTGCAGAAGACTGGCACTGAGCGTGCAGCTTTCCAGCGGAGAGAAAAAGCTACTTTAACACTCTGCAAGCCTCTCCACTCCCAAAAACATGCACATGGAAGGAGCTGCTGCAAAACCGATGCTGTGCTCGCTGCTGCTCCTCCTGAAGCTCTGGCTGCTAAATCTGAGGCTTTCCTTCCAATTTCAAGCTGCAAAGCACTTGCTGAATTGCAGGGAAAGTCCGGGAGGCATTTGCTGTGCTGGCACACTTTCTCCTTCCTAGACAGAGTGGAAAAGCTTTTCCCTGCCGTGTAGGCGACAAGAGACGCATTAGACGGCGATCCGGAGCTGTCCGAAGGTAAGCGCCTGCTGCCGGCCTCTTTCGGCACAAGCCCCCGCTCCGGAGCGCACCGCGGCCGGCAGGATGCTCTCTGCCGGCGAAGGTGCCGCTTCTCCGGCAAGGAAGCCTCTGCCGCTTCTCCAGCACACGGAGAGCGTGCTAGCTGCTGAAACGTGAAGAAAGAAGCTGCAGAAGACTGGCACTGAGCGTGCAGCTTTCCAGCGGAGAGAAAAAGCTACTTTAACACTCTGCAAGCCTCTCCACTCCCAAAAACATGCACATGGAAGGAGCTGCTGCAAAACCGATGCTGTGCTCGCTGCTGCTCCTCCTGAAGCTCTGGCTGCTAAATCTGAGGCTTTCCTTCCAATTTCAAGCTGCAAAGCACTTGCTGAATTGCAGGGAAAGTCCGGGAGGCATTTGCTGTGCTGGCACACTTTCTCCTTCCTAGACAGAGTGGAAAAGCTTTTCCCTGCCGTGTAGGCGACAAGAGACGCATTAGACGGCGATCCGGAGCTGTCCGAAGGTAAGCGCCTGCTGCCGGCCTCTTTCGGCACAAGTCCCCGCTCCGGAGCGCACCGCGGCCGGCAGGATGCTCTCTGCCGGCGAAGGTGCCGCTTCTCCGGCAAGGAAGCCTCTGCCGCTTCTCCAGCACACGGAGAGCGTGCTAGCTGCTGAAACGTGAAGAAAGAAGCTGCAGAAGACTGGCACTGAGCGTGCAGCTTTCCAGCGGAGAGAAAAAGCTACTTTAACACTCTGCAAGCCTTTCCACTCCCAAAAACATGCACATGGAAGGAGCTGCTGCAAAACCGATGCTGTGCTCGCTGCTGCTCCTCCTGAAGCTCTGGCTGCTAAATCTGAGGCTTTCCTTCCAATTTCAAGCTGCAAAGCACTTGCTGAATTCCAGGGAAAGTCCGGGAGGCATTTGCTGTGCTGGCACACTTTCTCCTTCCTAGACAGAGTGGAAAAGCTTTTCCCTGCCGTGTAGGCGACAAGAGACGCATTAGACGGCGATCCGGAGCTGTCCGAAGGTAAGCGCCTGTTGCCGGCCTCTTTCGGCACAAGTCCCCGCTCCGGAGCGCACCGCGGCCGGCAGGATGCTCTCTGCCGGCGAAGGTGCCGCTTCTCCGGCAAGGAAGCCTCTGCCGCTTCTCCAGCACACGGAGAGCGTGCTAGCTGCTGAAACGTGAAGAAAGAAGCTGCAGAAGACTGGCACTGAGCGTGCAGCTTTCCAGCGGAGAGAAAAAGCTACTTTAACACTCTGCAAGCCTCTCCACTCCCAAAAACATGCACATGGAAGGAGCTGCTGCAAAACCGATGCTGTGCTCGCTGCTGCTCCTCCTGAAGCTCTGGCTGCTAAATCTGAGGCTTTCCTTCCAATTTCAAGCTGCAAAGCACTTGCTGAATTGCAGGGAAAGTCCGGGAGGCATTTGCTGTGCTGGCACACTTTCTCCTTCCTAGACAGAGTGGAAAAGCTTTTCCCTGCCGTGTAGGCGACAAGAGACGCATTAGACGGCGATCCGGAGCTGTCCGAAGGTAAGCGCCTGTTGCCGGCCTCTTTCGGCACAAGCCCCCGCTCCGGAGCGCACCGCGGCCGGCAGGATGCTCTCTGCCGGCGAAGGTGCCGCTTCTCCGGCAAGGAAGCCTCTGCCGCTTCTCCAGCACACGGAGAGCGTGCTAGCTGCTGAAACGTGAAGAAAGAAGCTGCAGAAGACTGGCACTGAGCGTGCAGCTTTCCAGCGGAGAGAAAAAGCTACTTTAACACTCTGCAAGCCTTTCCACTCCCAAAAACATGCACATGGAAGGAGCTGCTGCAAAACCGATGCTGTGCTCGCTGCTGCTCCTCCTGAAGCTCTGGCTGCTAAATCTGAGGCTTTCCTTCCAATTTCAAGCTGCAAAGCACTTGCTGAATTCCAGGGAAAGTCCGGGAGGCATTTGCTGTGCTGGCACACTTTCTCCTTCCTAGACAGAGTGGAAAAGCTTTTCCCTGCCGTGTAGGCGACAAGAGACGCATTAGACGGCGATCCGGAGCTGTCCGAAGGTAAGCGCCTGTTGCCGGCCTCTTTCGGCACAAGCCCCCGCTCCGGAGCGCACCGCGGCCGGCAGGATGCTCTCTGCCGGCGAAGGTGCCGCTTCTCCGGCAAGGAAGCCTCTGCCGCTTCTCCAGCACACGGAGAGCGTGCTAGCTGCTGAAACGTGAAGAAAGAAGCTGCAGAAGACTGGCACTGAGCGTGCAGCTTTCCAGCGGAGAGAAAAAGCTACTTTAACACTCTGCAAGCCTTTCCACTCCCAAAAACATGCACATGGAAGGAGCTGCTGCAAAACCGATGCTGTGCTCGCTGCTGCTCCTCCTGAAGCTCTGGCTGCTAAATCTGAGGCTTTCCTTCCAATTTCAAGCTGCAAAGCACTTGCTGAATTCCAGGGAAAGTCCGGGAGGCATTTGCTGTGCTGGCACACTTTCTCCTTCCTAGACAGAGTGGAAAAGCTTTTCCCTGCCGTGTAGGCGACAAGAGACGCATTAGACGGCGATCCGGAGCTGTCCGAAGGTAAGCGCCTGTTGCCGGCCTCTTTCGGCACAAGCCCCCGCTCCGGAGCGCACCGCGGCCGGCCGGATGCTCTCTGCCGGCGAAGGTGCCGCTTCTCCGGCAAGGAAGCCTCTGCCGCTTCTCCAGCACACGGAGAGCGTGCTAGCTGCTGAAACGTGAAGAAAGAAGCTGCAGAACACTGGCACTGAGCGTGCAGCTTTCCAGCGGAGAGAAAAAGCTACTTTAACACTCTGCAAGCCTCTCCACTCCCAAAAACATGCACATGGAAGGAGCTGCTGCAAAACCGATGCTGTGCTCGCTGCTGCTCCTCCTGAAGCTCTGGCTGCTAAATCTGAGGCTTTCCTTCCAATTTCAAGCTGCAAAGCACTTGCTGAATTGCAGGGAAAGTCCGGGAGGCATTTGCTGTGCTGGCACACTTTCTCCTTCCTAGACAGAGTGGAAAAGCTTTTCCCTGCCGTGTAGGCGACAAGAGACGCATTAGACGGCGATCCGGAGCTGTCCGAAGGTAAGCGCCTGTTGCCGGCCTCTTTCGGCACAAGCCCCCGCTCCGGAGCGCACCGCGGCCGGCAGGATGCTCTCTGCCGGCGAAGGTGCCGCTTCTCCGGCAAGGAAGCCTCTGCCGCTTCTCCAGCACACGGAGAGCGTGCTAGCTGCTGAAACGTGAAGAAAGAAGCTGCAGAAGACTGGCACTGAGCGTGCAGCTTTCCAGCGGAGAGAAAAAGCTACTTTAACACTCTGCAAGCCTTTCCACTCCCAAAAACATGCACATGGAAGGAGCTGCTGCAAAACCGATGCTGTGCTCGCTGCTGCTCCTCCTGAAGCTCTGGCTGCTAAATCTGAGGCTTTCCTTCCAATTTCAAGCTGCAAAGCACTTGCTGAATTCCAGGGAAAGTCCGGGAGGCATTTGCTGTGCTGGCACACTTTCTCCTTCCTAGACAGAGTGGAAAAGCTTTTCCCTGCCGTGTAGGCGACAAGAGACGCATTAGACGGCGATCCGGAGCTGTCCGAAGGTAAGCGCCTGTTGCCGGCCTCTTTCGGCACAAGCCCCCGCTCCGGAGCGCACCGCGGCCGGCAGGATGCTCTCTGCCGGCGAAGGTGCCGCTTCTCCGGCAAGGAAGCCTCTGCCGCTTCTCCAGCACACGGAGAGCGTGCTAGCTGCTGAAACGTGAAGAAAGAAGCTGCAGAACACTGGCACTGAGCGTGCAGCTTTCCAGCGGAGAGAAAAAGCTACTTTAACACTCTGCAAGCCTCTCCACTCCCAAAAACATGCACATGGAAGGAGCTGCTGCAAAAGCGATGCTGTGCTCGCTGCTGCTCCTCCTGAAGCTCTGGCTGCTAAATCTGAGGCTTTCCTTCCAATTTCAAGCTGCAAAGCACTTGCTGAATTGCAGGGAAAGTCCGGGAGGCATTTGCTGTGCTGGCACACTTTCTCCTTCCTAGACAGAGTGGAAAAGCTTTTCCCTGCCGTGTAGGCGACAAGAGACGCATTAGACGGCGATCCGGAGCTGTCCGAAGGTAAGCGCCTGCTGCCGGCCTCTTTCGGCACAAGTCCCCGCTCCGGAGCGCACCGCGGCCGGCAGGATGCTCTCTGCCGGCGAAGGTGCCGCTTCTCCGGCAAGGAAGCCTCTGCCGCTTCTCCAGCACACGGAGAGCGTGCTAGCTGCTGAAACGTGAAGAAAGAAGCTGCAGAAGACTGGCACTGAGCGTGCAGCTTTCCAGCGGAGAGAAAAAGCTACTTTAACACTCTGCAAGCCTCTCCACTCCCAAAAACATGCACATGGAAGGAGCTGCTGCAAAACCGATGCTGTGCTCGCTGCTGCTCCTCCTGAAGCTCTGGCTGCTAAATCTGAGGCTTTCCTTCCAATTTCAAGCTGCAAAGCACTTGCTGAATTGCAGGGAAAGTCCGGGAGGCATTTGCTGTGCTGGCACACTTTCTCCTTCCTAGACAGAGTGGAAAAGCTTTTCCCTGCCGTGTAGGCGACAAGAGACGCATTAGACGGCGATCCGGAGCTGTCCGAAGGTAAGCGCCTGCTGCCGGCCTCTTTCGGCACAAGCCCCCGCTCCGGAGCGCACCGCGGCCGGCAGGATGCTCTCTGCCGGCGAAGGTGCCGCTTCTCCGGCAAGGAAGCCTCTGCCGCTTCTCCAGCACACGGAGAGCGTGCTAGCTGCTGAAACGTGAAGAAAGAAGCTGCAGAAGACTGGCACTGAGCGTGCAGCTTTCCAGCTGAGAGAAAAAGCTACTTGAACACTCTGCAAGCCTTTCCACTCCCAAAAACATGCACATGGAAGGAGCTGCTGCAAAACCGATGCTGTGCTCGCTGCTGCTCCTCCTGAAGCTCTGGCTGCTAAATCTGAGGCTTTCCTTCCAATTTCAAGCTGCAAAGCACTTGCTGAATTGCAGGGAAAGTCCGGGAGGCATTTGCTGTGCTGGCACACTTTCTCCTTCCTAGACAGAGTGGAAAAGCTTTTCCCTGCCGTGTAGGCGACAAGAGACGCATTAGACGGCGATCCGGAGCTGTCCGAAGGTAAGCGCCTGTTGCCGGCCTCTTTCGGCACAAGTCCCCGCTCCGGAGCGCACCGCGGCCGGCAGGATGCTCTCTGCCGGCGAAGGTGCCGCTTCTCCGGCAAGGAAGCCTCTGCCGCTTCTCCAGCACACGGAGAGCGTGCTAGCTGCTGAAACGTGAAGAAAGAAGCTGCAGAACACTGGCACTGAGCGTGCAGCTTTCCAGCGGAGAGAAAAAGCTACTTTAACACTCTGCAAGCCTTTCCACTCCCAAAAACATGCACATGGAAGGAGCTGCTGCAAAACCGATGCTGTGCTCGCTGCTGCTCCTCCTGAAGCTCTGGCTGCTAAATCTGAGGCTTTCCTTCCAATTTCAAGCTGCAAAGCACTTGCTGAATTCCAGGGAAAGTCCGGGAGGCATTTGCTGTGCTGGCACACTTTCTCCTTCCTAGACAGAGTGGAAAAGCTTTTCCCTGCCGTGTAGGCGACAAGAGACGCATTAGACGGCGATCCGGAGCTGTCCGAAGGTAAGCGCCTGTTGCCGGCCTCTTTCGGCACAAGCCCCCGCTCCGGAGCGCACCGCGGCCGGCAGGATGCTCTCTGCCGGCGAAGGTGCCGCTTCTCCGGCAAGGAAGCCTCTGCCGCTTCTCCAGCACACGGAGAGCGTGCTAGCTGCTGAAACGTGAAGAAAGAAGCTGCAGAACACTGGCACTGAGCGTGCAGCTTTCCAGCGGAGAGAAAAAGCTACTTTAACACTCTGCAAGCCTTTCCACTCCCAAAAACATGCACATGGAAGGAGCTGCTGCAAAACCGATGCTGTGCTCGCTGCTGCTCCTCCTGAAGCTCTGGCTGCTAAATCTGAGGCTTTCCTTCCAATTTCAAGCTGCAAAGCACTTGCTGAATTGCAGGGAAAGTCCGGGAGGCATTTGCTGTGCTGGCACACTTTCTCCTTCCTAGACAGAGTGGAAAAGCTTTTCCCTGCCGTGTAGGCGACAAGAGACGCATTAGACGGCGATCCGGAGCTGTCCGAAGGTAAGCGCCTGTTGCCGGCCTCTTTCGGCACAAGCCCCCGCTCCGGAGCGCACCGCGGCCGGCCGGATGCTCTCTGCCGGCGAAGGTGCCGCTTCTCCGGCAAGGAAGCCTCTGCCGCTTCTCCAGCACACGGAGAGCGTGCTAGCTGCTGAAACGTGAAGAAAGAAGCTGCAGAAGACTGGCACTGAGCGTGCAGCTTTCCAGCTGAGAGAAAAAGCTACTTTAACACTCTGCAAGCCTTTCCACTCCCAAAAACATGCACATGGAAGGAGCTGCTGCAAAACCGATGCTGTGCTCGCTGCTGCTCCTCCTGAAGCTCTGGCTGCTAAATCTGAGGCTTTCCTTCCAATTTCAAGCTGCAAAGCACTTGCTGAATTCCAGGGAAAGTCCGGGAGGCATTTGCTGTGCTGGCACACTTTCTCCTTCCTAGACAGAGTGGAAAAGCTTTTCCCTGCCGTGTAGGCGACAAGAGACGCATTAGACGGCGATCCGGAGCTGTCCGAAGGTAAGCGCCTGTTGCCGGCCTCTTTCGGCACAAGCCCCCGCTCCGGAGCGCACCGCGGCCGGCCGGATGCTCTCTGCCGGCGAAGGTGCCGCTTCTCCGGCAAGGAAGCCTCTGCCGCTTCTCCAGCACACGGAGAGCGTGCTAGCTGCTGAAACGTGAAGAAAGAAGCTGCAGAACACTGGCACTGAGCGTGCAGCTTTCCAGCGGAGAGAAAAAGCTACTTTAACACTCTGCAAGCCTTTCCACTCCCAAAAACATGCACATGGAAGGAGCTGCTGCAAAACCGATGCTGTGCTCGCTGCTGCTCCTCCTGAAGCTCTGGCTGCTAAATCTGAGGCTTTCCTTCCAATTTCAAGCTGCAAAGCACTTGCTGAATTCAAGGGAAAGTCCGGGAGGCATTTGCTGTGCTGGCACACTTTCTCCTTCCTAGACAGAGTGGAAAAGCTTTTCCCTGCCGTGTAGGCGACAAGAGACGCATTAGACGGCGATCCGGAGCTGTCCGAAGGTAAGCGCCTGTTGCCGGCCTCTTTCGGCACAAGCCCCCGCTCCGGAGCGCACCGCGGCCGGCAGGATGCTCTCTGCCGGCGAAGGTGCCGCTTCTCCGGCAAGGAAGCCTCTGCCGCTTCTCCAGCACACGGAGAGCGTGCTAGCTGCTGAAACGTGAAGAAAGAAGCTGCAGAAGACTGGCACTGAGCGTGCAGCTTTCCAGCGGAGAGAAAAAGCTACTTTAACACTCTGCAAGCCTTTCCACTCCCAAAAACATGCACATGGAAGGAGCTGCTGCAAAACCGATGCTGTGCTCGCTGCTGCTCCTCCTGAAGCTCTGGCTGCTAAATCTGAGGCTTTCCTTCCAATTTCAAGCTGCAAAGCACTTGCTGAATTGCAGGGAAAGTCCGGGAGGCATTTGCTGTGCTGGCACACTTTCTCCTTCCTAGACAGAGTGGAAAAGCTTTTCCCTGCCGTGTAGGCGACAAGAGACGCATTAGACGGCGATCCGGAGCTGTCCGAAGGTAAGCGCCTGTTGCCGGCCTCTTTCGGCACAAGCCCCCGCTCCGGAGCGCACCGCGGCCGGCCGGATGCTCTCTGCCGGCGAAGGTGCCGCTTCTCCGGCAAGGAAGCCTCTGCCGCTTCTCCAGCACACGGAGAGCGTGCTAGCTGCTGAAACGTGAAGAAAGAAGCTGCAGAAGACTGGCACTGAGCGTGCAGCTTTCCAGCGGAGAGAAAAAGCTACTTTAACACTCTGCAAGCCTTTCAACTCCCAAAAACATGCACATGGAAGGAGCTGCTGCAAAACCGATGCTGTGCTCGCTGCTGCTCCTCCTGAAGCTCTGGCTGCTAAATCTGAGGCTTTCCTTCCAATTTCAAGCTGCAAAGTACTTGCTGAATTGCAGGGAAAGTCCGGGAGGCATTTGCTGTGCTGGCACACTTTCTCCTTCCTAGACAGAGTGGAAAAGCTTTTCCCTGCCGTGTAGGCGACAAGAGACGCATTAGACGGCGATCCGGAGCTGTCCGAAGGTAAGCGCCTGTTGCCGGCCTCTTTCGGCACAAGCCCCCGCTCCGGAGCGCACCGCGGCCGGCCGGATGCTCTCTGCCGGCGAAGGTGCCGCTTCTCCGGCAAGGAAGCCTCTGCCGCTTCTCCAGCACACGGAGAGCGTGCTAGCTGCTGAAACGTGAAGAAAGAAGCTGCAGAAGACTGGCACTGAGCGTGCAGCTTTCCAGCGGAGAGAAAAAGCTACTTGAACACTCTGCAAGCCTTTCCACTCCCAAAAACATGCACATGGAAGGAGCTGCTGCAAAACCGATGCTGTGCTCGCTGCTGCTCCTCCTGAAGCTCTGGCTGCTAAATCTGAGGCTTTCCTTCCAATTTCAAGCTGCAAAGCACTTGCTGAATTGCAGGGAAAGTCCGGGAGGCATTTGCTGTGCTGGCACACTTTCTCCTTCCTAGACAGAGTGGAAAAGCTTTTCCCTGCCGTGTAGGCGACAAGAGACGCATTAGACGGCGATCCGGAGCTGTCCGAAGGTAAGCGCCTGTTGCCGGCCTCTTTCGGCACAAGCCCCCGCTCCGGAGCGCACCGCGGCCGGCAGGATGCTCTCTGCCGGCGAAGGTGCCGCTTCTCCGGCAAGGAAGCCTCTGCCGCTTCTCCAGCACACGGAGAGCGTGCTAGCTGCTGAAACGTGAAGAAAGAAGCTGCAGAAGACTGGCACTGAGCGTGCAGCTTTCCAGCGGAGAGAAAAAGCTACTTTAACACTCTGCAAGCCTTTCCACTCCCAAAAACATGCACATGGAAGGAGCTGCTGCAAAACCGATGCTGTGCTCGCTGCTGCTCCTCCTGAAGCTCTGGCTGCTAAATCTGAGGCTTTCCTTCCAATTTCAAGCTGCAAAGCACTTGCTGAATTGCAGGGAAAGTCCGGGAGGCATTTGCTGTGCTGGCACACTTTCTCCTTCCTAGACAGAGTGGAAAAGCTTTTCCCTGCCGTGTAGGCGACAAGAGACGCATTAGACGGCGATCCGGAGCTGTCCGAAGGTAAGCGCCTGTTGCCGGCCTCTTTCGGCACAAGCCCCCGCTCCGGAGCGCACCGCGGCCGGCAGGATGCTCTCTGCCGGCGAAGGTGCCGCTTCTCCGGCAAGGAAGCCTCTGCCGCTTCTCCAGCACACGGAGAGCGTGCTAGCTGCTGAAACGTGAAGAAAGAAGCTGCAGAACACTGGCACTGAGCGTGCAGCTTTCCAGCGGAGAGAAAAAGCTACTTTAACACTCTGCAAGCCTTTCCACTCCCAAAAACATGCACATGGAAGGAGCTGCTGCAAAACCGATGCTGTGCTCGCTGCTGCTCCTCCTGAAGCTCTGGCTGCTAAATCTGAGGCTTTCCTTCCAATTTCAAGCTGCAAAGCACTTGCTGAATTCCAGGGAAAGTCCGGGAGGCATTTGCTGTGCTGGCACACTTTCTCCTTCCTAGACAGAGTGGAAAAGCTTTTCCCTGCCGTGTAGGCGACAAGAGACGCATTAGACGGCGATCCGGAGCTGTCCGAAGGTAAGCGCCTGTTGCCGGCCTCTTTCGGCACAAGCCCCCGCTCCGGAGCGCACCGCGGCCGGCCGGATGCTCTCTGCCGGCGAAGGTGCCGCTTCTCCGGCAAGGAAGCCTCTGCCGCTTCTCCAGCACACGGAGAGCGTGCTAGCTGCTGAAACGTGAAGAAAGAAGCTGCAGAAGACTGGCACTGAGCGTGCAGCTTTCCAGCGGAGAGAAAAAGCTACTTTAACACTCTGCAAGCCTTTCCACTCCCAAAAACATGCACATGGAAGGAGCTGCTGCAAAACCGATGCTGTGCTCGCTGCTGCTCCTCCTGAAGCTCTGGCTGCTAAATCTGAGGCTTTCCTTCCAATTTCAAGCTGCAAAGCACTTGCTGAATTGCAGGGAAAGTCCGGGAGGCATTTGCTGTGCTGGCACACTTTCTCCTTCCTAGACAGAGTGGAAAAGCTTTTCCCTGCCGTGTAGGCGACAAGAGACGCATTAGACGGCGATCCGGAGCTGTCCGAAGGTAAGCGCCTGTTGCCGGCCTCTTTCGGCACAAGCCCCCGCTCCGGAGCGCACCGCGGCCGGCAGGATGCTCTCTGCCGGCGAAGGTGCCGCTTCTCCGGCAAGGAAGCCTCTGCCGCTTCTCCAGCACACGGAGAGCGTGCTAGCTGCTGAAACGTGAAGAAAGAAGCTGCAGAACACTGGCACTGAGCGTGCAGCTTTCCAGCGGAGAGAAAAAGCTACTTTAACACTCTGCAAGCCTCTCCACTCCCAAAAACATGCACATGGAAGGAGCTGCTGCAAAAGCGATGCTGTGCTCGCTGCTGCTCCTCCTGAAGCTCTGGCTGCTAAATCTGAGGCTTTCCTTCCAATTTCAAGCTGCAAAGCACTTGCTGAATTGCAGGGAAAGTCCGGGAGGCATTTGCTGTGCTGGCACACTTTCTCCTTCCTAGACAGAGTGGAAAAGCTTTTCCCTGCCGTGTAGGCGACAAGAGACGCATTAGACGGCGATCCGGAGCTGTCCGAAGGTAAGCGCCTGCTGCCGGCCTCTTTCGGCACAAGTCCCCGCTCCGGAGCGCACCGCGGCCGGCAGGATGCTCTCTGCCGGCGAAGGTGCCGCTTCTCCGGCAAGGAAGCCTCTGCCGCTTCTCCAGCACACGGAGAGCGTGCTAGCTGCTGAAACGTGAAGAAAGAAGCTGCAGAAGACTGGCACTGAGCGTGCAGCTTTCCAGCGGAGAGAAAAAGCTACTTTAACACTCTGCAAGCCTCTCCACTCCCAAAAACATGCACATGGAAGGAGCTGCTGCAAAACCGATGCTGTGCTCGCTGCTGCTCCTCCTGAAGCTCTGGCTGCTAAATCTGAGGCTTTCCTTCCAATTTCAAGCTGCAAAGCACTTGCTGAATTGCAGGGAAAGTCCGGGAGGCATTTGCTGTGCTGGCACACTTTCTCCTTCCTAGACAGAGTGGAAAAGCTTTTCCCTGCCGTGTAGGCGACAAGAGACGCATTAGACGGCGATCCGGAGCTGTCCGAAGGTAAGCGCCTGCTGCCGGCCTCTTTCGGCACAAGCCCCCGCTCCGGAGCGCACCGCGGCCGGCAGGATGCTCTCTGCCGGCGAAGGTGCCGCTTCTCCGGCAAGGAAGCCTCTGCCGCTTCTCCAGCACACGGAGAGCGTGCTAGCTGCTGAAACGTGAAGAAAGAAGCTGCAGAAGACTGGCACTGAGCGTGCAGCTTTCCAGCGGAGAGAAAAAGCTACTTTAACACTCTGCAAGCCTTTCAACTCCCAAAAACATGCACATGGAAGGAGCTGCTGCAAAACCGATGCTGTGCTCGCTGCTGCTCCTCCTGAAGCTCTGGCTGCTAAATCTGAGGCTTTCCTTCCAATTTCAAGCTGCAAAGTACTTGCTGAATTGCAGGGAAAGTCCGGGAGGCATTTGCTGTGCTGGCACACTTTCTCCTTCCTAGACAGAGTGGAAAAGCTTTTCCCTGCCGTGTAGGCGACAAGAGACGCATTAGACGGCGATCCGGAGCTGTCCGAAGGTAAGCGCCTGTTGCCGGCCTCTTTCGGCACAAGCCCCCGCTCCGGAGCGCACCGCGGCCGGCCGGATGCTCTCTGCCGGCGAAGGTGCCGCTTCTCCGGCAAGGAAGCCTCTGCCGCTTCTCCAGCACACGGAGAGCGTGCTAGCTGCTGAAACGTGAAGAAAGAAGCTGCAGAAGACTGGCACTGAGCGTGCAGCTTTCCAGCGGAGAGAAAAAGCTACTTGAACACTCTGCAAGCCTTTCCACTCCCAAAAACATGCACATGGAAGGAGCTGCTGCAAAACCGATGCTGTGCTCGCTGCTGCTCCTCCTGAAGCTCTGGCTGCTAAATCTGAGGCTTTCCTTCCAATTTCAAGCTGCAAAGCACTTGCTGAATTGCAGGGAAAGTCCGGGAGGCATTTGCTGTGCTGGCACACTTTCTCCTTCCTAGACAGAGTGGAAAAGCTTTTCCCTGCCGTGTAGGCGACAAGAGACGCATTAGACGGCGATCCGGAGCTGTCCGAAGGTAAGCGCCTGTTGCCGGCCTCTTTCGGCACAAGCCCCCGCTCCGGAGCGCACCGCGGCCGGCAGGATGCTCTCTGCCGGCGAAGGTGCCGCTTCTCCGGCAAGGAAGCCTCTGCCGCTTCTCCAGCACACGGAGAGCGTGCTAGCTGCTGAAACGTGAAGAAAGAAGCTGCAGAAGACTGGCACTGAGCGTGCAGCTTTCCAGCTGAGAGAAAAAGCTACTTGAACACTCTGCAAGCCTTTCCACTCCCAAAAACATGCACATGGAAGGAGCTGCTGCAAAACCGATGCTGTGCTCGCTGCTGCTCCTCCTGAAGCTCTGGCTGCTAAATCTGAGGCTTTCCTTCCAATTTCAAGCTGCAAAGCACTTGCTGAATTGCAGGGAAAGTCCGGGAGGCATTTGCTGTGCTGGCACACTTTCTCCTTCCTAGACAGAGTGGAAAAGCTTTTCCCTGCCGTGTAGGCGACAAGAGACGCATTAGACGGCGATCCGGAGCTGTCCGAAGGTAAGCGCCTGTTGCCGGCCTCTTTCGGCACAAGCCCCCGCTCCGGAGCGCACCGCGGCCGGCAGGATGCTCTCTGCCGGCGAAGGTGCCGCTTCTCCGGCAAGGAAGCCTCTGCCGCTTCTCCAGCACACGGAGAGCGTGCTAGCTGCTGAAACGTGAAGAAAGAAGCTGCAGAACACTGGCACTGAGCGTGCAGCTTTCCAGCGGAGAGAAAAAGCTACTTTAACACTCTGCAAGCCTTTCCACTCCCAAAAACATGCACATGGAAGGAGCTGCTGCAAAACCGATGCTGTGCTCGCTGCTGCTCCTCCTGAAGCTCTGGCTGCTAAATCTGAGGCTTTCCTTCCAATTTCAAGCTGCAAAGCACTTGCTGAATTCCAGGGAAAGTCCGGGAGGCATTTGCTGTGCTGGCACACTTTCTCCTTCCTAGACAGAGTGGAAAAGCTTTTCCCTGCCGTGTAGGCGACAAGAGACGCATTAGACGGCGATCCGGAGCTGTCCGAAGGTAAGCGCCTGTTGCCGGCCTCTTTCGGCACAAGCCCCCGCTCCGGAGCGCACCGCGGCCGGCCGGATGCTCTCTGCCGGCGAAGGTGCCGCTTCTCCGGCAAGGAAGCCTCTGCCGCTTCTCCAGCACACGGAGAGCGTGCTAGCTGCTGAAACGTGAAGAAAGAAGCTGCAGAACACTGGCACTGAGCGTGCAGCTTTCCAGCGGAGAGAAAAAGCTACTTTAACACTCTGCAAGCCTCTCCACTCCCAAAAACATGCACATGGAAGGAGCTGCTGCAAAACCGATGCTGTGCTCGCTGCTGCTCCTCCTGAAGCTCTGGCTGCTAAATCTGAGGCTTTCCTTCCAATTTCAAGCTGCAAAGCACTTGCTGAATTCCAGGGAAAGTCCGGGAGGCATTTGCTGTGCTGGCACACTTTCTCCTTCCTAGACAGAGTGGAAAAGCTTTTCCCTGCCGTGTAGGCGACAAGAGACGCATTAGACGGCGATCCGGAGCTGTCCGAAGGTAAGCGCCTGTTGCCGGCCTCTTTCGGCACAAGCCCCCGCTCCGGAGCGCACCGCGGCCGGCAGGATGCTCTCTGCCGGCGAAGGTGCCGCTTCTCCGGCAAGGAAGCCTCTGCCGCTTCTCCAGCACACGGAGAGCGTGCTAGCTGCTGAAACGTGAAGAAAGAAGCTGCAGAAGACTGGCACTGAGCGTGCAGCTTTCCAGCGGAGAGAAAAAGCTACTTTAACACTCTGCAAGCCTTTCCACTCCCAAAAACATGCACATGGAAGGAGCTGCTGCAAAACCGATGCTGTGCTCGCTGCTGCTCCTCCTGAAGCTCTGGCTGCTAAATCTGAGGCTTTCCTTCCAATTTCAAGCTGCAAAGCACTTGCTGAATTGCAGGGAAAGTCCGGGAGGCATTTGCTGTGCTGGCACACTTTCTCCTTCCTAGACAGAGTGGAAAAGCTTTTCCCTGCCGTGTAGGCGACAAGAGACGCATTAGACGGCGATCCGGAGCTGTCCGAAGGTAAGCGCCTGTTGCCGGCCTCTTTCGGCACAAGCCCCCGCTCCGGAGCGCACCGCGGCCGGCAGGATGCTCTCTGCCGGCGAAGGTGCCGCTTCTCCGGCAAGGAAGCCTCTGCCGCTTCTCCAGCACACGGAGAGCGTGCTAGCTGCTGAAACGTGAAGAAAGAAGCTGCAGAACACTGGCACTGAGCGTGCAGCTTTCCAGCGGAGAGAAAAAGCTACTTTAACACTCTGCAAGCCTCTCCACTCCCAAAAACATGCACATGGAAGGAGCTGCTGCAAAAGCGATGCTGTGCTCGCTGCTGCTCCTCCTGAAGCTCTGGCTGCTAAATCTGAGGCTTTCCTTCCAATTTCAAGCTGCAAAGCACTTGCTGAATTGCAGGGAAAGTCCGGGAGGCATTTGCTGTGCTGGCACACTTTCTCCTTCCTAGACAGAGTGGAAAAGCTTTTCCCTGCCGTGTAGGCGACAAGAGACGCATTAGACGGCGATCCGGAGCTGTCCGAAGGTAAGCGCCTGCTGCCGGCCTCTTTCGGCACAAGTCCCCGCTCCGGAGCGCACCGCGGCCGGCAGGATGCTCTCTGCCGGCGAAGGTGCCGCTTCTCCGGCAAGGAAGCCTCTGCCGCTTCTCCAGCACACGGAGAGCGTGCTAGCTGCTGAAACGTGAAGAAAGAAGCTGCAGAAGACTGGCACTGAGCGTGCAGCTTTCCAGCGGAGAGAAAAAGCTACTTTAACACTCTGCAAGCCTCTCCACTCCCAAAAACATGCACATGGAAGGAGCTGCTGCAAAACCGATGCTGTGCTCGCTGCTGCTCCTCCTGAAGCTCTGGCTGCTAAATCTGAGGCTTTCCTTCCAATTTCAAGCTGCAAAGCACTTGCTGAATTGCAGGGAAAGTCCGGGAGGCATTTGCTGTGCTGGCACACTTTCTCCTTCCTAGACAGAGTGGAAAAGCTTTTCCCTGCCGTGTAGGCGACAAGAGACGCATTAGACGGCGATCCGGAGCTGTCCGAAGGTAAGCGCCTGCTGCCGGCCTCTTTCGGCACAAGCCCCCGCTCCGGAGCGCACCGCGGCCGGCAGGATGCTCTCTGCCGGCGAAGGTGCCGCTTCTCCGGCAAGGAAGCCTCTGCCGCTTCTCCAGCACACGGAGAGCGTGCTAGCTGCTGAAACGTGAAGAAAGAAGCTGCAGAAGACTGGCACTGAGCGTGCAGCTTTCCAGCTGAGAGAAAAAGCTACTTGAACACTCTGCAAGCCTTTCCACTCCCAAAAACATGCACATGGAAGGAGCTGCTGCAAAACCGATGCTGTGCTCGCTGCTGCTCCTCCTGAAGCTCTGGCTGCTAAATCTGAGGCTTTCCTTCCAATTTCAAGCTGCAAAGCACTTGCTGAATTGCAGGGAAAGTCCGGGAGGCATTTGCTGTGCTGGCACACTTTCTCCTTCCTAGACAGAGTGGAAAAGCTTTTCCCTGCCGTGTAGGCGACAAGAGACGCATTAGACGGCGATCCGGAGCTGTCCGAAGGTAAGCGCCTGTTGCCGGCCTCTTTCGGCACAAGTCCCCGCTCCGGAGCGCACCGCGGCCGGCAGGATGCTCTCTGCCGGCGAAGGTGCCGCTTCTCCGGCAAGGAAGCCTCTGCCGCTTCTCCAGCACACGGAGAGCGTGCTAGCTGCTGAAACGTGAAGAAAGAAGCTGCAGAACACTGGCACTGAGCGTGCAGCTTTCCAGCGGAGAGAAAAAGCTACTTTAACACTCTGCAAGCCTTTCCACTCCCAAAAACATGCACATGGAAGGAGCTGCTGCAAAACCGATGCTGTGCTCGCTGCTGCTCCTCCTGAAGCTCTGGCTGCTAAATCTGAGGCTTTCCTTCCAATTTCAAGCTGCAAAGCACTTGCTGAATTCCAGGGAAAGTCCGGGAGGCATTTGCTGTGCTGGCACACTTTCTCCTTCCTAGACAGAGTGGAAAAGCTTTTCCCTGCCGTGTAGGCGACAAGAGACGCATTAGACGGCGATCCGGAGCTGTCCGAAGGTAAGCGCCTGTTGCCGGCCTCTTTCGGCACAAGCCCCCGCTCCGGAGCGCACCGCGGCCGGCAGGATGCTCTCTGCCGGCGAAGGTGCCGCTTCTCCGGCAAGGAAGCCTCTGCCGCTTCTCCAGCACACGGAGAGCGTGCTAGCTGCTGAAACGTGAAGAAAGAAGCTGCAGAAGACTGGCACTGAGCGTGCAGCTTTCCAGCGGAGAGAAAAAGCTACTTTAACACTCTGCAAGCCTTTCCACTCCCAAAAACATGCACATGGAAGGAGCTGCTGCAAAACCGATGCTGTGCTCGCTGCTGCTCCTCCTGAAGCTCTGGCTGCTAAATCTGAGGCTTTCCTTCCAATTTCAAGCTGCAAAGCACTTGCTGAATTGCAGGGAAAGTCCGGGAGGCATTTGCTGTGCTGGCACACTTTCTCCTTCCTAGACAGAGTGGAAAAGCTTTTCCCTGCCGTGTAGGCGACAAGAGACGCATTAGACGGCGATCCGGAGCTGTCCGAAGGTAAGCGCCTGTTGCCGGCCTCTTTCGGCACAAGCCCCCGCTCCGGAGCGCACCGCGGCCGGCCGGATGCTCTCTGCCGGCGAAGGTGCCGCTTCTCCGGCAAGGAAGCCTCTGCCGCTTCTCCAGCACACGGAGAGCGTGCTAGCTGCTGAAACGTGAAGAAAGAAGCTGCAGAAGACTGGCACTGAGCGTGCAGCTTTCCAGCTGAGAGAAAAAGCTACTTTAACACTCTGCAAGCCTTTCCACTCCCAAAAACATGCACATGGAAGGAGCTGCTGCAAAACCGATGCTGTGCTCGCTGCTGCTCCTCCTGAAGCTCTGGCTGCTAAATCTGAGGCTTTCCTTCCAATTTCAAGCTGCAAAGCACTTGCTGAATTCCAGGGAAAGTCCGGGAGGCATTTGCTGTGCTGGCACACTTTCTCCTTCCTAGACAGAGTGGAAAAGCTTTTCCCTGCCGTGTAGGCGACAAGAGACGCATTAGACGGCGATCCGGAGCTGTCCGAAGGTAAGCGCCTGTTGCCGGCCTCTTTCGGCACAAGCCCCCGCTCCGGAGCGCACCGCGGCCGGCCGGATGCTCTCTGCCGGCGAAGGTGCCGCTTCTCCGGCAAGGAAGCCTCTGCCGCTTCTCCAGCACACGGAGAGCGTGCTAGCTGCTGAAACGTGAAGAAAGAAGCTGCAGAACACTGGCACTGAGCGTGCAGCTTTCCAGCGGAGAGAAAAAGCTACTTTAACACTCTGCAAGCCTTTCCACTCCCAAAAACATGCACATGGAAGGAGCTGCTGCAAAACCGATGCTGTGCTCGCTGCTGCTCCTCCTGAAGCTCTGGCTGCTAAATCTGAGGCTTTCCTTCCAATTTCAAGCTGCAAAGCACTTGCTGAATTCAAGGGAAAGTCCGGGAGGCATTTGCTGTGCTGGCACACTTTCTCCTTCCTAGACAGAGTGGAAAAGCTTTTCCCTGCCGTGTAGGCGACAAGAGACGCATTAGACGGCGATCCGGAGCTGTCCGAAGGTAAGCGCCTGTTGCCGGCCTCTTTCGGCACAAGCCCCCGCTCCGGAGCGCACCGCGGCCGGCAGGATGCTCTCTGCCGGCGAAGGTGCCGCTTCTCCGGCAAGGAAGCCTCTGCCGCTTCTCCAGCACACGGAGAGCGTGCTAGCTGCTGAAACGTGAAGAAAGAAGCTGCAGAACACTGGCACTGAGCGTGCAGCTTTCCAGCGGAGAGAAAAAGCTACTTTAACACTCTGCAAGCCTTTCCACTCCCAAAAACATGCACATGGAAGGAGCTGCTGCAAAACCGATGCTGTGCTCGCTGCTGCTCCTCCTGAAGCTCTGGCTGCTAAATCTGAGGCTTTCCTTCCAATTTCAAGCTGCAAAGCACTTGCTGAATTGCAGGGAAAGTCCGGGAGGCATTTGCTGTGCTGGCACACTTTCTCCTTCCTAGACAGAGTGGAAAAGCTTTTCCCTGCCGTGTAGGCGACAAGAGACGCATTAGACGGCGATCCGGAGCTGTCCGAAGGTAAGCGCCTGTTGCCGGCCTCTTTCGGCACAAGCCCCCGCTCCGGAGCGCACCGCGGCCGGCCGGATGCTCTCTGCCGGCGAAGGTGCCGCTTCTCCGGCAAGGAAGCCTCTGCCGCTTCTCCAGCACACGGAGAGCGTGCTAGCTGCTGAAACGTGAAGAAAGAAGCTGCAGAAGACTGGCACTGAGCGTGCAGCTTTCCAGCGGAGAGAAAAAGCTACTTTAACACTCTGCAAGCCTTTCAACTCCCAAAAACATGCACATGGAAGGAGCTGCTGCAAAACCGATGCTGTGCTCGCTGCTGCTCCTCCTGAAGCTCTGGCTGCTAAATCTGAGGCTTTCCTTCCAATTTCAAGCTGCAAAGTACTTGCTGAATTGCAGGGAAAGTCCGGGAGGCATTTGCTGTGCTGGCACACTTTCTCCTTCCTAGACAGAGTGGAAAAGCTTTTCCCTGCCGTGTAGGCGACAAGAGACGCATTAGACGGCGATCCGGAGCTGTCCGAAGGTAAGCGCCTGTTGCCGGCCTCTTTCGGCACAAGCCCCCGCTCCGGAGCGCACCGCGGCCGGCAGGATGCTCTCTGCCGGCGAAGGTGCCGCTTCTCCGGCAAGGAAGCCTCTGCCGCTTCTCCAGCACACGGAGAGCGTGCTAGCTGCTGAAACGTGAAGAAAGAAGCTGCAGAAGACTGGCACTGAGCGTGCAGCTTTCCAGCGGAGAGAAAAAGCTACTTGAACACTCTGCAAGCCTTTCCACTCCCAAAAACATGCACATGGAAGGAGCTGCTGCAAAACCGATGCTGTGCTCGCTGCTGCTCCTCCTGAAGCTCTGGCTGCTAAATCTGAGGCTTTCCTTCCAATTTCAAGCTGCAAAGCACTTGCTGAATTGCAGGGAAAGTCCGGGAGGCATTTGCTGTGCTGGCACACTTTCTCCTTCCTAGACAGAGTGGAAAAGCTTTTCCCTGCCGTGTAGGCGACAAGAGACGCATTAGACGGCGATCCGGAGCTGTCCGAAGGTAAGCGCCTGTTGCCGGCCTCTTTCGGCACAAGCCCCCGCTCCGGAGCGCACCGCGGCCGGCAGGATGCTCTCTGCCGGCGAAGGTGCCGCTTCTCCGGCAAGGAAGCCTCTGCCGCTTCTCCAGCACACGGAGAGCGTGCTAGCTGCTGAAACGTGAAGAAAGAAGCTGCAGAAGACTGGCACTGAGCGTGCAGCTTTCCAGCGGAGAGAAAAAGCTACTTGAACACTCTGCAAGCCTTTCCACTCCCAAAAACATGCACATGGAAGGAGCTGCTGCAAAACCGATGCTGTGCTCGCTGCTGCTCCTCCTGAAGCTCTGGCTGCTAAATCTGAGGCTTTCCTTCCAATTTCAAGCTGCAAAGCACTTGCTGAATTGCAGGGAAAGTCCGGGAGGCATTTGCTGTGCTGGCACACTTTCTCCTTCCTAGACAGAGTGGAAAAGCTTTTCCCTGCCGTGTAGGCGACAAGAGACGCATTAGACGGCGATCCGGAGCTGTCCGAAGGTAAGCGCCTGTTGCCGGCCTCTTTCGGCACAAGCCCCCGCTCCGGAGCGCACCGCGGCCGGCCGGATGCTCTCTGCCGGCGAAGGTGCCGCTTCTCCGGCAAGGAAGCCTCTGCCGCTTCTCCAGCACACGGAGAGCGTGCTAGCTGCTGAAACGTGAAGAAAGAAGCTGCAGAAGACTGGCACTGAGCGTGCAGCTTTCCAGCGGAGAGAAAAAGCTACTTTAACACTCTGCAAGCCTCTCCACTCCCAAAAACATGCACATGGAAGGAGCTGCTGCAAAACCGATGCTGTGCTCGCTGCTGCTCCTCCTGAAGCTCTGGCTGCTAAATCTGAGGCTTTCCTTCCAATTTCAAGCTGCAAAGCACTTGCTGAATTCCAGGGAAAGTCCGGGAGGCATTTGCTGTGCTGGCACACTTTCTCCTTCCTAGACAGAGTGGAAAAGCTTTTCCCTGCCGTGTAGGCGACAAGAGACGCATTAGACGGCGATCCGGAGCTGTCCGAAGGTAAGCGCCTGTTGCCGGCCTCTTTCGGCACAAGCCCCCGCTCCGGAGCGCACCGCGGCCGGCAGGATGCTCTCTGCCGGCGAAGGTGCCGCTTCTCCGGCAAGGAAGCCTCTGCCGCTTCTCCAGCACACGGAGAGCGTGCTAGCTGCTGAAACGTGAAGAAAGAAGCTGCAGAAGACTGGCACTGAGCGTGCAGCTTTCCAGCGGAGAGAAAAAGCTACTTTAACACTCTGCTAGCCTTTCCACTCCCAAAAACATGCACATGGAAGGAGCTGCTGCAAAACCGATGCTGTGCTCGCTGCTGCTCCTCCTGAAGCTCTGGCTGCTAAATCTGAGGCTTTCCTTCCAATTTCAAGCTGCAAAGCACTTGCTGAATTCCAGGGAAAGTCCGGGAGGCATTTGCTGTGCTGGCACACTTTCTCCTTCCTAGACAGAGTGGAAAAGCTTTTCCCTGCCGTGTAGGCGACAAGAGACGCATTAGACGGCGATCCGGAGCTGTCCGAAGGTAAGCGCCTGTTGCCGGCCTCTTTCGGCACAAGCCCCCGCTCCGGAGGGCACCGCGGCCGGCAGGATGCTCTCTGCCGGCGAGGGTGCCGCTTCTCCGGCAAGGAAGCCTCTGCCGCTTCTCCAGCACACGGAGAGCGTGCTAGCTGCTGAAACGTGAAGAAAGAAGCTGCAGAAGACTGGCACTGAGCGTGCAGCTTTCCAGCGGAGAGAAAAAGCTACTTTAACACTCTGCAAGCCTTTCCACTCCCAAAAACATGCACATGGAAGGAGCTGCTGCAAAACCGATGCTGTGCTCGCTGCTGCTCCTCCTGAAGCTCTGGCTGCTAAATCTGAGGCTTTCCTTCCAATTTCAAGCTGCAAAGCACTTGCTGAATTCCAGGGAAAGTCCGGGAGGCATTTGCTGTGCTGGCACACTTTCTCCTTCCTAGACAGAGTGGAAAAGCTTTTCCCTGCCGTGTAGGCGACAAGAGACGCATTAGACGGCGATCCGGAGCTGTCCGAAGGTAAGCGCCTGTTGCCGGCCTCTTTCGGCACAAGCCCCCGCTCCGGAGCGCACCGCGGCCGGCCGGATGCTCTCTGCCGGCGAAGGTGCCGCTTCTCCGGCAAGGAAGCCTCTGCCGCTTCTCCAGCACACGGAGAGCGTGCTAGCTGCTGAAACGTGAAGAAAGAAGCTGCAGAACACTGGCACTGAGCGTGCAGCTTTCCAGCGGAGAGAAAAAGCTACTTGAACACTCTGCAAGCCTTTCCACTCCCAAAAACATGCACATGGAAGGAGCTGCTGCAAAACCGATGCTGTGCTCGCTGCTGCTCCTCCTGAAGCTCTGGCTGCTAAATCTGAGGCTTTCCTTCCAATTTCAAGCTGCAAAGCACTTGCTGAATTCAAGGGAAAGTCCGGGAGGCATTTGCTGTGCTGGCACACTTTCTCCTTCCTAGACAGAGTGGAAAAGCTTTTCCCTGCCGTGTAGGCGACAAGAGACGCATTAGACGGCGATCCGGAGCTGTCCGAAGGTAAGCGCCTGTTGCCGGCCTCTTTCGGCACAAGCCCCCGCTCCGGAGCGCACCGCGGCCGGCAGGATGCTCTCTGCCGGCGAAGGTGCCGCTTCTCCGGCAAGGAAGCCTCTGCCGCTTCTCCAGCACACGGAGAGCGTGCTAGCTGCTGAAACGTGAAGAAAGAAGCTGCAGAAGACTGGCACTGAGCGTGCAGCTTTCCAGCGGAGAGAAAAAGCTACTTTAACACTCTGCAAGCCTTTCCACTCCCAAAAACATGCACATGGAAGGAGCTGCTGCAAAACCGATGCTGTGCTCGCTGCTGCTCCTCCTGAAGCTCTGGCTGCTAAATCTGAGGCTTTCCTTCCAATTTCAAGCTGCAAAGCACTTGCTGAATTCCAGGGAAAGTCCGGGAGGCATTTGCTGTGCTGGCACACTTTCTCCTTCCTAGACAGAGTGGAAAAGCTTTTCCCTGCCGTGTAGGCGACAAGAGACGCATTAGACGGCGATCCGGAGCTGTCCGAAGGTAAGCGCCTGTTGCCGGCCTCTTTCGGCACAAGCCCCCGCTCCGGAGCGCACCGCGGCCGGCCGGATGCTCTCTGCCGGCGAAGGTGCCGCTTCTCCGGCAAGGAAGCCTCTGCCGCTTCTCCAGCACACGGAGAGCGTGCTAGCTGCTGAAACGTGAAGAAAGAAGCTGCAGAAGACTGGCACTGAGCGTGCAGCTTTCCAGCGGAGAGAAAAAGCTACTTTAACACTCTGCAAGCCTTTCAACTCCCAAAAACATGCACATGGAAGGAGCTGCTGCAAAACCGATGCTGTGCTCGCTGCTGCTCCTCCTGAAGCTCTGGCTGCTAAATCTGAGGCTTTCCTTCCAATTTCAAGCTGCAAAGTACTTGCTGAATTCCAGGGAAAGTCCGGGAGGCATTTGCTGTGCTGGCACACTTTCTCCTTCCTAGACAGAGTGGAAAAGCTTTTCCCTGCCGTGTAGGCGACAAGAGACGCATTAGACGGCGATCCGGAGCTGTCCGAAGGTAAGCGCCTGTTGCCGGCCTCTTTCGGCACAAGCCCCCGCTCCGGAGCGCACCGCGGCCGGCCGGATGCTCTCTGCCGGCGAAGGTGCCGCTTCTCCGGCAAGGAAGCCTCTGCCGCTTCTCCAGCACACGGAGAGCGTGCTAGCTGCTGAAACGTGAAGAAAGAAGCTGCAGAAGACTGGCACTGAGCGTGCAGCTTTCCAGCGGAGAGAAAAAGCTACTTTAACACTCTGCAAGCCTCTCCACTCCCAAAAACATGCACATGGAAGGAGCTGCTGCAAAACCGATGCTGTGCTCGCTGCTGCTCCTCCTGAAGCTCTGGCTGCTAAATCTGAGGCTTTCCTTCCAATTTCAAGCTGCAAAGCACTTGCTGAATTCCAGGGAAAGTCCGGGAGGCATTTGCTGTGCTGGCACACTTTCTCCTTCCTAGACAGAGTGGAAAAGCTTTTCCCTGCCGTGTAGGCGACAAGAGACGCATTAGACGGCGATCCGGAGCTGTCCGAAGGTAAGCGCCTGTTGCCGGCCTCTTTCGGCACAAGCCCCCGCTCCGGAGCGCACCGCGGCCGGCCGGATGCTCTCTGCCGGCGAAGGTGCCGCTTCTCCGGCAAGGAAGCCTCTGCCGCTTCTCCAGCACACGGAGAGCGTGCTAGCTGCTGAAACGTGAAGAAAGAAGCTGCAGAAGACTGGCACTGAGCGTGCAGCTTTCCAGCGGAGAGAAAAAGCTACTTTAACACTCTGCAAGCCTCTCCACTCCCAAAAACATGCACATGGAAGGAGCTGCTGCAAAACCGATGCTGTGCTCGCTGCTGCTCCTCCTGAAGCTCTGGCTGCTAAATCTGAGGCTTTCCTTCCAATTTCAAGCTGCAAAGCACTTGCTGAATTCCAGGGAAAGTCCGGGAGGCATTTGCTGTGCTGGCACACTTTCTCCTTCCTAGACAGAGTGGAAAAGCTTTTCCCTGCCGTGTAGGCGACAAGAGACGCATGAGACGGGCATCCGGAGCTGTCCGAAGGTAAGCGCCTGTTGCCGGCCTCTTTCGGCACAAGCCCCCGCTCCGGAGCGCACCGCGGCCGGCAGGATGCTCTCTGCCGGCGAAGGTGCCGCTTCTCCGGCAAGGAAGCCTCTGCCGCTTCTCCAGCACACGGAGAGCGTGCTAGCTGCTGAAACGTGAAGAAAGCAGCTGCAGAAGACTGGCACTGAGCGTGCAGCTTTCCAGCGGAGAGAAAAAGCTACTTTAACACTCTGCAAGCCTTTCCACTCCCAAAAACATGCACATGGAAGGAGCTGCTGCAAAACCGATGCTGTGCTCGCTGCTGCTCCTCCTGAAGCTCTGGCTGCTAAATCTGAGGCTTTCCTTCCAATTTCAAGCTGCAAAGCACTTGCTGAATTCCAGGGAAAGTCCGGGAGGCATTTGCTGTGCTGGCACACTTTCTCCTTCCTAGACAGAGTGGAAAAGCTTTTCCCTGCCGTGTAGGCGACAAGAGACGCATTAGACGGCGATCCGGAGCTGTCCGAAGGTAAGCGCCTGTTGCCGGCCTCTTTCGGCACAAGCCCCCGCTCCGGAGCGCACCGCGGCCGGCAGGATGCTCTCTGCCGGCGAAGGTGCCGCTTCTCCGGCAAGGAAGCCTCTGCCGCTTCTCCAGCACACGGAGAGCGTGCTAGCTGCTGAAACGTGAAGAAAGAAGCTGCAGAACACTGGCACTGAGCGTGCAGCTTTCCAGCGGAGAGAAAAAGCTACTTTAACACTCTGCAAGCCTTTCCACTCCCAAAAACATTCACATGGAAGGAGCTGCTGCAAAACCGATGCTGTGCTCGCTGCTGCTCCTCCTGAAGCTCTGGCTGCTAAATCTGAGGCTTTCCTTCCAATTTCAAGCTGCAAAGCACTTGCTGAATTGCAGGGAAAGTCCGGGAGGCATTTGCTGTGCTGGCACACTTTCTCCTTCCTAGACAGAGTGGAAAAGCTTTTCCCTGCCGTGTAGGCGACAAGAGACGCATTAGACGGCGATCCGGAGCTGTCCGAAGGTAAGCGCCTGTTGCCGGCCTCTTTCGGCACAAGCCCCCGCTCCGGAGCGCACCGCGGCCGGCAGGATGCTCTCTGCCGGCGAAGGTGCCGCTTCTCCGGCAAGGAAGCCTCTGCCGCTTCTCCAGCACACGGAGAGCGTGCTAGCTGCTGAAACGTGAAGAAAGAAGCTGCAGAAGACTGGCACTGAGCGTGCAGCTTTCCAGCGGAGAGTAAAAGCTACTTTAACACTCTGCAAGCCTTTCCACTCCCAAAAACATGCACATGGAAGGAGCTGCTGCAAAAGCGATGCTGTGCTCGCTGCTGCTCCTCCTGAAGCTCTGGCTGCTAAATCTGAGGCTTTCCTTCCAATTTCAAGCTGCAAAGCACTTGCTGAATTCCAGGGAAAGTCCGGGAGGCATTTGCTGTGCTGGCACACTTTCTCCTTCCTAGACAGAGTGGAAAAGCTTTTCCCTGCCGTGTAGGCGACAAGAGACGCATTAGACGGCGATCCGGAGCTGTCCGAAGGTAAGCGCCTGTTGCCGGCCTCTTTCGGCACAAGCCCCCGCTCCGGAGCGCACCGCGGCCGGCAGGATGCTCTCTGCCGGCGAAGGTGCCGCTTCTCCGGCAAGGAAGCCTCTGCCGCTTCTCCAGCACACGGAGAGCGTGCTAGCTGCTGAAACGTGAAGAAAGAAGCTGCAGAACACTGGCACTGAGCGTGCAGCTTTCCAGCGGAGAGAAAAAGCTACTTTAACACTCTGCAAGCCTTTCCACTCCCAAAAACATGCACATGGAAGGAGCTGCTGCAAAAGCGATGCTGTGCTCGCTGCTGCTCCTCCTGAAGCTCTGGCTGCTAAATCTGAGGCTTTCCTTCCAATTTCAAGCTGCAAAGCACTTGCTGAATTCCAGGGAAAGTCCGGGAGGCATTTGCTGTGCTGGCACACTTTCTCCTTCCTAGACAGAGTGGAAAAGCTTTTCCCTGCCGTGTAGGCGACAAGAGACGCATTAGACGGCGATCCGGAGCTGTCCGAAGGTAAGCGCCTGTTGCCGGCCTCTTTCGGCACAAGCCCCCGCTCCGGAGCGCACCGCGGCCGGCAGGATGCTCTCTGCCGGCGAAGGTGCCGCTTCTCCGGCAAGGAAGCCTCTGCCGCTTCTCCAGCACACGGAGAGCGTGCTAGCTGCTGAAACGTGAAGAAAGAAGCTGCAGAAGACTGGCACTGAGCGTGCAGCTTTCCAGCGGAGAGAAAAAGCTACTTTAACACTCTGCAAGCCTTTCCACTCCCAAAAACATGCACATGGAAGGAGCTGCTGCAAAACCGATGCTGTGCTCGCTGCTGCTCCTCCTGAAGCTCTGGCTGCTAAATCTGAGGCTTTCCTTCCAATTTCAAGCTGCAAAGCACTTGCTGAATTGCAGGGAAAGTCCGGGAGGCATTTGCTGTGCTGGCACACTTTCTCCTTCCTAGACAGAGTGGAAAAGCTTTTCCCTGCCGTGTAGGCGACAAGAGACGCATTAGACGGCGATCCGGAGCTGTCCGAAGGTAAGCGCCTGTTGCCGGCCTCTTTCGGCACAAGCCCCCGCTCCGGAGCGCACCGCGGCCGGCCGGATGCTCTCTGCCGGCGAAGGTGCCGCTTCTCCGGCAAGGAAGCCTCTGCCGCTTCTCCAGCACACGGAGAGCGTGCTAGCTGCTGAAACGTGAAGAAAGAAGCTGCAGAAGACTGGCACTGAGCGTGCAGCTTTCCAGCGGAGAGAAAAAGCTACTTTAACACTCTGCAAGCCTCTCCACTCCCAAAAACATGCACATGGAAGGAGCTGCTGCAAAACCGATGCTGTGCTCGCTGCTGCTCCTCCTGAAGCTCTGGCTGCTAAATCTGAGGCTTTCCTTCCAATTTCAAGCTGCAAAGCACTTGCTGAATTCCAGGGAAAGTCCGGGAGGCATTTGCTGTGCTGGCACACTTTCTCCTTCCTAGACAGAGTGGAAAAGCTTTTCCCTGCCGTGTAGGCGACAAGAGACGCATTAGACGGCGATCCGGAGCTGTCCGTAGGTAAGCGCCTGTTGCCGGCCTCTTTCGGCACAAGCCCCCGCTCCGGAGCGCACCGCGGCCGGCAGGATGCTCTCTGCCGGCGAAGGTGCCGCTTCTCCGGCAAGGAAGCCTCTGCCGCTTCTCCAGCACACGGAGAGCGTGCTAGCTGCTGAAACGTGAAGAAAGAAGCTGCAGAAGACTGGCACTGAGCGTGCAGCTTTCCAGCGGAGAGAAAAAGCTACTTTAACACTCTGCAAGCCTTTCCACTCCCAAAAACATGCACATGGAAGGAGCTGCTGCAAAACCGATGCTGTGCTCGCTGCTGCTCCTCCTGAAGCTCTGGCTGCTAAATCTGAGGCTTTCCTTCCAATTTCAAGCTGCAAAGCACTTGCTGAATTCCAGGGAAAGTCCGGGAGGCATTTGCTGTGCTGGCACACTTTCTCCTTCCTAGACAGAGTGGAAAAGCTTTTCCCTGCCGTGTAGGCGACAAGAGACGCATTAGACGGCGATCCGGAGCTGTCCGAAGGTAAGCGCCTGTTGCCGGCCTCTTTCGGCACAAGCCCCCGCTCCGGAGCGCACCGCGGCCGGCAGGATGCTCTCTGCCGGCGAAGGTGCCGCTTCTCCGGCAAGGAAGCCTCTGCCGCTTCTCCAGCACACGGAGAGCGTGCTAGCTGCTGAAACGTGAAGAAAGAAGCTGCAGAAGACTGGCACTGAGCGTGCAGCTTTCCAGCGGAGAGAAAAAGCTACTTTAACACTCTGCAAGCCTTTCCACTCCCAAAAACATGCACATGGAAGGAGCTGCTGCAAAACCGATGCTGTGCTCGCTGCTGCTCCTCCTGAAGCTCTGGCTGCTAAATCTGAGGCTTTCCTTCCAATTTCAAGCTGCAAAGCACTTGCTGAATTCCAGGGAAAGTCCGGGAGGCACTTGCTGTGCTGGCACACTTTCTCCTTCCTAGACAGAGTGGAAAAGCTTTTCCCTGCCGTGTAGGCGACAAGAGACGCATTAGACGGCGATCCGGAGCTGTCCGAAGGTAAGCGCCTGTTGCCGGCCTCTTTCGGCACAAGCCCCCGCTCCGGAGCGCACCGCGGCCGGCAGGATGCTCTCTGCCGGCGAAGGTGCCGCTTCTCCGGCAAGGAAGCCTCTGCCGCTTCTCCAGCACACGGAGAGCGTGCTAGCTGCTGAAACGTGAAGAAAGAAGCTGCAGAAGACTGGCACTGAGCGTGCAGCTTTCCAGCGGAGAGAAAAAGCTACTTTAACACTCTGCAAGCCTTTCCACTCCCAAAAACATGCACATGGAAGGAGCTGCTGCAAAACCGATGCTGTGCTCGCTGCTGCTCCTCCTGAAGCTCTGGCTGCTAAATCTGAGGCTTTCCTTCCAATTTCAAGCTGCAAAGCACTTGCTGAATTGCAGGGAAAGTCCGGGAGGCATTTGCTGTGCTGGCACACTTTCTCCTTCCTAGACAGAGTGGAAAAGCTTTTCCCTGCCGTGTAGGCGACAAGAGACGCATTAGACGGCGATCCGGAGCTGTCCGAAGGTAAGCGCCTGTTGCCGGCCTCTTTCGGCACAAGCCCCCGCTCCGGAGCGCACCGCGGCCGGCAGGATGCTCTCTGCCGGCGAAGGTGCCGCTTCTCCGGCAAGGAAGCCTCTGCCGCTTCTCCAGCACACGGAGAGCGTGCTAGCTGCTGAAACGTGAAGAAAGAAGCTGCAGAAGACTGGCACTGAGCGTGCAGCTTTCCAGCGGAGAGTAAAAGCTACTTTAACACTCTGCAAGCCTTTCCACTCCCAAAAACATGCACATGGAAGGAGCTGCTGCAAAACCGATGCTGTGCTCGCTGCTGCTCCTCCTGAAGCTCTGGCTGCTAAATCTGAGGCTTTCCTTCCAATTTCAAGCTGCAAAGCACTTGCTGAATTGCAGGGAAAGTCCGGGAGGCATTTGCTGTGCTGGCACACTTTCTCCTTCCTAGACAGAGTGGAAAAGCTTTTCCCTGCCGTGTAGGCGACAAGAGACGCATTAGACGGCGATCCGGAGCTGTCCGAAGGTAAGCGCCTGTTGCCGGCCTCTTTCGGCACAAGCCCCCGCTCCGGAGCGCACCGCGGCCGGCAGGATGCTCTCTGCCGGCGAAGGTGCCGCTTCTCCGGCAAGGAAGCCTCTGCCGCTTCTCCAGCACACGGAGAGCGTGCTAGCTGCTGAAACGTGAAGAAAGAAGCTGCAGAAGACTGGCACTGAGCGTGCAGCTTTCCAGCGGAGAGAAAAAGCTACTTTAACACTCTGCAAGCCTTTCCACTCCCAAAAACATGCACATGGAAGGAGCTGCTGCAAAACCGATGCTGTGCTCGCTGCTGCTCCTCCTGAAGCTCTGGCTGCTAAATCTGAGGCTTTCCTTCCAATTTCAAGCTGCAAAGCACTTGCTGAATTCCAGGGAAAGTCCGGGAGGCATTTGCTGTGCTGGCACACTTTCTCCTTCCTAGACAGAGTGGAAAAGCTTTTCCCTGCCGTGTAGGCGACAAGAGACGCATTAGACGGCGATCCGGAGCTGTCCGAAGGTAAGCGCCTGTTGCCGGCCTCTTTCGGCACAAGCCCCCGCTCCGGAGCGCACCGCGGCCGGCAGGATGCTCTCTGCCGGCGAAGGTGCCGCTTCTCCGGCAAGGAAGCCTCTGCCGCTTCTCCAGCACACGGAGAGCGTGCTAGCTGCTGAAACGTGAAGAAAGAAGCTGCAGAAGACTGGCACTGAGCGTGCAGCTTTCCAGCGGAGAGAAAAAGCTACTTTAACACTCTGCAAGCCTTTCCACTCCCAAAAACATGCACATGGAAGGAGCTGCTGCAAAAGCGATGCTGTGCTCGCTGCTGCTCCTCCTGAAGCTCTGGCTGCTAAATCTGAGGCTTTCCTTCCAATTTCAAGCTGCAAAGTACTTGCTGAATTCCAGGGAAAGTCCGGGAGGCATTTGCTGTGCTGGCACACTTTCTCCTTCCTAGACAGAGTGGAAAAGCTTTTCCCTGCCGTGTAGGCGACAAGAGACGCATTAGACGGCGATCCGGAGCTGTCCGAAGGTAAGCGCCTGTTGCCGGCCTCTTTCGGCACAAGCCCCCGCTCCGGAGCGCACCGCGGCCGGCAGGATGCTCTCTGCCGGCGAAGGTGCCGCTTCTCCGGCAAGGAAGCCTCTGCCGCTTCTCCAGCACACGGAGAGCGTGCTAGCTGCTGAAACGTGAAGAAAGAAGCTGCAGAACACTGGCACTGAGCGTGCAGCTTTCCAGCGGAGAGAAAAAGCTACTTTAACACTCTGCAAGCCTTTCCACTCCCAAAAACATGCACATGGAAGGAGCTGCTGCAAAACCGATGCTGTGCTCGCTGCTGCTCCTCCTGAAGCTCTGGCTGCTAAATCTGAGGCTTTCCTTCCAATTTCAAGCTGCAAAGCACTTGCTGAATTCCAGGGAAAGTCCGGGAGGCATTTGCTGTGCTGGCACACTTTCTCCTTCCTAGACAGAGTGGAAAAGCTTTTCCCTGCCGTGTAGGCGACAAGAGACGCATTAGACGGCGATCCGGAGCTGTCCGAAGGTAAGCGCCTGTTGCCGGCCTCTTTCGGCACAAGCCCCCGCTCCGGAGCGCACCGCGGCCGGCAGGATGCTCTCTGCCGGCGAAGGTGCCGCTTCTCCGGCAAGGAAGCCTCTGCCGCTTCTCCAGCACACGGAGAGCGTGCTAGCTGCTGAAACGTGAAGAAAGAAGCTGCAGAAGACTGGCACTGAGCGTGCAGCTTTCCAGCGGAGAGAAAAAGCTACTTTAACACTCTGCAAGCCTTTCCACTCCCAAAAACATGCACATGGAAGGAGCTGCTGCAAAACCGATGCTGTGCTCGCTGCTGCTCCTCCTGAAGCTCTGGCTGCTAAATCTGAGGCTTTCCTTCCAATTTCAAGCTGCAAAGCACTTGCTGAATTCCAGGGAACGTCCGGGAGGCATTTGCTGTGCTGGCACACTTTCTCCTTCCTAGACAGAGTGGAAAAGCTTTTCCCTGCCGTGTAGGCGACAAGAGGCGCATTAGACGGGGATCCAGAGCTGTCCGAAGGTAAGCGCCTGTTGCCGGCCTCTTTCGGCACAAGCCCCCGCTCCGGAGCGCACCGCGGCCGGCAGGATGCTCTCTGCCGGCGAAGGTGCCGCTTCTCCGGCAAGGAAGCCTCTGCCGCTTCTCCAGCACACGGAGAGCGTGCTAGCTGCTGAAACGTGAAGAAAGAAGCTGCAGAAGACTGGCACTGAGCGTGCAGCTTTCCAGCGGAGAGAAAAAGCTACTTTAACACTCTGCAAGCCTTTCCACTCCCAAAAACATGCACATGGAAGGAGCTGCTGCAAAACCGATGCTGTGCTCGCTGCTGCTCCTCCTGAAGCTCTGGCTGCTAAATCTGAGGCTTTCCTTCCAATTTCAAGCTGCAAAGCACTTGCTGAATTCCAGGGAAAGTCCGGGAGGCATTTGCTGTGCTGGCACACTTTCTCCTTCCTAGACAGAGTGGAAAAGCTTTTCCCTGCCGTGTAGGCGACAAGAGACGCATTAGACGGCGATCCGGAGCTGTCCGAAGGTAAGCGCCTGTTGCCGGCCTCTTTCGGCACAAGCCCCCGCTCCGGAGCGCACCGCGGCCGGCAGGATGCTCTCTGCCGGCGAAGGTGCCGCTTCTCCGGCAAGGAAGCCTCTGCCGCTTCTCCAGCACACGGAGAGCGTGCTAGCTGCTGAAACGTGAAGAAAGAAGCTGCAGAAGACTGGCACTGAGCGTGCAGCTTTCCAGCGGAGAGAAAAAGCTACTTTAACACTCTGCAAGCCTTTCCACTCCCAAAAACATGCACATGGAAGGAGCTGCTGCAAAAGCGATGCTGTGCTCGCTGCTGCTCCTCCTGAAGCTCTGGCTGCTAAATCTGAGGCTTTCCTTCCAATTTCAAGCTGCAAAGTACTTGCTGAATTCCAGGGAAAGTCCGGGAGGCATTTGCTGTGCTGGCACACTTTCTCCTTCCTAGACAGAGTGGAAAAGCTTTTCCCTGCCGTGTAGGCGACAAGAGACGCATTAGACGGCGATCCGGAGCTGTCCGAAGGTAAGCGCCTGTTGCCGGCCTCTTTCGGCACAAGCCCCCGCTCCGGAGCGCACCGCGGCCGGCAGGATGCTCTCTGCCGGCGAAGGTGCCGCTTCTCCGGCAAGGAAGCCTCTGCCGCTTCTCCAGCACACGGAGAGCGTGCTAGCTGCTGAAACGTGAAGAAAGAAGCTGCAGAACACTGGCACTGAGCGTGCAGCTTTCCAGCGGAGAGAAAAAGCTACTTTAACACTCTGCAAGCCTTTCCACTCCCAAAAACATGCACATGGAAGGAGCTGCTGCAAAACCGATGCTGTGCTCGCTGCTGCTCCTCCTGAAGCTCTGGCTGCTAAATCTGAGGCTTTCCTTCCAATTTCAAGCTGCAAAGCACTTGCTGAATTCCAGGGAAAGTCCGGGAGGCATTTGCTGTGCTGGCACACTTTCTCCTTCCTAGACAGAGTGGAAAAGCTTTTCCCTGCCGTGTAGGCGACAAGAGACGCATTAGACGGCGATCCGGAGCTGTCCGAAGGTAAGCGCCTGTTGCCGGCCTCTTTCGGCACAAGCCCCCGCTCCGGAGCGCACCGCGGCCGGCAGGATGCTCTCTGCCGGCGAAGGTGCCGCTTCTCCGGCAAGGAAGCCTCGGCCGCTTCTCCAGCACACGGAGAGCGTGCTAGCTGCTGAAACGTGAAGAAAGAAGCTGCAGAAGACTGGCACTGAGCGTGCAGCTTTCCAGCGGAGAGAAAAAGCTACTTTAACACTCTGCAAGCCTTTCCACTCCCAAAAACATGCACATGGAAGGAGCTGCTGCAAAACCGATGCTGTGCTCGCTGCTGCTCCTCCTGAAGCTCTGGCTGCTAAATCTGAGGCTTTCCTTCCAATTTCAAGCTGCAAAGCACTTGCTGAATTCCAGGGAAAGTCCGGGAGGCATTTGCTGTGCTGGCACACTTTCTCCTTCCTAGACAGAGTGGAAAAGCTTTTCCCTGCCGTGTAGGCGACAAGAGACGCATTAGACGGCGATCCGGAGCTGTCCGAAGGTAAGCGCCTGTTGCCGGCCTCTTTCGGCACAAGCCCCCGCTCCGGAGCGCACCGCGGCCGGCAGGATGCTCTCTGCCGGCGAAGGTGCCGCTTCTCCGGCAAGGAAGCCTCGGCCGCTTCTCCAGCACACGGAGAGCGTGCTAGCTGCTGAAACGTGAAGAAAGAAGCTGCAGAAGACTGGCACTGAGCGTGCAGCTTTCCAGCGGAGAGAAAAAGCTACTTTAACACTCTGCAAGCCTTTCCACTCCCAAAAACATGCACATGGAAGGAGCTGCTGCAAAACCGATGCTGTGCTCGCTGCTGCTCCTCCTGAAGCTCTGGCTGCTAAATCTGAGGCTTTCCTTCCAATTTCAAGCTGCAAAGCACTTGCTGAATTGCAGGGAAAGTCCGGGAGGCATTTGCTGTGCTGGCACACTTTCTCCTTCCTAGACAGAGTGGAAAAGCTTTTCCCTGCCGTGTAGGCGACAAGAGACGCATTAGACGGCGATCCGGAGCTGTCCGAAGGTAAGCGCCTGTTGCCGGCCTCTTTCGGCACAAGCCCCCGCTCCGGAGCGCACCGCGGCCGGCAGGATGCTCTCTGCCGGCGAAGGTGCCGCTTCTCCGGCAAGGAAGCCTCTGCCGCTTCTCCAGCACACGGAGAGCGTGCTAGCTGCTGAAACGTGAAGAAAGAAGCTGCAGAAGACTGGCACTGAGCGTGCAGCTTTCCAGCGGAGAGAAAAAGCTACTTTAACACTCTGCAAGCCTTTCCACTCCCAAAAACATGCACATGGAAGGAGCTGCTGCAAAACCGATGCTGTGCTCGCTGCTGCTCCTCCTGAAGCTCTGGCTGCTAAATCTGAGGCTTTCCTTCCAATTTCAAGCTGCAAAGCACTTGCTGAATTGCAGGGAAAGTCCGGGAGGCATTTGCTGTGCTGGCACACTTTCTCCTTCCTAGACAGAGTGGAAAAGCTTTTCCCTGCCGTGTAGGCGACAAGAGACGCATTAGACGGCGATCCGGAGCTGTCCGAAGGTAAGCGCCTGTTGCCGGCCTCTTTCGGCACAAGCCCCCGCTCCGGAGCGCACCGCGGCCGGCAGGATGCTCTCTGCCGGCGAAGGTGCCGCTTCTCCGGCAAGGAAGCCTCTGCCGCTTCTCCAGCACACGGAGAGCGTGCTAGCTGCTGAAACGTGAAGAAAGAAGCTGCAGAAGACTGGCACTGAGCGTGCAGCTTTCCAGCGGAGAGAAAAAGCTACTTTAACACTCTGCAAGCCTTTCCACTCCCAAAAACATGCACATGGAAGGAGCTGCTGCAAAAGCGATGCTGTGCTCGCTGCTGCTCCTCCTGAAGCTCTGGCTGCTAAATCTGAGGCTTTCCTTCCAATTTCAAGCTGCAAAGTACTTGCTGAATTCCAGGGAAAGTCCGGGAGGCATTTGCTGTGCTGGCACACTTTCTCCTTCCTAGACAGAGTGGAAAAGCTTTTCCCTGCCGTGTAGGCGACAAGAGACGCATTAGACGGCGATCCGGAGCTGTCCGAAGGTAAGCGCCTGTTGCCGGCCTCTTTCGGCACAAGCCCCCGCTCCGGAGCGCACCGCGGCCGGCAGGATGCTCTCTGCCGGCGAAGGTGCCGCTTCTCCGGCAAGGAAGCCTCTGCCGCTTCTCCAGCACACGGAGAGCGTGCTAGCTGCTGAAACGTGAAGAAAGAAGCTGCAGAACACTGGCACTGAGCGTGCAGCTTTCCAGCGGAGAGAAAAAGCTACTTTAACACTCTGCAAGCCTTTCCACTCCCAAAAACATGCACATGGAAGGAGCTGCTGCAAAACCGATGCTGTGCTCGCTGCTGCTCCTCCTGAAGCTCTGGCTGCTAAATCTGAGGCTTTCCTTCCAATTTCAAGCTGCAAAGCACTTGCTGAATTCCAGGGAAAGTCCGGGAGGCATTTGCTGTGCTGGCACACTTTCTCCTTCCTAGACAGAGTGGAAAAGCTTTTCCCTGCCGTGTAGGCGACAAGAGACGCATTAGACGGCGATCCGGAGCTGTCCGAAGGTAAGCGCCTGTTGCCGGCCTCTTTCGGCACAAGCCCCCGCTCCGGAGCGCACCGCGGCCGGCAGGATGCTCTCTGCCGGCGAAGGTGCCGCTTCTCCGGCAAGGAAGCCTCGGCCGCTTCTCCAGCACACGGAGAGCGTGCTAGCTGCTGAAACGTGAAGAAAGAAGCTGCAGAAGACTGGCACTGAGCGTGCAGCTTTCCAGCGGAGAGAAAAAGCTACTTTAACACTCTGCAAGCCTTTCCACTCCCAAAAACATGCACATGGAAGGAGCTGCTGCAAAACCGATGCTGTGCTCGCTGCTGCTCCTCCTGAAGCTCTGGCTGCTAAATCTGAGGCTTTCCTTCCAATTTCAAGCTGCAAAGCACTTGCTGAATTCCAGGGAAAGTCCGGGAGGCATTTGCTGTGCTGGCACACTTTCTCCTTCCTAGACAGAGTGGAAAAGCTTTTCCCTGCCGTGTAGGCGACAAGAGACGCATTAGACGGCGATCCGGAGCTGTCCGAAGGTAAGCGCCTGTTGCCGGCCTCTTTCGGCACAAGCCCCCGCTCCGGAGCGCACCGCGGCCGGCAGGATGCTCTCTGCCGGCGAAGGTGCCGCTTCTCCGGCAAGGAAGCCTCGGCCGCTTCTCCAGCACACGGAGAGCGTGCTAGCTGCTGAAACGTGAAGAAAGAAGCTGCAGAAGACTGGCACTGAGCGTGCAGCTTTCCAGCGGAGAGAAAAAGCTACTTTAACACTCTGCAAGCCTTTCCACTCCCAAAAACATGCACATGGAAGGAGCTGCTGCAAAACCGATGCTGTGCTCGCTGCTGCTCCTCCTGAAGCTCTGGCTGCTAAATCTGAGGCTTTCCTTCCAATTTCAAGCTGCAAAGCACTTGCTGAATTGCAGGGAAAGTCCGGGAGGCATTTGCTGTGCTGGCACACTTTCTCCTTCCTAGACAGAGTGGAAAAGCTTTTCCCTGCCGTGTAGGCGACAAGAGACGCATTAGACGGCGATCCGGAGCTGTCCGAAGGTAAGCGCCTGTTGCCGGCCTCTTTCGGCACAAGCCCCCGCTCCGGAGCGCACCGCGGCCGGCAGGATGCTCTCTGCCGGCGAAGGTGCCGCTTCTCCGGCAAGGAAGCCTCTGCCGCTTCTCCAGCACACGGAGAGCGTGCTAGCTGCTGAAACGTGAAGAAAGAAGCTGCAGAACACTGGCACTGAGCGTGCAGCTTTCCAGCGGAGAGAAAAAGCTACTTTAACACTCTGCAAGCCTTTCCACTCCCAAAAACATGCACATGGAAGGAGCTGCTGCAAAACCGATGCTGTGCTCGCTGCTGCTCCTCCTGAAGCTCTGGCTGCTAAATCTGAGGCTTTCCTTCCAATTTCAAGCTGCAAAGCACTTGCTGAATTGCAGGGAAAGTCCGGGAGGCATTTGCTGTGCTGGCACACTTTCTCCTTCCTAGACAGAGTGGAAAAGCTTTTCCCTGCCGTGTAGGCGACAAGAGACGCATTAGACGGCGATCCGGAGCTGTCCGAAGGTAAGCGCCTGTTGCCGGCCTCTTTCGGCACAAGCCCCCGCTCCGGAGCGCACCGCGGCCGGCAGGATGCTCTCTGCCGGCGAAGGTGCCGCTTCTCCGGCAAGGAAGCCTCTGCCGCTTCTCCAGCACACGGAGAGCGTGCTAGCTGCTGAAACGTGAAGAAAGAAGCTGCAGAAGACTGGCACTGAGCGTGCAGCTTTCCAGCGGAGAGAAAAAGCTACTTTAACACTCTGCAAGCCTTTCCACTCCCAAAAACATGCACATGGAAGGAGCTGCTGCAAAACCGATGCTGTGCTCGCTGCTGCTCCTCCTGAAGCTCTGGCTGCTAAATCTGAGGCTTTCCTTCCAATTTCAAGCTGCAAAGCACTTGCTGAATTGCAGGGAAAGTCCGGGAGGCATTTGCTGTGCTGGCACACTTTCTCCTTCCTAGACAGAGTGGAAAAGCTTTTCCCTGCCGTGTAGGCGACAAGAGACGCATTAGACGGCGATCCGGAGCTGTCCGAAGGTAAGCGCCTGTTGCCGGCCTCTTTCGGCACAAGCCCCCGCTCCGGAGCGCACCGCGGCCGGCAGGATGCTCTCTGCCGGCGAAGGTGCCGCTTCTCCGGCAAGGAAGCCTCTGCCGCTTCTCCAGCACACGGAGAGCGTGCTAGCTGCTGAAACGTGAAGAAAGAAGCTGCAGAACACTGGCACTGAGCGTGCAGCTTTCCAGCGGAGAGAAAAAGCTACTTTAACACTCTGCAAGCCTTTCCACTCCCAAAAACATGCACATGGAAGGAGCTGCTGCAAAACCGATGCTGTGCTCGCTGCTGCTCCTCCTGAAGCTCTGGCTGCTAAATCTGAGGCTTTCCTTCCAATTTCAAGCTGCAAAGCACTTGCTGAATTGCAGGGAAAGTCCGGGAGGCATTTGCTGTGCTGGCACACTTTCTCCTTCCTAGACAGAGTGGAAAAGCTTTTCCCTGCCGTGTAGGCGACAAGAGGCGCATTAGACGAGGATCCAGAGCTGTCCGAAGGTAAGCGCCTGTTGCCGGCCTCTTTCGGCACAAGCCCCCGCTCCGGAGCGCACCGCGGCCGGCAGGATGCTCTCTGCCGGCGAAGGTGCCGCTTCTCCGGCAAGGAAGCCTCTGCCGCTTCTCCAGCACACGGAGAGCGTGCTAGCTGCTGAAACGTGAAGAAAGAAGCTGCAGAAGACTGGCACTGAGCGTGCAGCTTTCCAGCGGAGAGAAAAAGCTACTTTAACACTCTGCAAGCCTTTCCACTCCCAAAAACATGCACATGGAAGGAGCTGCTGCAAAACCGATGCTGTGCTCGCTGCTGCTCCTCTTGAAGCTCTGGCTGCTAAATCTGAGGCTTTCCTTCCAATTTCAAGCTGCAAAGCACTTGCTGAATTCCAGGGAAAGTCCGGGAGGCATTTGCTGTGCTGGCACACTTTCTCCTTCCTAGACAGAGTGGAAAAGCTTTTCCCTGCCGTGTAGGCGACAAGAGACGCATTAGACGGCGATCCGGAGCTGTCCGAAGGTAAGCGCCTGTTGCCGGCCTCTTTCGGCACAAGCCCCCGCTCCGGAGCGCACCGCGGCCGGCAGGATGCTCTCTGCCGGCGAAGGTGCCGCTTCTCCGGCAAGGAAGCCTCTGCCGCTTCTCCAGCACACGGAGAGCGTGCTAGCTGCTGAAACGTGAAGAAAGAAGCTGCAGAACACTGGCACTGAGCGTGCAGCTTTCCAGCGGAGAGAAAAAGCTACTTTAACACTCTGCAAGCCTTTCCACTCCCAAAAACATGCACATGGAAGGAGCTGCTGCAAAACCGATGCTGTGCTCGCTGCTGCTCCTCCTGAAGCTCTGGCTGCTAAATCTGAGGCTTTCCTTCCAATTTCAAGCTGCAAAGCACTTGCTGAATTCCAGGGAAAGTCCGGGAGGCATTTGCTGTGCTGGCACACTTTCTCCTTCCTAGACAGAGTGGAAAAGCTTTTCCCTGCCGTGTAGGCGACAAGAGGCGCATTAGACGGGCATCCGGAGCTGTCCGAAGGTAAGCGCCTGTTGCCGGCCTCTTTCGGCACAAGCCCCCGCTCCGGAGCGCACCGCGGCCGGCAGGATGCTCTCTGCCGGCGAAGGTGCCGCTTCTCCGGCAAGGAAGCCTCTGCCGCTTCTCCAGCACACGGAGAGCGTGCTAGCTGCTGAAACGTGAAGAAAGAAGCTGCAGAAGACTGGCACTGAGCGTGCAGCTTTCCAGCGGAGAGAAAAAGCTACTTTAACACTCTGCAAGCCTTTCCACTCCCAAAAACATGCACATGGAAGGAGCTGCTGCAAAACCGATGCTGTGCTCGCTGCTGCTCCTCCTGAAGCTCTGGCTGCTAAATCTGAGGCTTTCCTTCCAATTTCAAGCTGCAAAGCACTTGCTGAATTCCAGGGAAAGTCCGGGAGGCATTTGCTGTGCTGGCACACTTTCTCCTTCCTAGACAGAGTGGAAAAGCTTTTCCCTGCCGTGTAGGCGACAAGAGACGCATTAGACGGCGATCCGGAGCTGTCCGAAGGTAAGCGCCTGTTGCCGGCCTCTTTCGGCACAAGCCCCCGCTCCGGAGCGCACCGCGGCCGGCAGGATGCTCTCTGCCGGCGAAGGTGCCGCTTCTCCGGCAAGGAAGCCTCTGCCGCTTCTCCAGCACACGGAGAGCGTGCTAGCTGCTGAAACGTGAAGAAAGAAGCTGCAGAACACTGGCACTGAGCGTGCAGCTTTCCAGCGGAGAGAAAAAGCTACTTTAACACTCTGCAAGCCTTTCCACTCCCAAAAACATGCACATGGAAGGAGCTGCTGCAAAACCGATGCTGTGCTCGCTGCTGCTCCTCCTGAAGCTCTGGCTGCTAAATCTGAGGCTTTCCTTCCAATTTCAAGCTGCAAAGCACTTGCTGAATTGCAGGGAAAGTCCGGGAGGCATTTGCTGTGCTGGCACACTTTCTCCTTCCTAGACAGAGTGGAAAAGCTTTTCCCTGCCGTGTAGGCGACAAGAGGCGCATTAGACGAGGATCCAGAGCTGTCCGAAGGTAAGCGCCTGTTGCCGGCCTCTTTCGGCACAAGCCCCCGCTCCGGAGCGCACCGCGGCCGGCAGGATGCTCTCTGCCGGCGAAGGTGCCGCTTCTCCGGCAAGGAAGCCTCTGCCGCTTCTCCAGCACACGGAGAGCGTGCTAGCTGCTGAAACGTGAAGAAAGAAGCTGCAGAAGACTGGCACTGAGCGTGCAGCTTTCCAGCGGAGAGAAAAAGCTACTTTAACACTCTGCAAGCCTTTCCACTCCCAAAAACATGCACATGGAAGGAGCTGCTGCAAAACCGATGCTGTGCTCGCTGCTGCTCCTCCTGAAGCTCTGGCTGCTAAATCTGAGGCTTTCCTTCCAATTTCAAGCTGCAAAGCACTTGCTGAATTGCAGGGAAAGTCCGGGAGGCATTTGCTGTGCTGGCACACTTTCTCCTTCCTAGACAGAGTGGAAAAGCTTTTCCCTGCCGTGTAGGCGACAAGAGACGCATTAGACGGCGATCCGGAGCTGTCCGAAGGTAAGCGCCTGTTGCCGGCCTCTTTCGGCACAAGCCCCCGCTCCGGAGCGCACCGCGGCCGGCAGGATGCTCTCTGCCGGCGAAGGTGCCGCTTCTCCGGCAAGGAAGCCTCTGCCGCTTCTCCAGCACACGGAGAGCGTGCTAGCTGCTGAAACGTGAAGAAAGAAGCTGCAGAAGACTGGCACTGAGCGTGCAGCTTTCCAGCGGAGAGAAAAAGCTACTTTAACACTCTGCAAGCCTTTCCACTCCCAAAAACATGCACATGGAAGGAGCTGCTGCAAAACCGATGCTGTGCTCGCTGCTGCTCCTCCTGAAGCTCTGGCTGCTAAATCTGAGGCTTTCCTTCCAATTTCAAGCTGCAAAGCACTTGGTGAATTCCAGGGAAAGTCCGGGAGGCATTTGCTGTGCTGGCACACTTTCTCCTTCCTAGACAGAGTGGAAAAGCTTTTCCCTGCCGTGTAGGCGACAAGAGGCGCATTAGACGGGCATCCGGAGCTGTCCGAAGGTAAGCGCCTGTTGCCGGCCTCTTTCGGCACAAGCCCCCGCTCCGGAGCGCACCGCGGCCGGCAGGATGCTCTCTGCCGGCGAAGGTGCCGCTTCTCCGGCAAGGAAGCCTCTGCCGCTTCTCCAGCACACGGAGAGCGTGCTAGCTGCTGAAACGTGAAGAAAGAAGCTGCAGAACACTGGCACTGAGCGTGCAGCTTTCCAGCGGAGAGAAAAAGCTACTTTAACACTCTGCAAGCCTTTCCACTCCCAAAAACATGCACTTGGAAGGAGCTGCTGCAAAACCGATGCTGTGCTCGCTGCTGCTCCTCCTGAAGCTCTGGCTGCTAAATCTGAGGCTTTCCTTCCAATTTCAAGCTGCAAAGCACTTGCTGAATTCCAGGGAAAGTCCGGGAGGCATTTGCTGTGCTGGCACACTTTCTCCTTCCTAGACAGAGTGGAAAAGCTTTTCCCTGCCGTGTAGGCGACAAGAGGCGCATTAGACGAGGATCCAGAGCTGTCCGAAGGTAAGCGCCTGTTGCCGGCCTCTTTCGGCACAAGTCCCCGCTCCGGAGCGCACCGCGGCCGGCAGGATGCTCTCTGCCGGCGAAGGTGCCGCTTCTCCGGCAAGGAAGCCTCTGCCGCTTCTCCAGCACACGGAGAGCGTGCTAGCTGCTGAAACGTGAAGAAAGAAGCTGCAGAAGACTGGCACTGAGCGTGCAGCTTTCCAGCGGAGAGAAAAAGCTACTTTAACACTCTGCAAGCCTTTCCACTCCCAAAAACATGCACATGGAAGGAGCTGCTGCAAAACCGATGCTGTGCTCGCTGCTGCTCCTCCTGAAGCTCTAGCTGCTAAATCTGAGGCTTTCCTTCCAATTTCAAGCTGCAAAGCACTTGCTGAATTCCAGGGAAAGTCCGGGAGGCATTTGCTGTGCTGGCACAGGGCAAATGTCTATTTAAAAAGTCTTTTTTTGACGGAAATCAATCACGTCCAACAGGACAACATTTTCAAAAATCCCCTCACTCATCACCTAGGTTGTTTTCAATGGTCAGTACATTTCCTAGCAATTGAGTAATGAGTCATAAGCAATATTATTAACTTTCATTATCAAGGTAACACTGAAGAGTCTAACATCATTTGATAAAAATATCCTACATTTCTGACCCATATATTAAAAGGGATCATAGTTTCTGATGTTGCCCAGATTTCTGTTTAGCCCAACTATTTATGTCAGACTATTTTATTTCTTTTATTTCATTTCATTTCATTTTTATTTTATTTTGTTCTTAATGACTTTTCATTCCTTTCTCTTTTCTGTTGCCTCCCCAGCTCCCAGGAAAAGCAGACCTGAAATCTTCCTTCAGGATTAACCTCTGTCAAGTTCTAAACACAAAACACTTCTTAAAAAACCACTAAGCCATTCAAGAACAAAGTACTATAAAACAAACTAAAAGGCATTCACTAAAGAGGACATATTAAGGAAATTCTCATGGAGGCAGTTTGTGTCAAGTAAATTGAGAGATTTTTCTTGAGTTACTGTTTCTGTTCCTCTGCAGCAAGATTTCCAAGAACTAGCATTTGCCAAGGGGATGTATTCCCTTTTCAAACCCTGTGCCAAGTGCCCTAAATCAGCATCAGTTATAATTCCTTTTAAAACAAACAGCAAGTGGGGCAAGAACAAAGGAGAACCAACACAACACAGTGTTCCCCGCTCAGACCCCTATTCCCTATCATCTTTTATGGACCCTAATGCACTCCCAAAGCTATTAATTGAATGGATACATCCATCTGGAGATGAGAAGAGAGTGCAGTGACAAAGGAGGAGTAAGGCTGTCAGGGCCATAGTGTGAAGTGGGAACAGATGGAAATCACTGTCTGGCTTAGGAAACACCTGCTGCACCATGAGGCAAGGTGCTGGCACTACAGCAACTACTGGACAGATTGGCTGAGAATACTGTTGTAAAATGTTCAGAGAAAATAAGAAGTAACTTGATAAAAATGTAGGAGGGTCTTGTCCACATACCTTCATAACCACTAATTTAAATTTCATTTCAGGAAAACTAATACTGAAAATTACCATCAGAGGTAGTAAAAACCATTGCCAGCAAAAACAAAGCAAAAAAACCCCAAAAAAAACCCTGTTGCATCCTTTCGGGCAAGGAGGAGAAAGCAAAGGGAACAGCAATCACCAGAAACCCTTTGGAATATTTCTATTAGCATGCTGCTTGTAACCCTTTCGTTAGTGTGGGACTACACAGGTTGCAGAGAATTCTGGACAGTTGCTCTTCCACATCCATGGAAGGAAAACACAGGAAAAACACTTTTCCCACGAAATGCAGGCTGTGAAGATGTGGCTCAGGCTGTACCTTTCAGCTCATTCCTCCCATGAAGGGGAGTATCTTGCCAGACTGATGTGACATCTAATCACAGAACGTGATTTTCAAGTTATGAGTCTGATACTTTCAACAGGGTGAATATTTTCAAAAGCATGATAATAAAAGTGGGCTGAGGAAGCAGTGTCTCTTCCTTTCATGGGTTTGGTATCATGAAAAAAAATTAAATACATTAAAAATAAGTTTGTTATTGAGAGAGATAATGGCTGATCAACAGCATAAAAATAAGATATTGCGGCAGAAATGTTCTCTATGCAGGAAGAAAAAAAGGAGTGGAAAACCCTCAACATAGCATAAAGAATGCAAGGAAAGCATAATTCAGCACCAAGATCTGCACATAAGGAGGAGATTAAAAAAAAAAAAAAAGCCAGACAGACACAGTCAGGATGCGAAGATAACAAAAGCACTGTTGGTGGGAAGAAATCTTAAAAAAATTGTTTTTAAGAAAAGCAAAAATAAACCCTCCCCTCAAAACCCAAATCATGCTGCTTCTGTTGGCACTGCAATAGCAGCATTTCAATTATTCGCAGAGGGAACCAGACTACCAGGATAAGGCTGAACTGCAGCCAGCATTAGAAATTTAGTCTTATCCCATGAGAATACATCAATGTGATGTTATTACACGTTATATGTTCTATATACCCTCATTCTTCATTAAAAAAACCCCATACTTAGGGATGCTACAAGAAGGAAGAACTGATCATTAAGTGAATCTATTTGGCATTTCCAACCAAAATTCTCAGTGCACCATCTGGCAACTTATGAACTGCTTTAAATACCTAGCGGGGTGTTGTCTCCATGAGCCCTCCTGTAACCTAGTTTCTGTGATGGGCAATTTTGCAGCACTCAGTTTTCTGAGGGTATTTGTTCCTATCTGAGGGTAGGAGCAAATCACAATTCTTCAGAAGATTTACTCATCTGACCTTGCAGTTGTGTTTTGTCTTAGCCACTGAAAAGCATCAAACCCAACCACTTAGAGTACCAAAAAAACAGCTGCAGAATTAAAATGCTATCTATTCCATGCTAATTTCTCAGTGGATCATCACTTGCAAACACAGTTTATATGAAATAAAGCTCTTCTCCAAACTGTACTGCAACTTTAAAAGGACATAAATTGTCATTTAAAAAAAAAGGAACTGCAAACATAAGCATGGTCAGATTAAATATTTTATTAGATTTGACAAATTCTTCCCTCACACTCCTATTTCTTACAATTAATGGCAATTCTGATAACAGGTGTTGTGACTTTATTGGAAAAAATGATTTCAATTTCAGTCGAAGCAAGGTGCATTACTAACCTAGCAAAACTAATTTTGCTCCAAGCATTCTTTACAGAGACGCCTGTTTTGAGCAATTTTCGGTTTAATGAACCAGCTTTGAGAAGGGGAAATGCAGCATTAATGAAAGGAAAACTACTTGCTTTTTGGTTTGTTTTGACAAGTTTTTGCATTGACCTTAAGATGGGTTATTTGAAGGTAATTCAGCTCTGGTGTTTGTGCACCTCTTGAGCAGTGAAGGCTGCAGCTAGGAGTGCCTATTTGGTTTCTCTCCTTCCCCCTACAGGAAAGAGAAACCAACCTTTCTCTTCCTTACAGCCCATAAGACTATCTAATAAATAACTGTATTTATCAGCCCTACAGACTTACAGAATCAGGGAACATGAACAGAGCATGTGGGAAAAGATACAGAAAGAAAGGGTAGCAACCATTCCTCTTCAAGTATCCCTCCATCAGTTGAACAGCACCTTCTCTCTCAAAGCCTCCTCCACTGAAGGAAACAATACAGAAATTCTGCTCAAGATGCTACCAAGATCTACCTTTACACTGAAAATCAACCAGCCACTTTTACCCTTGTCCTCTTAAAAGCGTGACAGCTTTGGCCCTAGTCAAACCAGACAAACTCCTACAAATATAAGCCAAGTCTTCCATGAGTCCTGTAAAAAGCATTTGAAACTTTAACAGAACTTGATCAACTGACTCATGGTCTGGACTGTGATCTCCCATTTGAGTATGAGGATTTTGATACTCCTCATAGGCATTGCTGGGTACTGAATGATATCTTATAATACTGAAAAATAAAGGACTTTGAGATAACCTCTTTGGCATATCTCAGTGGTACCAGGAGAACTTACAATAGTAGGTTACATACAGGCTCAATGTTCTATGTAGAAATCCGGAGGGTTATGTCTAGTAATGCAAGGGACATAATTTTTATTCTTAATGTTTCAGACATCAGGAGATCTGCAGGATCAAAGCTTTAACATCAAACTCTGTGCTCAAGAGAAATCTTCATCTCAAAGAGAAATCCTCAGTTTATAGAGGTTAAAGCAGTTGTTGCAAGGAAATAGAGGTTTCTAATATACTAAAGTAAAAATTCACAGACTTTCACTTTCTACAGAGCACTTTCAAAAAGACATTATTACTGATGCTCAAGAAAAGTACTTGCAATTTGATGAAAATGAAAGTACACAAACCCTTTACATCTTTCAATATCTTGGCAGTGGTAGAGTCAGTACTAGTGGGTTTAGTGTTCAGCGGTGTTGCTGGCTAAATCTGCACAACAGGCTTATGTAATGAAGAGTTAGCTCCACAGCCCAGACAAATCACCTCCCCTCTAACTTTCCCTCACAGGACAGAGACAGAATTGCCACCTCAGCAAGCACACTGCAGGGATATAGAGGTAGCAGGCATGAAATAGTGATGTCCTGGTACATACAGAGGCTCAGCCTTGACCCCTGACTCCACAGCAACCCCTTGGTTATTCTCCCTTTTTCAGCAGAAGTACAAGTATATCAAAGAGTGAGGAAAAAAACCAGGGGAAACCCATTTCCCCCCAAACTATGAAATACTGCCAGCCCAGTCATAGCCCCCTCTCCTAATTCTGCTTAGTATTTATTATGTTCTCTATTTCAAGGGGATGAAATTAATGGTTTATGTTCTCTGTTTTCAAAGGAAATTAATGAATGTCCCACATTCCTTAGCAGACACCTGTCTTTTCAAACTAAGACAGGAGGAAACCTCTTATCTCACAAAATAGATCTTCCAGATGCTCAAGAGCTCACATCCTATCTCTGCATACCCTACCCCCACCGTGCAGGGTGGTATATCTCAGTGGTACAGAAATAACCAGTAAAAGAGCCGATTTAGTTTCTGCTTGTTGCTCCAAACTAACACGGATCTACAAGCACTGCTGTTCAGCTTTTGCAGAAGAGGTAATAGGATACAGCCCCAGCCCATAGCTGGCATGGGGAGGCAGCAGAGAGTGAGGGCAAGGGGGCAAGTAAATTATTTGATTTGCTCATGTCTGAGCTGTGCTGCTGATTTTCTGCATGGGTGGTCTTACAGGTATGGCTACTAATCTCCCTCAGAGTAAGTGCTTGGATCTGTATCCATGTAAATACTTTGTCTGATTTCACTTGGAAATCCTGATGGGAGTGATGTGGAAAGGCCATTCACTAAGTGGCTTTTTTCCAAGTCCTGTTTCATTCCTCTGCATTTAGCAAACAAGCATAAGGCCACTTTCATCCATGCTTGTCCTGAGGATCCTTCAGCTCTCACTTCATGGCTGAATGAGCAGTTTAACATACTGGTCCCTCACTAAGGTTTGTGAAACTGTTTGCTCTTCCCCTGATTAATCTGGTTTCTTCTAGAAGAAGTTCCCCATGATTATTGTTTAGCTTGCAGCAGCTATGCCAGTTCAGTGCTTTTGAAATTATGGATTCTGTTTATAGGTTACCAAAATTCCACTAGGAATACATTCAATACTCTAGTTTTTGTAAAATCCTTCTCTATTTATAAGTAACTCATAAGTGCTTATAACTTGTAAGTAACTTATAAGTACTTATAACTCAGGGCAGTTCAGGATCTCCCTTCAAAATACAACAAATGCCTATTTCTGCAGAAATAAATTACTGTCTAATGATTTCAACATCCAAAATGCTACACTTAAATGAGTGGCTATATGTATTGTAAATTCAGATACTTTTCTATTTATAGTGCGTTTATTTATGCCTGAGATGCATTTAAATATAAATTGCCGTACTTAATGCCAAGTTTTATAACATGTCATTCACAATCCATTAAGTATTTTATTACATATATTGTAGAAGAAATAAATTTATAGTCCCCATTTATAGTATAAATAAGGAATGATGAAAAGCACAATAAAAATGTCTTACTTTTTGGGTTTTGTGGAGGTTTACTGCTAGAGCATAGTTACCAGTCATGTTTTAATGTTTTACTATAATAAAAGACATGATCTGAGTGCAGTAATATATGTAAAATTAAAAGAAGCCCTACTAAAATGACAGAAGCTTTCCTATTCAGACACAAACAATTACAGACTTAGCATATTCTCAGTTGCTTTCTAGGCTGTAGGAGCATGTGGAAATAAATTTTGCTTTGTTAATTTTAAAGCATTTGCCAGGTGCTTCTTCATAGAAGGTTTCCAGAACATACTTCACTTTGTTGATAATGGGGGAAAAACACACACACAAAAACTTTATTCCTTGCATCCATTTTCCTAGGTCATCCATGACCAACTATGTTTCTTTTCCCTTGCTTTCTGACTATAAGTCAGGAATCAGCAAGGAAATAAAAACTTTCCTCTTCATGTTTGGTTTGAGGGTTTTTTGGTTTTTTTCCCAGTTACCTCTCAAAATTTCATTTCCTATTACTGGCTAGAAAAAAAAATAGTATTTTGGGGAAAAATTTCTTATGTCATGCTGTCCTTAGAAATGCTGTCTTCACAGTTCCTCAGTGTCTTTCCAAACAAGTACAGAAGAGAAGACAATCTTCTTAGCACATATATGGGGGAATTCTCATTGTTTTAAAAGAAAAAAGAAAATTTGGAAAGCACCAAAGCCAATAAACACTTTGAAAAAATATTGCCATATGTTTTGACGATCTCTCCACTAGAACCAAAAATCTGGGCAAGACAGAGCGTTGAGAATGTGAAAGGATATTTTTTGATCAGTTGATCAGTTCAGGTCTTGATCTGACCCCTAGTCTGTCTCGCCCTTTCCAGATGCTTTCACATTGCTAAGTCCTCAGTCAGTCTGTGTTCAGCTGCTGTTATTTCAAACCACACAAGCCTGAGTGAAATTCAATCAAGCACACCTGAGCAGATCTCCATAGCAGTCTCTGACATTAAGTTACTGTCTCAGCTGGTTGTTATGGGAAGTGGGAACCAAACCTTGACTCATGGCATTACCGGCATCAGTCTTTCCATTTTCTGTCCCTGGAATATTTGAGTGTCTCTCACTAGGGCAGAAGGTTTGAAGGCAGGATGACCCCAAAGACAAATGATCCCATAATAACAGAGGGAAAAGAGAGGGAGAAGTGACTTTCACAGAGCAAACACTGCCTCTGTGATAAAAGCACGAAGATAATGCTGATCTCTGGAGCACTATTTTTTAACTAATGCACATAAATCTAAAACTGCTTTCTTGGAGACTTAAAAGGAAAGTAGGCAATCCTGAAAGATGGTGAGGCATAAGTCCCTGGATTTCTAATGTTATGGTTTTAAGAAAATTTAAAGGTATTTAAGCAATTTTCCTAATAGAAAACAGTTTGAAAGCATACCTTTAAGCTAAAACAGACCTTTGTGACACAAAACCATCAGAAGTTAAAACACTCCTGAATTCCATAATCTTTTTTGTTGTTTGGTTTTGTTTTCTTTTTCAAAGCATGAATCTTCCTTTCATTAAGTAAAGGGTAAACAAAGGCACAGAGAAACTAAGCAAGTATACCAATCTTACAGTGAAGTAAATAAAACCACAGAAACAGCAAAGTCCCAGTTCTTAGCCATACACACTCACCAAGAATTGAACCCTGAGTCGTGCTCCAACTTATCTACCAGTTTTATTTTTACTGGGATGTACTACTAATAGTATTGCCTTTTTAATTTTGTAGATAGAATGAGAAGTTGGAGAACTTCATCAAGACCATTTTCTTTTGCAACTTGTCAGGTACATCTTATCTTTATGTAGTAACAGAAAATATTTATTTTAAGGAAAGAGAAAAATTACAGCTTATAAAGAGATTGTTACATGGAAATAAATCAGTGCCTTCATACTGGTATCACTATGATAGCTATTTCAGCTTACCCCATTAATGCTACTTTCTTTATCAATTTCTTAACAAATTCAATTTGTTATAATGTTTCTTTAATATTTCCACTGGGTTGGTACTTGAAATTCCTTTGTCCAGTCTGTTTCCTCTCTGTTACAAGATGCCCTTGATCTGTTCCAACTTACTTCCTCTCATCCTTAACTCTTGAAATACATTGCTATCTTAGGCTATCCAATCCCATGCTCACAGTGACCACTCTAAAGAGAGGGCTTAATCACAAAGGTTTTTCTGGGTTGCATCAAACAAGTAGGCTGCTTCCTAAATAACTTAGCAGCAATTACCACAGAAGAAGAAGACAAAGAAGATGAAGATGAAGAAGAAGGTAAAAACCAACATCCAAAAAAGCAAAAAAACCCAATAGCTTGGTTCAGTGGCTACATCTCAACTTCCTGTGTGCATTCTTCCAAACCTGGATGTTACAAAGCACTAGAATGAGAGCTGTGGAAGCGAACTGCTTTCCTCTCCAGGTCCATGCAAGGTGCATCATGCTCTGGCAGCGATTTATTTTTTTCCCCTTCATTCTCCTCTGGCAGCAGGTATGGTCTCTGCAGCAGAGATCACACAACTCACATCATCCCAAACAGCTGCAGCTTTGTTTGTGCCTGAGGGCAATGCCTGTAATCACAAAGGCTTAATTAAACATCACCCCTCTGCACTTCAGTAAATTCATAAGATACGATACTACCTACATGCCTCTGGTTAACAGCAGTTGGAAAAGGTAATAACAAAAAGCCCACATTAATCTCTTTGCCCTTGCTCCCTTAGTGGTACTGTACCTTTAAATTTAGCTGAGTCAACCCTCTTTCCTCAAGGAAAAAAGGCTGAAAAGTCTGAACTTATTCCAGAAGACCCCCACAGGAGTCAGTGGTGAAGACTTCTTGAGGCAATGTTTTTATCATCCTTTTGCAGCTAGAAAATGCCAAAAGATAAGCTATTGAAATTCGCAGTGCAACTCCTGCTTTGTGAAGTCAGTTTCTTTCCTACCCTAAACAAATCATGTCAGGCACAGAAAAGCAAAAGGATCCAAAGGACCAAGCCCTCCAGTGACAATCCTACTTGAGTAAAAGCTCAAGGAAGAACCAGGTAGGAATGATTTCTCACAAGGTGGGCATTAAACCTGCACGGCAACAACAGCCCTGAGATCATTCAAGTATCAGGGGGTGCAGTTAAGTATCTTTCTCCCACAGCTATTGCCTTGGTCCTGCTCAATGCTTTCTCTGGTTTAAAGGAGAGAAACAAACAGGGTTGTCAGGAATTACATTAGTAATTTCTTGGGGCCGGGGGAGTGAGCCTGATTCAGAGAAAAGACACAAAAACTCAGTGGAGGGAAATGACAGACCTGACAGACCTCTCTTGCCACATTCTCATACAAAATCTTCATTCCACTAGAATTATTATGAAGGCACAGAATAAAATTTAAGTCAGTCAAAAAGTTATTGTTATTTTTTCACCACTGGTGTTAGGACAAAAGACAAGTCTTGGATAAATGGTAAATATATTTATTGCACTGGGGTTTCCATATTTTCCATTTGTAAAAGGAGAAAGCATTCATTCATTGCCTTGGGTCTATTAGGACATAGAAGAAACTGTTCATTCAATTCCAGAAACTCAAAATCTTCTTTTATTCTAACTAAGAATTATGCTTCAAAATGTTACTCCTCTAGAATGCTCTAGGAGCACAAACTGTAATGGGGATCACAGAGAACACTGATATCCTGTACAAAACAACAGCCTCTTAAACCAATCCCACTCATCTAGAGATGTAACAAGGGATAACAAGAAGAAAGGGAAAAGCTGAAGTAATAGCTGCTCTATGGCCATTTTCTGCCTTGATGAGCCAGGGAAAACCAAGAGTAAATAACAGCAGAAGGCAGTCTCACCACCACTGCAGATGCAACATATCCAGGGTTTTGCTTGTAACCCTGCAGGATTTTGTATGTGACCAGTCTCATTACTGTGACTATGAAGCACGGACAGACAACTCTTCAACTAATGAAAGTTGGAAAGAGTGTGTTTATTACAGTGCTGGACACACGAGAGTAACCTCCCAAAGACGTGTCAAAAAGTCACAAACTCCTGCTCTCTTTTTATCCAAAAAGGTTTAACACATTCAGATGGTTTCCAGGATGGTTTATACGGCATCTATTACATAAACATTAGCTCTCACCTCGTATTATAATTAGCTGAATGTGCATTACAGCTGCGCAATTGTCCTCTTTAATTTGGTTCCTCTGAAGAGGAAGTAAGACACCTTCCTCATGGTAAACTCTTCAACCATGGTAAGTTGGCAGAGCTTCTTGGCCTGTTGGTCACAGTCCAAACCTCCTTTAATTCTTAGAAATCTGTGTTATTTATGGTTCCTGCATTCTTACAATACTTTGTATATTACCTGTCATTCCCAACCTTGTTTCAGTCATTCCCACTTGGTATCAATTAGTTTCCTTGTTAAGCTCTAATCACAGTATATGATCTTTGCTAACTACATTTCTAACTTAACCCCTTAATTCATTTAAGCTCTTAATTAAAATATATATAGTATTCACCATCTTAGTTGCATTCCTAGCTCAACCCCTTGACTCAGTCAGAAATGCAGACCTAGGCACTAGTCCTATTCCACAGGATAGAAATTCACAGAACTGGTGTTAAGAGGGCTGGGCACGCGAGGCAACACCTGTTTTAACAACAACAATCTCACATCCATTACTTAAATTCTCCAAACTCCACCACAGGAAGTAGGAATAAGGGCTTCAGGGCTTTTTTAGAGCACATCCAACAGGAGCTGTATAAGGACAGGTGTCCTGTGGTCCCTTTGGGAGTTGGCAGGAAGGAATCCCAAATCAACAGCTGGTGGTTCTGCTAACTAGAAGAGACTTTCCCATTTTAACCCCTCTCCTGCATCATTTAGTTCTATTTCTTCCAATTAAACTTTTTAATTTTGGAGCAGTGTTAATGAGATCCTTTCCTGAACACCTGCAGTTATCTCAGGGATCTTTAAATGTTCCCCTTGTAAGCCATTACCCTCAGAGCTGCACATGAATGAGATCCCCTGCACTTATAGAACCCTTCTTGCTCTCTTGAATGCAATTGGCCCAATTTCTGACTTCAAAAATCAAACAAAAATGACCCAAATGAACACTTAAGCCCAAACACTGCAGAATCTCCTGTCACTAATACACTAGGCAAGCTCCCCCATTCTCCTCATGGGTCACAAAATCAGGGGGTATAAGTCATGTGGGCAGTCCCAAAGCTGGGAGCCATTTGTTGGTCACACCACTATTCATAATACTCAACATTCCTGGGCCTCCTTTCATTTATACACTTTAAAATACATAAGCACTTAAATCCTAGCCTCTTGATTCCCTGGTGGTATTAAGAGAACTCCTTCGGAACAGACAACAAACTGGTTGGCCAAAAGCCCAGGTCCCCAAGAAAACCACATCAATAAATATGAAAAGTTGGAGGAAGGAGGAAAAAATAAAAGAAGAAAAGAAAAGAAAAGAAAAGAAAAGAAAAGAAAAGAAAAGAAAAGAAAAGAAAAGAAAAGAAAAGAAAAGAAAAGAAAAGAAAAGAAAAGAAAAGAAAAGAAAAGAAAAGAAAAGAAAAGAAAAGAAAAGAAAAGAAAAGAAAAGAAAAGAAAAGAAAAGAAAAGAAAAGAGAAAAAAGAAAACGTTGACTTTTCTTTTGCTGGAGTCTTCCAAATGTTAGCTTTTAAACAAGGCTACTGAGAAACACCTAAAGGTCTCTCCTCTACCTCTCTCCAAAAGAGATTTCAGCTTTGCCCTTGCAGCAAGTATTTTTGATTCTGGTCATTCTGCCTTTATTGAAAAAAGTACACTCTACTATCAAAAAATTACTACTTGAAGTATATTACTTGTGTCACCAGAGACATGGTTCAGAGCTCTCTCGTATCTCCAGGTTTCACTGCTTTCTGGATGCATATTTAAGCCTCTGTCCAAGTCAGACTACTGACACTGGTGTTACCTGTACTTTCTGAAGAGTTGTGTTATCTGTCCAGACTGCATTGATTAAGGGATGTCTGGACTTGAACATGATTGCATTAAGGCAGATAATGGTTAATGAGGAACAGATTTTATTGCTCTGGACATTTCTTTCCCTTCCCTATCTCCTTACTTACAAGGCAGGATGTGCATTCCATTTATTTTTTACTGAAAAATAACTACTTGATTTTGTAGCTGAAATATGGTTTAAAGCCATAGAAAAGTGTTAAATGGTTAAAAAGACATCTAATAAAACTAAAACTATTAGATTATTAAGTCTACGTTTGAAGTAATACATAATTAGAAAGATGTAGCTGACAGATTTGTTTTTTGCCTCTTCAAAAAGCAAAGTGATGGGACGTACACAAAGAAAATAAGTAAATATGAACACTATCGAAATACTGATCTTTTAGTTCAGACAGTTTAGGAGCCTGTGGCACTCATATCTAAGTAGTAAACAAAATCACTGGTTTTAGAACATTATGTGAAAAATTACCACTCAACAACCTATTAGCTATTTTGCTCTTTAATCTAGCATTATGCACATTACCTTTTCCCAGGCATCATGTGCATATCAGATGTTTACATGCAGAGATGGGAAAAAATGTATCTCAAATTTTAAAAAGCAGGAACTTGTTCATTGGCCATGCAGAGTAGTCACAGAGAGAAAGGGATGAACCATGTAATTGCTTCTCAAGCAATACATGCTAAATAGTACTGACTAATAGTATATAGTTAATATAGACTAATAGCAAGAATAATAGTGGATCAAACATATAAGCCCAGGGCTTTTAAGCTCCCATTTGTTTCATCTTTAGGAACAGCTGTCCATGTGCATACAAAGTATTTTTCCCAAAAATATGTGCTGATCAAATTCCTAATTACACAATATTAACAAATACCATTATAAAACTTTCTCTTTGCATAGAGTAAAAAATATACTATTTTAACTTTGTGGCCCATAAACAAAAAACCCCCAAACACACTTTTTATTCAGGCCAAGAGAACGGTTTCTTCATTGACAAGAGACTGACAATATAATGTATTTGCAAATAAATGTAACAATGTCCAGAGCTAAAGTGCACCAAATTGTGGAAGTAAAATTATCTTCTGTATTGAACTGCAAAGGTGTTGTACAATCTTTATGACAGCCAAATATTCCAAAGAAAGAGTATTAACAAAAGAAATAGTTCTTAAGTTGCCTAAGAAAGTATCAAGCTTCTCGGCTGCTTGGTCATATGCAGCTATTTTCATACAACTTGGAGTTCCACATGTTGACACTTCTGTTGAAGAAAAAAATCAGCACTCTAAGATCATATGAAAGGAATTTTAGTTTGAAAATATTCTTTTAAAGATTCTTGAGAACTTTTCTGCTTCTTTTTTGGAGACCAAGATGATAAATGATGTAGACTATTTTCTACAGCTCCAGTTGCAGACATCCTTGCTCAGTTTCTGCTGAATACAATTATTGCACATTTTGAAAAGATGACACCCAGCTTAGATGGGGTTAATCTCATATATTACATGTCAAGCCACTGCACAGATATCCTGACTTGCAAGTAGAAAGCCAATGTCTGATACTTGGAACAACAGAGCCAGTGTCTGGTACTTGGAACAACTTCTCTATTAAAAATTGCCTAGTCTATAAAAATTAAAAAGCACCTTTTTTTTGACAGTCAAATGTTTGTTTTCTTGAAACTTATTGAAGTTAAGAAATGTGCAAACTTTTTGCCATTTATGGCAGGGGAATACTTTTAAGCTTCTGGACTGGCTTGAATTTCTCCTGCATACACTGACCTGGCTGAGGACCAGACCCACCAGTGCCACCCTCTCAGTGGCACCCCTCCCAGTGGGACGCCATGGGCTTGGCCAGCACAGGATCCACCAACCTGTGCAGTTCTGGGAAAGATTAATGGAGACCATGGAGAAGAAACAAAAAGGAACTGCAAACGTGTCATTAACCTTTCTGATTAAGCATTGGAAATTGTTCCTGCAGAAAGTTGTACTATTAGTCACATCATTATTTTTAATCAGCTTGATTTCTAAGCTTTTCTGCTGGAGTAGGAAAGCCCATCCAGAACTGTGCACATAAGAATTTGTTGTATAGCACTACAAGGCTTTATTTGGTTGTGTTTTTTTACAAGCCTTAAAATTTGTGAGACTTCACAGATATACCCAGAATTGGTGGCTTGATTATTTAAACATCGCTTTTCTCTCCTTCCCAAGTCGAGAGCCACAACTTCAAGCCCTGCAGCTCAAGAAGAGAGCTCAGTGCATGCAAAATAAGCTTTTTTGTCTTGACTCTGGTCAAATCATGCCACAGAAATCCCAAGTCTTCTGTAGACAGCAAATGATTGTTCTTTTGTCAGGCAATGCTCCTTCTGACCAGCTCTCAACACACCAGAACAAATCAGCTTCAAGTTACACTATTAAAATTAAGGCACTCTCCTACCACTTCCAGATTTCATAACTATAAACATATAAACAATAACTATAAACATATAAACATGGAACTATAAACATATAAACAATAACTATAAACCTATGAACATGGAACTATAAACATATAAACAATAACTATAAACTTATAAACATGGAACTATAAACATATAAACAATAACTATAAACTAATAAACATGGAACTATAAACATATAAACAATAACTATAAACATATAACAATGGAACTATAAACATACAAACAATAACTATAAACATATAACCTATATATAAACATATAAACAATAACTATAAACATGGAACTATAAACATATAGACAATAAATATAAACATATAAACAATAACTATAAACATGGAACTAGAAATATATAAACATGGAACTATAAACATATAAACAATAACTATAAACATGGAACTATAAACATACAAACAATAACTATAAATACGGAACTATAAACATATAATCATGGAACTATAAACATATAAACAATAACTATAAACATATAACCATGGAACTATAAACATATAAACAATAACTATAAACACATAAACAATAAATATAAACATATAAACAATAACTATAAATATGGAACTATAAACATATAAACAATAAATATAAACATATAAACAATAACTATAAACATGGAACTAGAAATATATAAACATGGAACTATAAACATATAAACAATAACTATAAACATGGAACTATAAACATATAAACATGGAACAATAAACATATAAACAATAACTATAAATATGCAACTGTAAATATATAAACATGGAACTACAAACATATGAGCATTAACTATAAACATATAATCATATAAACATGTAACTGTAAACATATAAGCATGTAATTATAAGCATATAAACATGTAACCGTAAACATACAAACATACAAATATAAACATATAATCATGTAACTGTAAACATATAAACACGTAACTATAAACATGTAAACAATAACTATAAACATATAAGCATGCAACTATAAACATATAAACAATAACTACAAACATATAAACATGGAACTATAAACATATAAACAATAACTATAAACATATAAACATGGAACTATAAACATATAAACATGGAACTATAAACATACAAACAATAACTATAAACATTTAAACTATATATAAACATATAAACAATAACTATAAACATGGAACTATAAACATATAAACAATACCTATAAACATATAAACAATAACTACAAACATATAAACAATAACTATAAATATGGAACTATAAACATATAATCATGGAACTATAAACATATAAACAATAACTATAAACATATAACCATGGAACTATAAACATATAGACAATAACTATAAACATATAAACATGGAACTATAAACATATAAACATATAAACAATAACTATAAACATGGAATTATAAATATGTAAACATGGAACTATAAATATGTAAACATGGAACTATAAACATATAAACAATAACTATAAACATATAAACAATAACTACAAACATATAAACAAAAACTATAAATATGGAACTATAAACATAGAAACAATAACTATAAACATATAACCATGGAACTATAAACATATAGACAATAACTATAAACATATAAACATGGAACTATAAACATGGAACTATAAACATATAAACATATAAACAATAACTATAAACATGGAATTATAAATATGTAAACATGGAACTATAAAATGCTCTCAGGCACAGGGTGGGATTTTTGGAATCTCCTATGCAAGCCCAGGGGTTGGACTCGAGGATCTTGATGTGTCTCTTCCCATTCAGTGTATTCCATCATTCTATGGAATGCATATCATATCTCCATCTTTAGTAAATTGCCTTGAAATATGCTTTACTAATTTGGCAATACTGTGATTTTATATTTTCAGTAACTCTTTTCCCCATCAAATTCTTTTGATATGTTTGTTATTACATGGAGTATGTCACTGCTTCAGAAATCTCTTTGTGGAGGTTGTAGGAAGTTGAAACCACTAGAGACTGTGATCAAGTAAGGTCATAGCAGCAGTTACAGTGCTGATCAAATGCACTTTTTACATCCTTATTCACTTCTCAAGTGTGGTATCAGAAGCTGCTTCAAAAGAGCAGGAGGATGGAACTTCTCTTAGAAACTTTTGCAGTGCATATCTACCAGATATAAAAAATCTTTCTAAAGCAACGTTAGAAATAAAAAATGCTAGGCTTTGCTATAGCTTTTTATTATTGTCTCCAGTAAAAATTTTCAAGAGATACTTTCACTGGCTTCTTTTAGCATCTCATTTCTGCCTAAGAAGGTGATGTATAAGAAAGAAGTATAACTTTTGGACAATTACAGTTCTGAAGTCAGCACATTCTGTTCAGTTTCACTGAGTGAGAAGGACCTTAAATAAGCTCTCGCTCCCCTTTTGATCATGATGTTAGAATGAGCCCAAAATCTAGCCAGCTCTCCTCTAGTTTGAGCTACGTGTGAACATGAGGACCCACTGTAGAAATTCCCCTTGTGGGCAGTGCTCACATCTTTGCTCCCAGAAAATGGAGACTGATACTATTTGTATATCACTGTTTAGGCAACTGTTCAGGCTGCTGTTGTAGATACCACACAGGTGTTCAGAACAAAAATTAGGCTTCAACTCCACAGGCTGTAAAAGTTCTCTGCAAGTTACAGAACGTAGCTTGAAAGAGAATGAAGTTCAGGATGCCCAGTGGATTAAGCAAATTCTAAGACAAACTGCTGCTAGGTGATCCCTGTAGTTTATTACTGTGTATTCTACAGACAGAGGTACTAACTGGCTGTGGGGAACAGATACTGCACAGAGTCTGATTTATTCTGGTTCCACCATTGTTCTATAGCAGCAGTACAAGAGTCACAGGAGGGTGGAAGACTCACAGAAAGCTGAAACTATTTTAGATCAATGAAGCAGCGTTATTTTCCTTTTTCACAAGTGCCATGCTAGATGAAATACCTTTATTTTTAGGTTTTAATGTTGGATTTGTAACTTACAGGGACTCCAGTGAACCATACCACGTGCTTTTGCTTACACTGAGGAATGGCAAAGCTTCTGTAGGAGCCTTGAATCCAGAAATGTTTGGCCATTGCCATCAGCATCCCAGGCCCTTTGCTTTTTCTAGAGGTAGGAAATGGTGCAACATGCTCTCTTCAGCAGACTCATAAAGAATAAAGGAAGAGTGTTTATGGTGCAATTCAGTACTCCTTGAATTGCTGAACATGTTGACAGGGAGAAGCTTGTCAGTGAACCAGTGGTGAATATCCAGCACAAACAGATGGCTGATCTGGATTCAGCTCTGTGCTGTAAAGCACACAACAGTTCTCTCTCTTTTCTCCTGATGATGTCAGATGAGTGATGGGGCTGTGCACAGCAGCCTCTGAGTGCCTGCATCTTCACCAAAACTGCCTGGCCTTTTGCTGTAGGTGCAGAGATTATTTCTTCCCCTCCTTTGCCAGACCACACAAGACAGACTTGCCTCCTGCAATCTTGTTGTGCTGGGATTCAGCTTGCGAGGGCTCTTCTGAGGAGTGAAGGAAGGAGACAGAATATTAGCATACAGCTATTTCCACTTTTACTGCTGAGGATAGACTCAGCCTTCCTGACTGCCCTGCAGGAGAACAGAGGTGTTTGATCAGGGACTTTGCACTGCTGTGCAGGGCTCAGCCTCAGGTGAGTGTTCAGGAGGAAGTGCTGGGTGCAGCAGCATGTTGTGAATGCAAACCTCTGTGTGCTGCTGAGATCTGCACACGTGCACACACCCCCCTTTCACTAAAGAGTTCAGGAGACATTTGAGCTTTCCTTCTTTCCCTCCCTTCCTTCCCCTTCTGAGACCAGCCCAGTGGCAAAACTAAATTCAGGTTTTAGGAGCTGGCTCAGCTGTACCATGCAGTATTGATGCAGTGGAGTGGGCAAAGTCTGTGTGTGCATTCAGTTGACAGCCCACAGCAAGAGGTTCACCCTACAGGCTGTAGGGCTCTCATGGGAAAAGGAGAGGCACAGTCGAGGTTCTGCCAGGCTGTTCTCTCAGATGTGGTCTTAGTGCCTTGCCAAGACACCCTCGCAGCTCTTTCTACTAGGTACCTCTTTTTTCCAAACAGTTTTCAAATGTTTCCATTCCAAAAGGCCCACAAACAAACCCAAAACCCCAAATCCCAGCCTTCTTGAAAATGTTTGCCAAGTTTACCAAAGAAGGAAGATGGTTTCAGCTGAACGTTCCTTTATTTGTTGTAAATAAATCAAATGTTGACTACATGAACATCTCTCACTTCTCTTGTTTACAGCCTACACTGACAGTTAAGCTCTTAGAAACTTTCAAGTAAACCTCATCTGCAGAAATCTTTCCTTTTGACAGGCTCTGAAAATGTCCAGGTTTTTTTGTTTGGTGGTTATGTCGGTGGGCTTTTTTTGCATAATGTATTGGGTACCTTCCTGAAGGAGTTTACATACCTGTTAAAATAAGTGCACTCAGAGATGCCAACAGAAAAAGATGCATAAGTATATAGTTTATTTATGCAGGTTGCAGTCTAATAAAAACCCAGTCTCTTTATGTTGCCATGTTTGTGAATATTTATCATCATAAGCAAGTGGCAGAGAGAGGCTTGACTGAGGAAGTTATTGTCACCGATAGAAAACAACGTCCTGAGAGAAAACAGGTTCTTGTAAAGTCCCAGGTAAAAGCTGTTGTCAGTTTCCTCTGTGTCTCTCAAGTGGCCCTGAGCAAAACCAGCCCCATAAATTAAGGTGCTCGAGGACAGTATGTAAGAGAACAGACATTCTGCCAGCTCCCCTTGGGTGCCCAGTAAGGATCCCCTCATTTTCTCTGATAGCAGCTGGGTGAGCTAATTGTGAGGCTGAGGAAGCATCAGCAGGCTGCAAGAAATCATCAGTCACCTCCGCATCCACCTGCTAATTCTGAGTGCATTTAAGCAAAGCTGTTGCTCTCAGCCGTGCGGTGCAGAACACAGACAAGTTCAAGGCTCTGCATGTAAACAGCAGATGTGTGTCAGTAACTAAAAACACAGCCCTCTCTTCCAGCACCAAACCAAGACAGAAGAGCAGCAAGAGCAGCTGGAAACAGGCTTTGCTTCCATGATTTTCCCAGGCACGCGCAGCTTGACGCGCCAAGTTGATCCAGCTCTTTGAAACCACTCATTGTGTGCTGGAGTGAGTCTAAGGGGTGTGAAGCCTTCACTTCAAATATAGAACAGCAATTGATGCTGGATCAAGCATAATAGGAAGGTTGGATGAGCCACTGAGAGAAACTGTGGTACAAAGGAAACTCTTTAGGGAAAATAAAAATGTAGATGATCACGTTTGAATCACTGTGCAAATTTATATTGAATCGGTATTTTGACTGAGGAAGTGTCTCCCAGGTTTTTCACCTGATTTAGGAGCTCTAAAGATGGTTTAGTTTTATAGTTTATAGTTTTCAGGCATTGCTTGGGTAAAGCATTTTTAAAAAGTGCTGCTACGTCAAGTCTTCAAAATCAGCCTTGCCTATTGTGTGCTTCATAAACCTTTATCATTACTCTCTGAGCTCCATAAACAGTGGGATGAGTCTGTACAGAGAGAGCAGGAACAGGTCGGTCATTTGTGGTCACACTGAGCAGGGCTTGACTCTGCATGGACTTCCCTGGAAATCTCAATCCACCCAAGAGGGCGAGGCAAAGATTTCTGCCAAACTTGAGCCAGAGAGAGGAAATCTGCTCATTATTTTTGGTCAGGCAGTGGAGGGATATCTGTACTGTCATGCTGTTGATGTTCAGGCTGTCTCTGTGCTGGTTTGGGCTGCTGTAGAGTTAGTGTTCTTCTTCTTTGGATTTGTGCTGGAAGCAGTGTTGGTAGCACAGGGACGCCTTGGGCATTGCTGAGCAGAGCTCACACAGAGCCAAGGCCTCCTCTGGCCTCACTGACCCCACCAGGGAGGGGCTGGGAGGGGACAGAGCCAGGACAACTGAGCCCAAGGGAGCCAAGGGAGATCCCAGCCCAGGTGGGGCCACGCTCAGCACACACAGCTGGGGGCAGGAGAAGGAAGTGGGGACATGGAGACACCTGCCCGTCCATGGGCAGTACAGGTTGAATTCCTTGTTCAGTTTTCCTGCAGGTGCAGCTGTTGCTTTACCTATTAAAATGTCTGTATCTCAGCCCTGAGTTTTCTCACTGCTACTCATAAAATTCTCTCCCCATCCCACCAGGGGCAAATGAGTTGGTGGCAGTGTGGGGCTGAGCCATGACAGTCTCTGAAGGGCAGCCTCAGGATATCTCACCAGAGTGTTTCAGGCTGAGGGGAAAAAAAAATAGGTTATTTGGCACCTGCAAACAATACTTTTTTCTTTGTTGTGAGTTATCAATACCTGACTGAAGTACGACAATTCCTGCAATTGCTTAGGGAAGGAAAAGGGGAAATGAAATGTATAGTGAGGAGGAATGAGGATTGAGGATTATAGTTCTGGTTTCCTCCTGAGCACATGGTGCAGAAGGAAAGGAGAATTTGCCAGATGACACACTGGGAGCAGCTGCGCTCACCGGCACTCTGAGAAAGAATGTTGCTGCTTCCACAGATTCGTGCTCTCAGACACTTCCATAGCCCGTCATATGTCATTTTTGGTGCATGTTTATATTGTCAGACAAGCATCCAGGAGTAGCTGTCCATTCTCAAAGCAATTTTCAAGGCTTGATGCATCCTGTGGAATCTGTCTGGCCCATCAGTCAGACTGGACAAGGAAATAGTGTTATGGAAAACAAACACTCCAGTTCCTGTTTGCCTCAGTCCAGCTGGTGAAACTCCATGTGTGTAGGAACACTGGGTCCACATAGAGTGTGCTTGGGACAATGTGCTGCTGAAATCTAGAACAGCAGGGTACAAAGTGTGTGCTCTGCTCATTTCACTGATGGGAACAGAATTTTGCCACTGACTGGACTCTGCACGTGCCCTCTCCTTATTAGAGCTCTTACTGTTTTCCATGCTGGAAGCCTGAGTTGCAGTGTGCCTCTGCAAACCTCCTGTGGCAGCCCCTGCTTGTCACAGCCCTCAGGAATTCCTGCAGCTGGCAGTCCTCCCTAGAAATCCAGTGGCATTTGTACTGTCTTGCAGCACTGCTGCCAAAGTCAGCAGGTACTAGCTGAAGCCAGCCTTGAAACTTGGTGGAATTTTGGAATTGGAATTTTCAAAGCCAAGAGATTCCCTCAGTACTGAGATATGGGCTGCTTCTCTTATTAAATGCAAATACTAGAAATGTAGTATTCAAGTAATAAAAATTTTTTTCAACGCTCCTATGAGAATGTTACCAACATTTCTAGTTTATTACATATAACAGAACAAATACTAGCTGTATCCTGCACTTACCACTTAGAATGCAAGTATCATGAAAGAGGCTTTAAAGTATTACATGTTTTGGTAGCATTTGTGGAAATCAAATGTAATTATTGGAATAATATTATTTTTATATCGAACAAATTTTTTATAGTTGAATAGTATTAATATCAAACTATTTCTCTAATTATCCAGTATTTCCTCTGCACTCATGCAGCTCTGGTGTCACAGAGAGTGAATTAAAGTGAATGTTAAAGTTCACATACACATGCACAATGAAAAGTACACGTTAGATGTGATGCTGCAGAAGGTACTGTTTAATTTTAGCCCCTTAATTGGTCTCTTGGGCTGGAACTGGGCTCCCATGTGTTTGTGTCAGTGCTGTGGGGTCTCAGCTCGCTGCTAGGTGTGCCTCTGATGGGGCAGGGCCCTGGCTCTTGCAGGATGCCAGGTTTTCTCTCCGCTATATGCTGGACTTCCATGGGAGCACTCAAGGTGTACGCTGGCTGCCTGGGGATGCTGGTGTTGGGAATTGGAATTTTGGGAGCAGCCAGCCACTGCAGAGCTCAGGGCTGAGCCCTGTCTGTAACCCAGGTCCTGTGTATAATGGAACTTGCATTTACTTTCACTCACATCAGCCTTGCAGGACCAAAAGGGGCCTACAAAAAATCCCTGGAGAGAAATTTTTACAAGGACATGTAGTGATAGGACAAGGAGTAATGGCTTCAAACTGAAAGAGGGTAGGTTTAGTTTAGATAACAGAAAGAAATTCTTCCCTGAGGCCCTGGAGTAGGTTGCCCAGAGAAGCTGGGGCTGCCCCATCCCTGAAATTTTCAGGGCCAGGCTGGATGGGGCTTGGAGCAGCCTGGGATAATGGAAGGTGTCCCTACCCATGGCAGGGGTTTTGACACTAAATGAGCTTCAAGGTCTTTTTGAAGCAAAGCCAAACCATTTGAGCATTCTGTGATTTTTGGGCCTCCAGTATAAGTAACTTGCCCAGTCTTCCTGAAATCCCCTATTCTGTGCAGCCAGCATGACCTGCATCATCTGCTTGTTTTTGCTGCCTCTGCCTGCAGCGTCCTGAGTACAACAGCAATTTGCAATTTACTTTCTTTTCTGCCTCTGCCATGTCCTTCATTGTAAAGCACAGGCCCTCAGCGTAGCAGCATCTGTGTGGGTCTCCAGCACAGAAACAGAATTAAGGATTTTTTCTTCCTTTGAAGAGCAGGGCGGTTCTTTATAGAAGGATCAGCATGATCAGCTCACTGGTTTTCATGCACTTGTTTGCTTGTATGAAGGTTTTTTCTGTCAATGGGAGGAATGTTTAGCATCTGATTTTCTCAACTGAAAAGATTTCCCATCTGTATAATTAGCCTTATTTATACAATTAGAGCTTAACTACTAATTGCTTGGGGGCTTTTTTAGTTTGCTTCCTTCTATGTAGAATATTCATCAGACAGCTGATATTGGAAAATACGAGATTGAACAGTGTTGCTGCTTTTCATATTCCTACAAGGAATGTGTTTGTCACTGAAGCAATGAATTTTTGAATGTTATCTAAACACTGTTTAATGTTAACTTTTTTTTTCCTGAGTGATATCATGATGAATTCTGGAGGGAAAAAAAACTGCCCTAGTGAAATTTCATCACATAAATAATCCAGTTGTGCCAAGAAACTCTATAATGACCTCAAGGCTTAGCAGCTGCCAAATACACCGCTTAGCATTAACCACTCTTCTTGTGATATCAAAGTAATACACAATGAACACTGCCAAATCTGCTTTCTCTAACACTTAATGTATCTTTTTTAAACCTAATTTAGTGTCTGCAAATGGCATTTGCTTTTATAATAGTAGTGTGTGCTGCTGCTCTACAGTGTCCATCTCTGTCTCTCTAGCATGGTAGGGGCTGTGGCGCATCCTGTACATCTTATAAATTAATAATTCAGTTATCCAGTAAAAATAAAGTAGTGTGAACATGCTGGTGAGTGAGAGCTATCACACGCACTTACAAAAAAAGACAGTCCAAACTTCAATGTCATCTAATAATAATAATTTACCAGGCTCAAAATGTAAAGCATTTAGTCATAAACTGGATCATCTTTATAGAAATTTGAAAGATTTTAGAGATTGTATAAGCATAGCAGTGGAATTATGATTTCTTCTTAATTTCTAAGCCATCCTCTCAAACAGAAAACAAGGTATGCACAGTGGAACCTGCTCAGCTCGTGGTGGTTGGCTTTCTTCTCTCAGGGAAACCATCTCTGCAAGGCTTCCCTCTGTGCTGGCCTTCATCCCTTGCAGTGCTTTGGTACACATCCTGAAAGGCCCGGCACTCGAGGGATATCTTGGTTTGGAAAGACAGGTGCCTGCTAAAGGAGACAGGAGCCTCCCCTAAAATGGAGAATGCAAACCCTCCCCACCCCTCCGAATTGCTATGAATTTTAAATAAGAGGCTCTCAGGCAAAAAATATGGGAGCAGGAAATAACAGTTCTTTAATAGGGAAGGGAAAAAATAAAAGGATAAAATACAACAATGCAATACACTAGAACAGCACTGACAGAGTCAGAACTCAACCTGACACCCTGTGGGTCAGGGTGTTGGCAGCAGTCCAGTTGGAAAAGGGGCTGCAGTCCTCCTGGAGTGTCAGGCGTGGTTCTGTTGGAGCAGGGCAGTCCTGTAGGAAAAGGGTGAATTCTTCCTCCACAGATCCGTGGAAGTAGAAGCAGCTGCTGTTCCTCTGGGGAGTCCAGTGGAGAAGAGCGGTGCTGGTGTGTCAGAATCTCCAGGTTATACCTGGGTAGGAATGCTTGGCTCCTCCCTCTGGGCGGAGCATCTCACAATGGGATGTCACAGTTCTTATCAGTCATGGGGTGACATTCAATAGCCCCTTATCAGCAGATGTTCCCTGCTGAGGGACCTTGATTACGATCACTCAGGAAGAGAGATAAGGAGAATTGCCCACTTGATACCAGACAACTGCCATGCAGACGGCAATAGAATACATCTGGCCTTGCAAACTGGAACAAGGGAAAAGCAGGCAAACTGCAGAGGCTGCTGAAGGCAGAATGCAGCAGGGTGGGGCTGTGGCTTCTTCTCTGCTGTGCTCCGTGCCTTGTGCTCGCTGGGCAGGGCGGCAGAAGGGAACACTCCTGCTCCCAGAGCATGGCATCTTCCTTTGAGTCTGCCTCAGCTTCATCGGGACCTGATGCTCAGCTGGGTGACCTGACGCTCAGCTTAAAGGCTTTTAATCTGTTGCCCTGTTTTTTTAAGTTTTTCTAAGACTCCCGATGTTTACATTCTTGTAACAAATTTTCTCACATTGTTTTGCATTGTTTTATGGAGGAGGAGAAATTTAATGGACTGTTGGTTTGTCCAGTGTCATTGGAGAGGTGGCACCATCACCCTCCAATCCACTGTCACTTTTGGAAATCTATAAACGTTGGAGTCAGAAATTAAAAGTTCTCTTTTTACTTTGGGAGAGCTGCGTGTGCGCATTATTTCGTGTCCTATAGCGACAGAAATCAGCTGATTCCGGGCTCATTAAGCAGGAATAGACAAATAACTGCTCTGTTTTCTTCTATTTGTAAAATGGAAATTACAGTGTTAAGAACTTTGGATGAAAAAGTTCTGCTCTGGGTTGTTATTTGTGATGTTTTAACCCAGCAGTGAAGGCAGGATTAATGGTCAGGCATTTTAAAAATACTTGCAGGATTTTCCTAACTGCAGTAACTAAAAATCAGCCATTGATACAGGTGTTATTACTGTTACTACAGGATCCATAAATTGTACTGCTTCTGTGGTGTCCTTTGGTTTGCATGGCTATACAGCCCTTCCCTTAGCCCTCAGCTAAAAGCACACCTATTATACATGTGCCCCTCTTTTTGTCTGGGAGTTGATCTGTTAATATCCTGACTTGTTTACTGCTTAGGTGGCTATTGCTACTGTCCATTACCTGTTTGTAAACACTTCTAGATTTGGGTTTTCCACTACTTTTTATAGCCTCATGAGGCAAAAAGTATTTCTTCATGTTCAATGCTTTCATTTGCATTGCCATCCCAATTGTCATTATTTCTAGCTAATTCTGTAGAAAAATTCTTAAGCCTCAGTTAATTCATTCAGTAGGATATGGTTGGCAACAGACAAAAATCCTGGCATTTCAGGGGATCTCATAAAAACTGTCAGAACTGCCATTAACTCATAACTCCCTCTGGAGTGGCTCCGATGTCTTTTAGAGCCTCTGAGATCAGCCTTTCTATTTTGCCAGGCTGAAACTTTTCTTTCACAGCATATGGCTCCCAAACAGTGCATTTAGCTGTAGCTGTGTACTTTCCTTTGTTCATGCCCAGAGTGTTAACAGTATAGGATTGAATTAAACTTCACTAAGACTGCAGCAGTTAGGATCTTCAAATACTTTTCTCCAAAGCACTTCTAAACTACACAACCTCATAAGAGAATTGGGAAAAAACCAAAAGAGAACTAATGCGTAAGAATTCCCATAAAGAACTTGATTGCTGTCACCGAGTGAACCAGCCACAGATATCACACTGATCAGCAAAGTTTAGAGCTTTTTTTTCCCCCTCCAAACTCTTTGAAAGCATGGGTGCCTGAAATGGGTGCTCCAGGTTTGGACAAGCTCGAGACAGTTAAAAGTCCTACATTACATTCAGAGCTCAGATTCAAGTGACATCATGAATAGCTTAAATTAATTACCTGCTTCAGTCAGACTGGATTGTCTCACAAAACGCTTTAAATCAAATGAAGCACAACACTTCAGTGAGAAATATTCCAAGTGTCTGTCCTTACCACTCTGTCCCTCTTGGAAGGTGCAAGGGGTGCTGTGGATAGCACGTTGCAAGGCTTGTTTCCCCAGGATAAAGCAGCCTTCAGGGGATTACAGCAGCCAGGCTCCTGAACTGCTGATATGCAGCCTAGAGATGTGTTATTTCAGGTGCCTGCTGCAAGAATATATTGGACAAAATGCCTTGTGAGGTTGTGTAGTTTAGTGTAAGCTGCATGTGAGTGAAACCTCTGGCCAGCTGTGATTTGTGCTGACTTTTACCAGGCTGTAGAAATTCTACAGCAGGGCAAGCTCCACTTCAAACCCCTGCTCCCAAATGGGATGTCACAGAAATAAGGGTTGTTTGAAAACTAAAGAAGTGCTGAAGTGTGGTGAGGAGCCCAAAGGATGCCGAGGTAGAGCTTTTAAAGAGTGCTGTGTGTGGCACACACCCAGGGCCTCAGAGCTGGAATTGGGGCACCCTCTGCTCCAGTGGCCAGCTGCTGCACTCAAATAACTGCAATCCTTTCTTTCATTTCCTTTCCAGGGTGGCATCCGCTGTCTTCACACTTCTTCATCATTTTTAGGCAAAACTGGAGAATTCTTAGGTTCTTTCTGGCAGCTGTAGACTGCAGTACCTCCTCCCCTCCCTGTCCCTGGATAATTCCCATGACTGTTTCAGGTGCACTGCTTGGGGTGCTAAAATAGCTCATTAAACACAGAAACTGTCTGCTCCCATCCCCACTCTGTTCAGGATGCCTTGAATTCTTGGTGGCTAACAGGCTGCCAGCTTCCTGGCAGGGAGGAGTATTGATTTCCATACCCAGTAAGTACCTTGTAGGCAATTTTCCTTTTTAATTATTGTTCAATGAGCACAGCTGGACACAAATAAATTGACGTAATAGTTAAGGCCTCTTAACAGCTCCACTCCCATCTCCTGAGGCCTTTCTTAGCCTCTAGGATTTTTGTAAAGATTTTATTTCCCCTAAAAATAATTACAAGATAATCTAATTACATTGTTACAGTTCTTCACATAATTAACCTTGCTATTTTCAAACTTGAAGAAATGAGATGGAACATACCTATATTAATGCCAGAATGATAGAACACTATATTAATCTGAAGAGCTAATATTTCTTAAAGTGACTTCTGGGTTTTCATTTAATTTTTTTTTTTTTTTTTTTTTTTTTTTTTGCTGCTATGTTCACTAAGCATCTTCCCAGCCGCTGCCAAATAAAAACAATATTTATCTGATTTTTACTATACATCAGTAAAAACATAAGCAGTATGAATAGCAGGAAGGACCAGACACAGGGGTTTATTTTAAATGGGAATGGGCTTCATGGAATCTGCTAGGAATGTGTTTCATGGAATCTGCTAGTGTGAAACAAATGTTGATGGGCCTGAAGTGTGGAGTGGAAAAAAAAAAACATGCAGCAAACTGAGTGTCTTGTCATAGTTTGTAGGCTAGGTACTTCCTTATCTATTTCCTTTTCCGACATAGGAATTCTTGAATTCTGTTTTTCTGTTGTCATTTCATACAGATAGAGAACTGCATCAAAATCTCCTTGGAACAGATGTAATTTTATTCATTGTTCATCAGTATCTTCTGAGTAGTCTTGAAAAGCCACTTCCTGATAACAGTGGCTGAGAATTTCAGTTCTTCTGCAGCTATGTGTTTGGTGAGTGGGTTGGAGACCCATCCTTGCATGAGCAGAGCTTCAGGCAAGCAAATTCCATAAGGTGTGTGAAATGTTGGCTGGGACACATCTGCTTTAAATTCTCAGCATATTTTCTAAAATTTAGTAACGCTTTGAGGATCAAGGAGGATGATAAAAATAAATTATCTGAATACCTAGGATACCTCTACAAATAGCAGTAGAGAGATCCCACTCTACTGGCTCTCAGAATGTCAGAAAACAATATTTTTTATTTTGTTTTCACATAGAGTGTTTCAAGGAAAAGTCAGAGGGGAATATAGCTCTCTTTTTATGCAGGATAAAAATTATTTTTAAAAGAGAACTGGACTTAGTCAATTTTGCTATCCCATATTCAGTATTTAAAGTCTCTTAACATTTTTCACATAAACTAGGTGTTTCAGGGGTTTTCTCCTATTATATTCATAATAGAAAATATATTACTGTTATAGATGAGTAGTGTAATAGCTGGGTCTCAATTAAGAGATATTATATATATATATATATATATATAAAATAGATATTATATAGATATATATAATAATATGGATATATATATTAAGAGATATTATATAGATGTATAGTAATGTTATTATAAAATGTCATTCCATACTCCTCTTTCCCTGCCCCCCTTGCAACAGCTTTAATTGTCAAGACATTTAAAGGAGGCTGGGTTGGTACCAGGAGGAGCAGCAAAACAGCACCTGACCTCCAATCAAGATGTGAAAAGTAATGTCCACCAATATCCATTGGTGGACATTACTTTTCACATCTTGATTGGAGAAAGAGAAAGAGCTGACTGACAAAACTTGGCAGAGAAAGAGCTGACTGACAAAACTTTCAGAGGGGCTGAGGGTATAAAAGGCAGAGCATCCACTTTGGAGATGAGCCATGTGGCTGGCAGCCACAGGGGGGGCTCCCAGCCCAGGAATTTTTCCTTATTTAGTCCTTTTGTTGTGTTTTTTGTTAAGGTTTAATAAATCTTGAAGATTTTAAGAAGTGAGCGATTGTTTCTCACATTACCTTTTGTGAGGAGCTCACCATATTGTTGAGGATAATTTTTTCACGAAATTTCGGTGGAAGGTAACAGAGCTCTGCCCCAGTTCTGCTTGTCTCCAGTGAGTCCCCCATGAGCTGAGTGTCAGCAGTTCCTGCTTTTCCAGCAGTGCCACTTGGAAGCACCATTCTCCTTTCAGGGCCCCCTATATTTCAGGCAATTTCCATGACAATTTCTCAGAATAGGCAGCTTAGGCTTTTCAGCTGAAGGGGTTCAAATGGATGTTTCTGTCTGGAAGAGTCTGGAAGCTGCTGCTCCATTCCAGCAGCTCTCAGGCAGCTCAAATCTGCACATCCACAAAGCACAGCTTGGGAAATGCAAGTAACTAACTAAAGAAACAAAGTGCCGTGGAGAAGGATATGCAGAGTCCATGACAGGAGTTGAAAGGGAGTTTTCCCTGCTTTGAGTTCTCTAAAAGCTGCTGTGAATATTAGCTGTGGAAGAACTGAAAGCTAGTTTAGGCCTAAATTGAGAGCATCTCTGTGTGGATGGAAGGCTCTCTTGGTTTTATTGGATTTTAGTAAAAGCGCATAAGATAAAATGACATCTGAAGTGAAATATAAACCCACTCTTTCCTTACTATTTCAGGTTCTTCATCCAAAACACTTTACAGGAATACCTGAAAAGTCTTTATGTTGGAAAAAAATAAATTTCCAAAGGTTCTTTTGCCACTAGCTACCAGGTATTTAAATCTTTGCCTTTTGCCAGGAAAGCTCTGTTGATAAATGATATAGATGGTGCCTTGGCAGGTGGGAGAGCCATCTGTATGGGTGCATGCATTTCCTGCTGAGAGCAGTGTGTGCTGGGTATGGACACTGCAGAGGTCACTCTGCCCGGCACCCCAAGGAATTTGAGGACTTTCTTGCTCTATACCAGCTGGTTTTTTAGAGGGTTTTTGCCTAAGGATTTGTCAGATGCCTTTGAGTATACAAATACAGCCTGGATTTCTGTTGTCAGCATACCTATTGATAGCTGTAGAAAATACTTTGATAGATAATGAGGCAAAATTTCCTTCACAAAATCTGTTTCTGGCAATGCCAATTTGGATATAAAGGGATTCATTCTGTTCTTTATAACAGTTTTCACCAATTTACTTGGCTTTCTGGTCCACGATTGCCCAGAACTCCCTTGGGATCGAAGCAAATTTAAGCCAGAAGTTAAACAGCACCATTGGTAGTTAAATCTTCAGTTTCTTCTGCTGTAAGCAGTTATCATTTGGTGCTGGTGACTTGTTACTGCTCATTTGCTCATCAGAGAATTCTTTTTGAGTGTCTTCTGGCATTAAGCTTGATTTGAGATAGACTCTGTTGTGTCTTGCTGTAGAGAGAGGAGATTCCAGAGTAGGAGTCTTTCCAATCTCCTCTACCAGAAATGCAAACAGGATTTTTTTTTTTTTTCCCCATCTATGGCTTTATGGTCACAAAGTTCTTCTTCTATATCTTCATCATTTTATGACCCTACAGATTCTTATCAGAATTCTTTAGTCTGTGGTTTTTGGGACTTTCGAAAGCTGTTCCTCAAATGGGTTTTGTTTTTTTTTTTTTTGGTAGGTGTCCTGGTTTAGGGCAAATTTTGGAGGAAACCTCCAAACTGGGGTTCCTCTAGAAAGCAGATTCAAGCAGCCCCTCCTGGAACTGGTTTGGGAAAAGATTTCCTTGGAGGAAAGTGGAAAAACCTGTTTATTTAACAGGCAAAGCATTCACCAGCACAAAAAATGAACAATATTAAACGATAAAACCTCTTGCTGCTCCGAAGAGATGCCACACTCAGAAAGTCCCTTTGTGGGCTGTTGCTGGGCTCCCTCACTTTCTGATCAGTCTCTCATCAGTCCCTCCAGTGCTGGCAATGCCACAGCCAGGCCCAGCCTGAGAGCTGCCAGTGTTCTTCTGGGTGCTCAGTCCAGGGCAGGTTCAGCCAGCTCCAAGGAAAAGAAAACCCAAAGTCCAGGGAACTTCCCTGCCTCAGCTAGCTAAAACTAACCAAAAGCAAAGGAAAGCTCTGTCCTGCTATCTGTCCATGCTGCAGACAGCACTGTCCAGGAGAAGGATGCGGGGAGCAAGTGCAGTTTCTGAAAACAAAATGTGTGCACCTTGTCTCCCCCCACCTTTGCTCTCAGAACCAGTCTTAAAAGGTGTAAAACTTATTTCTGGGCCAAACAGATGAATGGGGATACAATTCAGCATCAGAAAGTGACCCCAGGACATTATGTCATTTATACAGTATCTGCCTGAGCTTATGGCCCCTTCTGGTTTATTCATCTGGACATGGAACCACTTTGCTGTTCAGCAACACTGGTTTCTTCAGGCCTCTCCTAAGTTTCTAGGAGGCGAGATTTATTTGTAAACAAAGCTGTCTCTGAACACCCTTCTTCCCGCCTTTAAGAATTTTACTTGTTTCAAAACAATAAAAGGAAAACCTGGTCCGGGCACTGCTTCCAGTGAAGCCAAGAGTTGCTTCCTCCTCTCTGAGTTTCCTGGCTGTCCATAAAATCCTCATTCCAGGCAACCTGTCCCAGTATGTTTGCCACTCTGCACTGGGCATAAGTGAAGCTCTCCCATCACCATCTTGTTGCACAGTTGAAATATGTCAGTAACAGTATTTTTCTTCTCCTTGCCCAGAATATCAGTTTCATGGGATCACAGCTTATTAAACTGACCAGAGGGCTTGGCCAGTTACTTTTAAACCACTCTTTAACATATGATTCCACTTACTGCTTGGTACAGCTTACTGCACCTTTGATATATTCTTTGATTTTCATCTTCCGGGGGCTCTGATTGTTTTCTTTTCCACTAGGCATCCTGTATGTTTATTATTCCCATATTTCATGTTCATATTCCATATGTCAGTTCAAAGTGTGTAGGGCAGCAAGGCAGGCAAGCAGGTTCCCCATCTTACTGCTAACATGGATGCAGAAAAACATGTAAAAGTTCTTTTTAATCTCTGTAGAGCTATTTTTTTAATGCAGAACTGTTGGTTTTCTTTGCTGTTTCCTATTTGATTATTTCTAGCTTCCATCCTATCTTTTATATAAATCCTTTTGACTTCCCCAGAGAGCTTTTCTGCACCCATCAGCATTCTCCTTCTCTGTTTCAGCAACTTTGCACAAAGCTGGCCCTGTTCCTAGGAGGTGAATTATCCAGCACTGTAGGGTGAAATTGTCACTAAGGTTCCTGAACCGAGAGTGTAGTTACCTCTCCTGGGGAGAATTTCTCAGGAACACCATTTCCAGCTGGGGTCAGGCCCTTCCTTCCACCCAAGAGGGACTGCTGGCCTGGAAGTGGTGGCATTGTGCTGACAGCATCAGCCCCCAGGGAGCTGCTGTTGCTGCATCTGTTGAGCAGTGCAGGGTGTTCTTCATTCACACTTTGGAGTTTTTCATTTCCCAGTCGGATGGGCAATCTTTCTCAGTTCATCCTGTCAGTGCTGAACTCCTTCCTGGAGTTCAGATTGACCAAAGCAGCAAACTTTCCCCCCCTATTTCTAGCAGTTGATTTGCAGGCTGAAAGCATGTATCTGCTTGATTCCCTTTCCACAAAACAATGCTAATTTTTACGGCAACAGCGGGGCTGAAGAACCCCAGGCAGACCTCTTCACACACACTGATGGGTTTGGTGTGCTCTTGACTTTCACAGTGCCTTTGGTTATCTGCCTGTTGCACAGAAGGGCACCTCAGCAAGTGGCTCTCCTATGTTTTCTCTTATATTGTGGTGTTAAACAGCTTTTTTGGGAAACCCTTCAGATTGCATCAGCTGTGTGGCGCTGGGTATGGCTTCCTGATGTGACAGAACAGCGCTGGGGTGTGCTGAGTAGAGCTTACTGCCTGTATTGAGGGTCACTCTGCTGGAAGGAAACCACAGAAGAGGGGTTAGCTCCAGAGTCCCAAAGTCGTTGTCTGCAACAGGAGGTTTGCACTACCAGATGGAAAGCACCAATTTTCTATTTTCGGAAGAAGTAACTTTGGTCTCGATGAGAAATAATAAAATCCTGCAGAACATGGTTCATTAAAATTGAGTTCAGTCTGGGATTACTGGTGAGGTTTGCCACCTGTGTGCCCTCCTGCTTGCCTGAGTGGATTGTGGGTGGTACAGGTACCTCAGGAAACAGCTTACAGGGACACGTATTTTAATACACAGGGTTGAACATCTGCCTCTTGTAATCAGTCACTGTCCCATTCAAAAATCATTTCTGGCACTCAGTCAACCAAAAATACCCGAGCACAGCCTGGTGGTTGGGTCAGTAGGAGTTTGTGAGTTGAAAGAAACCAGTTGGATTCACATAAAATACAGTTCAGTGGTGAAGTCTCGCTGTTGTTGCTGCTACAGCCCTTTTAATGTTCCTCACTCTGATTTGGCATTAATGAGTTCTTACAAACGTGGTCTCTGTGTTTATACATCTTGTTTCTACCCATCTGTCTTAGACCACGCTGGAGTTTTGTGTTTCCTTTTTTTGCTAAGCGTGAAGCAGCTGGCCAGGGCAGGTACAGTCACATACAGCTGTATACATGTTTCTAAATTCATGTTTCTAAATTAATATCTGCTCGATGAACGTCTGGGAGGAATCCCTCTGTTCCCCTCATGTGTTTCAAGTCTTACAGTTTGTTTGGATGTACAAATCAGTCTGATTTCCCACTTCTGCTCTGCTGAATTTAAATTTTTTTATGCTTTCTTTAGGCATTTCAGAAAATTGTCTGCTCTCATAAACATTAACATTTGAAACTAAGTTATGAATGTAAAATTATTCAGAAATCATGAAAAGTATCAACCATTGGGTACCAAACTGGCTGCAATGAGACCCCATAACATGCCCTGTGAGTATTTCTTGGATTTTAGCTTTGGTTTTGACTGCTTTAATTGCACACTTGGAACTGGAAATACTTGATCTGTTTGAAATGAGTGTTAAAAATAGTTGCAGTTTTCAACATTGTAAAAATAGCTTTAAAATTTGAGCGGTTGCTTTTTTCTTTGTCTGGTAGTCACAAATCTTCCAACCTTTGAGAGTCAGATTTCAGGTGTTATTTTTGCAAGCTAATGCTGCTGTGCATTGTAATTAAGCAGACTTTGAAGAGATATTTACAAATAATGTTTAAAAAGCCACCGTAAAAAGCACTCAACAAACTTAAAATAGCTTTGTCTTCTCCCTGTTTGTTTTTTTCTCTTGTTGCTGTTGTTCACAGCCCTACAGGCAGCATTCCTCCGAGATGAGGAGACAGGCAGGGTTCATGCTTTATTTACCTTAATAGATTTTTGAAGCTAAGTCCTGTGCAGCTGTTTGAAAATTTATGGAATTCATTTCTAAAGCAAACCACTTGGATAACAGACATGGCTGTGATTCCAGTTGTGCCAGTGCCAGGAAAGCTTTTGGTTTTGTACTGTGAGCACTCTTTAATAACAGGTCTTGTATTTAGCCTTTTGGCTTCTGAAAGCAAATTACTCCCTTCTTGATATGCAGCTGATGGTGCTGCAGCCTCATGATTTAGCTTTCAGTTTGTGGCTGTCCCTGGCTGTTCATGTCTTTGCTGGCTCAGCCAGGCCTGGCAGAGGCACAGCACAGCTGAGGAGATGCTCTGATTGCAGCCCAGGGTCACCAACTGCACCTCTGCTGCCGTGCCCAGCACGAGCACGCTGTCGGTGCGACTGCCTCTCGTACACAGATGGCCTTTTAAAATGTGCTTAAACTCCTGATAGATTTCCAAATATTTCCAATTGACAGCCTCCTTACAAATTCCCATTTCAGGAGATGGGAGCCAACATCTCCATGATCATGTTTGGTCGTTCACACAACCATAACATTTGAATATGACGAGGAAAATTGGCTGTGCTAAAGCACAAGCTTTAATTGGAAGTAAATGCCAAAAAAGATGTTTTTGTAATGAATGCATGGGTATTTAAGTAGTTTCCCATCACTTTAATATCAAAAATGTGCTGGGATCTGCCAAGTGACTTGGTAATCTCGGCTAATATCAGGGAAGTTGCACACAGTCAATGGCTTTAAGCAGCACTGTTACTCTGCACACTTCTCAGGATCTGGGCATTTTAGCAGCAATTGCTTGCTGCCTTTTACAACCTTGGCAGCAAGTGTCAAAGTGACTGCAGTTTTTGTCTAGGGACAGCAGTGTCCTGTAATTCCGAGGGACACTTGAGGAGACCACTCATGGTAGCTGAATGAGGACCTTACAACATTTTTCTGGGCTCTGACTTGGCTTCAGTGAAAGCTTAGCTTGGTTAAATTGGCCAGCCTGTGGGGGCTGCCATGCAGAGTGGAATACAGCATTTACACAACTAAAGCTGAAGGGACCTCATTCCATGGGAATTTCGCTGGATTGTTGGCAGTACCTTGGATAGACATTGTGCCCCGGCACAGCAGTGTCTGAGGCACAAAGCAAAGCAGGGCTGTCAGAGCCACTTCCATCTGCACACTGTGGCTCTGAGTGGCTCAAAATGACACTGGGGATTTTTTTACAGAGCAGAGGTACTGAGAAGCCCTTCACAGTCCTGCAATACCGTCCATGCCTCATGGCAAGTCATGTGCAGCTCCCCCCATCAGTGTTTCCTTTTCCATTATACTGTAGGCATGACAAAGCAGGGAAATGTTGCCAGAATTACACTCCAGCTCTTTCATCTGTGTCTAGAAACTGGCTCACACTGGCCATGGGAGCGTTTTAGATAGTATTTCCATCTTGTCTTACTGTCTACTCATGATTCGTTTGAATACTGCCAGGTCTTATATATTTTGCTCCTGTAGGTTTTTTACTTTCTCTTGAGATTGTGCCTATTTCATCTCCCTTGCTTTTTAAGTGGAAAAACCTTCATTTTTCCAGAGAGCTTGAGGAAATTTCTTTCTCATATTTTTCTGTATTACTTTGTAATTTTCCTTCTTTGTGAAAGAAGGTTCTGCCTCAAGAGCTCCCAGAAGCTATGGCTGCCATTTAATTTCTGTGTTTTCTTTCCTGTTGTGGGAGGTTTTAAAGGTTTGGGGTTTTTTTAATTTGTTGTTAAGGGAGGGACAAAAATGACAGAAAACTGATCTTACTTGAGGGAGAGAGTGTTTTGCTCTGAGCATTCAAGGAAGTAAATTATTTTCTGTTCAAGAATCTCATCAGGTCTTAATTGACATTATAGGTAGCTACATGTCACACTAAGGAAGCCTAGTCATGTTCCTCTTTGAAAAAAAAAGGTGCAACCCCTGACATTATTAAGGTGCACTGCAGATTACTTTTCAGTGAAAAGAGCTGTATTTTCTCCAAAGCTGTATTTTCTCTAAAGGTGATATGATACATCTACCTTGTGTAGATGTATCATTTTACCATGTTGTAATTGATGAAAATTAGGCCTAGTACTTCTTTGTTCCTTAAAGTATGTCCACAGTCAGTCTTTTCAACCTGCAGCTTATACATAAGTCTAACGTGAGATTATCTAAGAGAAAATCTGGTGCCTAAATGCCCAAAATGTTGGAAAAGGCCTTAAATGTTGGGAAATGCCCAAAATGCATTTGGATTTCCACAAAGTTCAAATGAGGTCTCTTCGCCGAGTGCCTTTACAAGAACAGAAAAAGTCAAAGGATACAAAGAAAACATGACTTGAAGTCTGATAAAAGGTACAAAACAACAAAAAAGAAGGACTAAATAGGTAATTTTCACTGAGGATGGAGATCACTGGCTTGTCCCAGGGAGATCTCATCACCTACTCACAGTCTCAGGCACGTGTATCAGGAATGAGGTGTTTGCTCAAGTCATGGCATTGTTTTTGGTAATAAAAGTTAAAGTGGCTGTGAAGAGGTACAGTGGGATCTCGAAATAACAGGTGATTCAGGGATCAAATGATAAATGAAGTGTTGGAAATGGAAATTACTGTACGTTGTAGAAGCCACTCCTGATCTGTACATGTAACATGAAGTGGTAGTTGTTACTTCCAGGTAGTTTTGGATAATTGTGCGACTGCATCACTCCAGTGCTCAGAGTCCACATCTCAGATGCAGTTCTGGCACCTCTCCTCTCTCAGAAAGATAGATGAGGAGCCCAACGAGGCTTATTGCATTTTTGAAGCTGTTCCATACAAGGAATGACAAAGAAGGCAAGTCTTCATCTTAGAGGAGAGAAAACTGTAGTGGTATGAAATAGAGAGCCTGTAAAATAATAAGTAGGAAATAGTGAGAAGGGGAGGATTAGTACATGTTTTTCGTAGTGGGGATAATACTGGGAACTGGGTTCTAAAACAGAAGTAGTCTTTTTTCCCCAGGCCTATTATTAAATTGTGTTGCTCAAAAATGTTGTGGATACCAAAAATATAGCTGGATTAAATACATTCTTATAAAGGCAAGTTCATGAAAAGAAATCCTGTAAGAGGCTGCAAAATATGAAGATACCACATCTGGCTCAGGTTGCTTGAAGGGTTTGCTAAAGGAAGGATGAAATAGTCTTGCAGTGGTTGATATTCTTCTCCTAAACCATCACAGTCAGGAACTGTGCTAAGGTGAAGGATCTTTGGGCTGACCGATTCAGCAGAGTTATGTTGTCGATGATACACAACAGCAGTGGCTGGAAAAAACCAAATGCTGCTCCTGTACACAGATTAAAATCAGAATTATATTTGTGCTGTAGCCTTTTGCATAACTGGAGCAGCAGTGCTGTTCTGAGCTGCCTGACTCATTTGAGCCGTCTCTTTCTCTTGTGTAGGTGTCGGATTGTAGCACTGCCTTTCTCTAAAGCCCAGTGGCCTGTGAGCTCAGCCACCGTTCAGGCTCCCCTGGAGACCCTCTGTACAGAGCAATGGACTCCCTCCTGTCTTAATCTGGTGAGCTGTAGAAAGCTGCATGACCTGCAGCTGGCAGCCTGCACAATGGGGCTAAACAGCTCCTCTGCCTCGGCAGGAGCTGTGCTGCTCTAGCAGAGACCTTTCTGCCTGGAATGGAAATTAAAAAATTATTCTTCTCCGTGGAGCACCTTTCAGTTTTGTGGCAATACTGCAATGGGCTTGTTGCCATTGCCTGTTTTCTTTCCTTGGCCAAGCAGTCCAGCAGGTCGTGGTGCTCTGACGCTCAGGGCAGAGCTGCTGATTTCCCTGGGAGCAGTGAGGTGCGCAAAGGGATGTGTTTCCATGGCCCCTGCTGGTGAGCAGATGGGCTGCTGCTCCTCACACTAATTGGACTTCTTCAGTCAGCTGTGGCTGCATTCCCAAGTATTCATCTGTCAGCTTTAAGGCTGCAGCTCACAAAGAGATAGTTTACTGTGACCAGGTGCTGTAGGCAAGTGTGGCTATTGAGGTGTTCAGTGGATTTTCTGTTTGCACAGATCTTCCTGTCTGGACATCCAATAGCCTCAAAGAGTCCAGCTGGAGTCCAGAACTCCAGCTCATCCTGGTTCTCTTGCAGGTGTCCTACACAGATGGAGATGTCATGGAAGTGCTTTTGAAGCACCCTCCCTGTCTAAATACCATCATTTCTGTCTTCTCAATGCTGTGCTACTGCAGCTGGGCTCTCGCCAGCACAGCCAGCCAGAGGAGTCTTGGAAAAGCCAGGAGAGAGAATACTCTGTAATGAGGAGAGAACAAAGACCTAAGGTTGAAGCAAATGTTTCCTGTTTGTCTGGAAGTCTGCTATGTGCCCCTCCCACCCAAAGAGGAAACAAAGATTCCTATTTTGTAGCAGAACTTCTAAAGGACAAATGATTAATCTGTTGGCCATGTATTACTCCTTGTCCCACCGAACTATTCGATCTTGTTCTGTCTTGGAAGGACTGTGAAGAATGCTGTTACACTGTGTACAAAAATACCTTCACTCAAAAGAAAAAGAGCTTAATTGTTCGGCAAGGGGCCTAGTTCAGGAATTTTTCCAAATCTATTTTTAGCACAAAAAACTACCACCCAATCTGTTGGAACTTTTTGTTTGGGGTCAAGTATTTCTTCTTCAAGAGTTTGCAGGGGACAAAGCCTCTGACATGGAAAGAAAGGGTAATATCAGAGTTGGATGTGGATGATCTTTCCCTGTGTTTCTTAAGGACAGAGAGCTAGCTGGCATGAGAGCATCACCAAAAAAAAAGCTGAGGCCTGAAATCTATCATCTTAATTAGCCAGAAAGATGTCCTCAATCCTTGTCTCCCCCATCCCAGCTGTCCTAGGCACTGTATATTTACTCTCTGCTGCTGTGGCTTTTGCACAGACACTGAAATGTGTGACGCAGGGTTGTGTTAATGGAGGTACAGGAGAGAGGCAATTTTCCTGCTCATGCAGAAGGGCCAATACAGTGCAGAGCTGCACTAGCAGCCTGTCCTGCTCTGGGATATAACTGCACGGAGAGGGCATCACACAACTGCAAAATGGAGACATGGAGATGCTGGGACTTGAGCTGCTGCCACCTTCACCCTGCGCCCTTCGCCCCTCACAGTTCTGAGGGTGCTGCATGTATATGCACACCTTCATCTTCTTGACTTGTGGAGGGAGTCTCTTTGGCAACCTGTTCACTCTTTACAGGTCAGGAAAAATGCTCTAGGAGTTGTTTTGCTATGCACGTTAAGTTGCAGTTCTACTGAATTCCAATAGAGAAATGCAATCATCAGCCTGTGTTTAAAATTCTGGTTCTACCTTGCATTAAGCATGGCTGTTATCCTTTCTTCCTGCTCCCACACACAGCAGGAGCTTTTCACAGTCCATTTCCCTGCAGCATCCTGGAGAACGCTGACCTCCTGACCTCGTTTCCACTGTGCTCTTCTGTAATACCCTGCTCATTTCACTGGTAGATGGAAGGAGCAGCAAGCTACACACACAGCACACATCCTTTAGGGAAGAATTGTGCCGTATCTGTGCACTGTCCTGGCAACTTCAGCTGAGAACTGCACAATGACAGAACCATTTTAGCAATGGTTACTTCATACAGTCCCAAAAGGTGTTGCAGCCAGAAGAATCTGCTGAGGAATCCGAACAGGACAGCCCATGATGGGAATGACTCGGGACAGGCTCCTGCCTGGTGTCAGGTGCAGAGAAAGGTGTGCAAGCACAGCACTGTCAGCATTGCTGGAACAACTGCAGCAGGTCACTTGACAAGAAAAGCCTTTTTGTCACTTATCAGTCATTAATTCCTCTAATAGAAATGTGAGCTCACTCCTAATTACGAATAGATGAATGAAGTGTTTCACTGGAGTGGGCTCATGGACTTGCATCTTGCAGGAATACAATGACCCTGTCATGAAAATTTCTTTTTCTGGAGTGAGAAGAAAGTGGATACTCTGGGGAATGGTCAGATTTTGGTTCACACATGAGGATAGTGATGAACACAATAATAGACACTGCCTTGTGGTTACAACAGGATCTGATTTTTCTGTGCTTGATGCTCGAAATGTGTTTAGAAAGATCTTTATCTTTCCCCAGTCTTGGGAAAAAGTAAATTAGTAAGTTTGCTACTCCTCTCTGCTTTTTTCCTTTTCCCCTCATTTCTATTTTGTAATCTTCACTGCTGTATGATTTGGTTTCCTGCCCAGACAGAAAAATTAGAGTTTCCGTCTATCCAGGAGATCTTTACTCTTTCAGAAGACAGGATTCTAAACCAGGGCGTTAGAACAACATTCATCACTGTTGTTTGCTCTATACACCCAGTCTAGATAGAATCAAAACTCTGTTGTTCCTCACCTGTCACCTAGGACCAGAGTAAAGTACAGTTCCTCCCCGCCAGTGCTCACAGTCTGATTGAAACTTTCTACAGACCAATGCTGTAAAATGCTGCTGCCACTGTGCATACACTTATCTGCAAAAGCTCCTGATTTAGGTTTTCCCCAGTGTACATGAGCTGGGAACTGCTGCCTGGATTTGTGGAAAACCTTGGGGAAATGCCATTCTGACTGAGCACTCTGTCCTGGTTAACTCCTGCAGTACTTAAAGCACAGCTATTGCAAGGTTATCTTTGGGTCTGGTTTATAGGAGAGGCCTATCCCTTTGGAACAGCTGCTGTATATGGATTATTTTGTTTCAAGGAAGCCAGGTGAGATGAATGGATAGAGCCAGATGAGTCACTTAGTTGAATTTTTAGTGTTGAATTTCTTCTTTACCTGAAAACGAACAAACTGTTCTTAATTATTGTTTCTTTATTAAGCACAGTGGCTCAGTGATGATGTACAGTGTTTCAAAACAGCTGTTGTGAAGGCTCTGATGTAAAACAGCACAAGAAGGGAGGATGGCAAACAAAGCTTCCAATAGCATGAAAATTATTGGAAAGATAAGGGGAAAGAAGTTGAGAAGGGTGCTGGGAAACACTGCTTTGCAGTATCATTGTTACCAACAATTTCTTTTCAGAGGAAAAACGTTGAGGAGCTAGAGGGATTGAACATCTGAAGACTTAAAGAAAAGTACTATCAGAAGAAAAAGAGCTGTGCAGTTCAGTTAATGGGGAAAAGTCAATTTCATTGGCATGGAATGAAAACTTGACAGTGGGTTACGCTGCGGGTTGATTTGCATCCTGTGTGCCTTACTGGGATTTCAGTGGGTGTAAATTAGACCAAATACTATGTCCTGATAGTACTGAGACAAGTTAGTCTTGTTTGAGATTTGAAGGCTTTTGTTGTCCTTGAGGAGAACAGCAACTGAAAAGGGGCTGCTGGCTTTGAGCAGGACTAGAGGTGATTTGAAGGTGCAGAGGGATGTTGAGTCAATAGGACAGAAATTGTGCAGCCCAAAAAGCTCCTTGTTGAGGACCTGTTGCAGTGGCTGGATGAAAGCAAACGAGGCATTCCTCAAGTCAGGAGTTCCTAGAGCCAGAAACAGCACAGATGGTTGCACTTTGCTGATGGGTACTTGGAGGGGTCAAGTACCTACTGCTAAACTAAAGACTTTTATTCTTTTTATGCAGGTGTGTGCTGAAGGCAGGCACAAGGGCTAACATGTTCACACCAAATCATCACCTGCTGTAGATGTAATTGAGATCAGCAGAATGTCACTGCTTCCACTGGAAATCATCAGCCTTTTCTCTGCATATTTTTGTCAAATAGTATGTAGTTAGACAACAGACTTGGCAAGATAAGTCAGGAAAACACACCAGGATATTAATGCCCTTGTAGGAATGATATGTATTTTGTCTCTCAGAGAGATTTAGGAGGAAAATGAAGCAAATGAAAAAATGAAGTTATTACTGTATTATTAAAAAACAGCAGGCTCCAAAAAACCTGGAGCTGGATTCCCACCAAAAATCAGAGATATTGTGGAGCTTGATCTGAAGCTCTGAAAATTATTATGCAAATGTTAGTGTGAATCTTGAGGCCAGTATTGGGTGACAGTTTAGCAAACAGGTGAAAAATAAAAATGAAAGTGCTGTGAGCATCTCAGTGAGGCAAAATAATAATATACATTTATCTAGCACTTAACATTTCCAACTTGTATGTCCATTCAATCATGCAGAAAGTTGCACTGATCTCAGATGCATGGAAAGAAAGGCTGTGCCATATTTCCAGAGCCTCTGTAGCTATTGAACAAGTTGGTGTTAGACTGGAGGGTTTGGACGAAGGAATCATAGGTAATTCTAAAAAAAGCAAGGGAATGCGTCCTTTCTATCTAGGTTTAATGAAAGTAACACATACTTAGATGTAAGCTGAGCAGCCCTTGGAAAACAGAGTAGTTGGTGTTTGAGATTGCAGTGGAGCTGACTGGAATGTTTTAAGAGAATGAACTGGCAAACAACAGATAATGTCTTTCGGAAGAAAATTACCTGTGCTATTGAAAATCCCTTTAAAGACATTTAAGGAGCTCCACAGGTGGAGAGCATCCAACCTCCTTAGATACCCAGTGTGTGTTTGGGTACCAGCCCCTTCCTGCCAGGGCCCCCTGTGCCAGCCCAGGGACAGGGCAAGACTTGGCCCCTCCTCAGCAGTCCTGAAGAGCAGTGGAAGCTGCTCAGAAAGGCCACTGGGCACAGCCTGTATCGTTCCTCATGAACTCAACTACAGACTTGGCTGGGGGGAGGAAAAGAAAAATCTGAACAAAATGTTGCTAATCTGTCCAAGTAGGGATGTGACTGATCTCCCTGGGGCTAATTCTGTGTATGAAGTTAAATATATGCCTAGAGGGTTTCCTGAATGCATCCAGAAAGTTCATCCACTCTCAAGCTGGAGAAATAAATGAGTGCAAAGTCACAGGAATTGACATCTCTTGGGTCTGAGTGATTTTCTGACATTGCTGGTTGACTTCACTGTGGGAGTAGGGCCCAAGTTCTCAGCAAAGGGACCGTGTTCAGGGGGCTGCACTCTGCCGGGAATTTGTACATTTGCAGTCTCAGACAAATTTATTTTTGTAGTTGCCATATGTGAGGGCTTTTCATAATCGCCATCTGTGGAACGAAAGGCAGTCCAGGCTAAAATGTGCGCAGTTGCAAATATTGGAAAATATGGCTATTATAAAAAGTTGTAAGAACTTTATGCAAATGTTCCATCTACAGTGGAAGGGCCAGATTCTAATATCACGCATGGTGCACAGTAACAGATTTTTCCTAGGTATGCCGGGATGGCCACACTGTGCCTGAGATTAGAATGTGTTTCAAAAATGGATTATTGGGATATGAAAGAGCCAATGATGAGGAAAATCAGATTTTACTGAGCTTTTTCTTTTTTTCTTCACTCTTACTATGTGAGAATTGGCTTTCAGCATAGTTTCTGGTCTTTGTAATTCATTAGGAAAATTGGCAATAAACTAATGGCAAAATGTGAAAACTAGTTTTCCTCCTTAAGAAATTCACATCATCAAATTAGGACAGAGAAATGATCTCTTTACACCCAGTTGCTCAGAGCAACTGGCAAATTTTGACTACACGAAGCATTACCTGAAGCAAACCACAGTGTCTGCATTCCCTGGGGACTCCCCTGAGGTGCTGTCCGCAGGCACTGGTGGCATTGAAGTTCTGGTGGTGTGCAGGTTAATTCACTCTGCAAATCCTACTATCAGTTTATCTTCATTTGTTTAAATCCTTGCATTTGATATTTTATTCCTCCCCCCCCCCCCCCCCCCCCCCCCCCCCATATCCAGATACTGTCTTCTTTCTTGTCTCTTTGGGGAGGAGGTAAGTGAGATTTGGATGCAAGCCATAATTATTCTGGGAAAATCACCCTTCAGCTTTTATTTATATGCAAAATCTTGCCCTGCAGCAGCTTGACGGCTACACGAGGCTAGGAAGGCAATACCAGCCTACCTCCAGGGTTTCTCTCCTTCCTAAATGATATCTTGCTGGTCCTTGTCTCATCCTCAATTCTCGGTGACCCAGGTTTAGGGAGAGAAGTTGGCATGGCTATTCTGTTCTCATCTCCAGAGAAACCCAGCACTGGCCAGGTAAGAAGCTCCCCTTGGACAGGGAATATTGGATTTTCTAAGACAAAGGGAGCAGTGAAGCCAGCTCCTGGCTAGAGCTGAAGCAGCCCTGGCAGCACTCCACAGCTAGAAAGCCCCTTGAGACTTTTGAGTTCTTCAGTACTGAGTAGCAGCTGCAGCAGCAGCTTTCCATGGGTTTGGATTAAGGGAACTTTCTCGGAATGTTCTGAGTGCAGAGGGTGTCTGATGTTTGGAAGTGCAGAGTGTTCCTAATGATTCCCATGGAAATCACAGTATCAGTTGGTTCTGAAAATGAGGTCCCTGGTCTAAACAGCTGGGTTTGCAGGCAGGGACCAAACCCTCTGAGGTGTTTTGTGGGATCATTATTATACAGCAGTTTTGCTGTATCCAAGCTGAACAATTTTTTTCTTCAGTACACAGGATTCTTGAAAAGCAAGGGCTACCCGTGCAGACCAATTGCAATGGCAGATCCAGGGATTTAGCAAAGGCTAAAACCAAAACTGGTCTCTGCACATGCTTTCTAATCTAAACAAAATCTGAAAGTTTATCAGTTGTCCCTGAGAGCAACACCTCTGAGTTAGTGATGCTTCTCAGGCCACCTGAGAGATGATATAAATCTTTATAACTTGCAAGTGAAGCAATCAAATTTTAATGGAAAAATGTTTCTGTCTTTGGGAAAATGTGATAAATATGCCACTGTGAAGGGGCAGAGAACTTTTGCAGGAAATATTCATTAAGACTGACTATGAATATTCAGTATACACCTGAAAGCCCACATAGTTATTATATTTTAAATAAATACTTGCTTTTCAAATGTTGTTTTAACTAGTCATCTATCTTCAGATATTGTCAAAACATCACTCATCATACATCTGTCTAAATGCTATCCAGATGCTGCTGAACTAGTTTCTTTTTTAGGTATATATATTAAAGTATTCCTTTTCACAGAAAGTTTTGAGTGTAAAAATTATATATTTGTCTGAGGTTGGAAAACTGCATGGTACTGTTGCTGATGCAGGATTGGAATGAGGGATACTTTTTGTATGATATTATGAACAGTAAGTGGACTTTGGTGGTGGACATGAGGATCCCCATATAGTCTTAGCTTTTTAAATGAATTCTCTCATTCTTATGTTCTCTGCTGCCTCATCATAAAAAAAAAAAATAAGAACGGGGGATTGGAAAATACTGTGTGGTTCATCATGATCCCCTCCTTCAGCAGGACAACATCATGCAGTTGCTTTTATGAACTTAATCTACACAACTGTAAATAAAAGTGAATTTCATGTTCCACCATCTCTCTTGAAAATGTGCCCCAGGAATGTAATGGGGCTAAAAACATCTCTGCTGGAGTAGCCCTAATATATGCATGATCCCTTCACACACACCTGTCCTTGGAGGAGTTGCTCTCTGCAGTGCTTTTCCCTCCCTCACGCTCACTCTAGAGCATTTATGGGCAGAAATATTTTCTTCTCTTAAGTCCTAGTCTTGCAAAACTGGTGGCAGACAGTAGCTAGAGATGAGCTCAGTGGGTCAGAGCAGGGTGGTGAAAATGCCCCAGTTGCAGGTTCAATCCCTCTGTGGGCCATCCACGTAAGAGTTGGACTTGATGATGCCTGTGAGTCCCTTCCAGCTCAGAGCACTCTGTGGGTTCTGGGGTGGGATGCCCTGCTGTCAGTGCCTTTCTCTTCCCCAGCTGTCTTCCACTGCACATTACTGCTTAAATGCAGTTACCTTACATGTGAGGATCAAAACTCTGCATATTCTTAATCATAGAATCATGGAATGGTTTGGGCTGGAAGGGACCTTAAAGACCTTGAGATCTTTGTCTACTGATGTTTGAACTGATGCCATGTCCACTGATGACTGACCTTATTTCTGCGGGCAAGTCACATAACTGTCTCTGGATCAAACTCGCCTTTGCTGTAAATCCATGAAGCCTTGTGTGTTTCATTGCACCTGTGTCAGCTGTGGAATTTATCCAGATTCTTTCTCTGCAATATGTCAAGCTGGTGAATAGACTCAGAATTACCTCTCCAGTGTTATATACCTCTCCAAGGTATTTTGGACTTGAGAAATTAAAACCAGGCTGATAAAAATTATTCTTGGACTCCCAGACTACTGCTTTTAAGAATAATGCCAATACAATATTGAGGAAGTATATATCAATCTGTCCCTAAAATGAAAAAAATCTTGTTACCAGTAAGCACAAAGGTGTGTTCCACCATTATTTAAGAGAAACACAAGATTGGCTACATTTATACTTGTTCCCTTCCGCAGCTCTGTCAGGGATATAATTTAAAAAGCTTTCCTTGTATAGATGTTCCGTTGTGGGGTTTTGTTCTCTTTCTCTAAGCATGCATAGATTTTAGACTACTTCCCTTAAAAGAAAAAGTTACTCAAAGTGAAATATTCCTTTAGATCCAGTCACATCTATTCTAGTAAGAAAATTTGTACTTAATAGCTGTTGTTATTGTCAGTTTTTTCAATACAATGAAAACCTTTTTTACTTTCTTCAGTACTTTTGTTGCTTGAAAATGATATTGTTCTAAATTATTGTTCTGTCAGCTGGGGGAAGGGTTGTCAGTAAAAGAGAGGCATTATACTGGTGTTGCACATGCAAGGTCATCTGTACCTCTCTGTGTTTGAACCAATGCTGTTGTGGTTGGTAAGAGGGGGAGGTACAAGGCTCTTTGAGGCAAGGGAAATTTATTGCATTGCTTTTCCAAAAATTACTGCCTATGGAAGTGGAGCTTGGGGTATGGTGGAACCAGAAGCTTGCTTTATTCTTTGATGATAGTAAAAAGTTCTTTAAAAAGCCACATCCAAGCATGAAAAAATGCCCTGTGATGAGTGTAGTACTTCAGGTCTTGGTTGCTGTAACTGGTAGTGGGAGCACAGTGATAGGACTCCTCTAAAACATCCCCCCGGGACAGACACATAAATCCCGTGGCATGGGAAAGTGGAAAACTGGAGAAAGTTTCAGACTGCATTTATTTTAATTTTTTCTTCCGTGGAGTTCATATGAGCAAGTGGAAGGAGTGAGTGCCCCGGCATCCCCTTCCAGATATTCCATATTTCCATATCCAAATATTCCATATTTCTGACTCCCAAAGGCCTCCCTGGAATGTGAGGGAGCAATGCAGCAGGAGTTGCTAAAAGCCCTGGTTAGAGCTGTAATTAATGGATAGGGACATGTGAGGAACCCTGTCCTCGCAGGGATTTCAGATACAGCATTTCAGCGACAGTTCCTGTCAGCGTTAGGGCCCCCATTACCCCCCTTGAATATCGCCTAGAACCACAGCAATTTTTTAGCAGTAAAGTGCTTTTTCTGCAGCTGCGTGGGGCTGCAAGGGAATTGGCTGCTCAGATTCACCTCTGCCTGCTGCAGCTGCTTCTGCTGGTGCAGGAAATGAGGGATTGCCTAGCAGAGCTGTGAGCTGGAGAAGGGCTTTTGAAAGCAGCCTTCCAGGGAGGATAAGATTTGTAAAGGAAGCAGAGCCTGTGTGGAAGATCAGGGATAGAAATTCTGGGTGGTTTGACATTATTTAGGGAAGGCAGCTGGTTCTCAACAGCTCCCAGGCCCTTGAAGAAAGTTTGAAGGGAAGGAAGGCGCTTCAGGATCTGGTAGCAGGAGGGCTGCGTGCCTTGAGATGTGAGCAATACCTTGCAAGAGGCGCAGCTCCTGGAAAAATGCAATACCTGGATTTGAGTGTAATTCTCAGAGGAGGAGCAAATTGTAATTTTTAATTGGATGGTAGACAGTTCACTGGAAAATTAAGGTAGGAAGTAAATAACAGCCTGAAGGAATAAAAAAAAAAAAAAAGACTGTATTCTGCATAAATCTTGGCTTAAGGGAGTTCACTGTAGGAAGAGAACACTGAAATGGTGTTTAGTGTTAGCAAAATGTATCATCAATACTTTCATGTCTTGTTTTTCCTCTTCTCAACATCCCTGGGATCAGTGCTTTGCTGGCCATGTAACAGAATAATCTTTACAAGCTGGGGATGGGGGAGTTTTGTTTTCTTACCATAAATGGAGGTTTTTGATGAAAAATAAGTGTTTTATGGAGGCATCCTGCTGCCACTGAACATAGGTAGCCTTGATGAACATTTGAAAATACCAGAGAACTGGTAAGTTAAATATTGCACTGCTAGGGCCTTCTCACTGTTACAGTTTAAACTAAAAACTTAAGACCAAAGCTAGAAGTTCCACAGCCTAATGCTGCTAAAATTTATGTTCTTCACTCTGAACTGAAACTCTGCTGCTTCAGTAACTAAAAAGAGGTCTTTCTTAGACTAAAAATACTGTGTTGAACATCAGGAAGTCAAGTTATATCAGCTTAATATTAAATTAATGGTCATTCATATACATCATTACCTCATACCATAACCTGTGCAGCTGTTCATGACATCTGCATCCAATCTATAGTTCATGACATGTCTTGACAGATACTTTACCAGAACCCCCGCCATGACTAATCTTGTAGTCATCAATTCTGCCTTTTTTACATTTGCTTGTTAATAAATGTAAATCTTCCTCGATATATGTATTCCAGCAGTGTGCCTGTATGTTCTAACAGTTACCCACATTTAATGCTCCTTTGGGATCTTTGGGCATGTAAGGAGCAATGAAAATGCACTTGGCACTTGTACATGTCATGGTAAAGTTTAATCTTTTATGATGGAAAGAGGCTGAGCCTATAAAATAAAAATAGTGCAGAAATTGTTCCTTGTTCTGGAAAACTGTCCAGATTCTATAGGCTGGAAATAATATTTACTGCTCTAGAGAGGACTGTCTTCAGCCAGATCACTGTGGGACTGAGGTTCTTCCAAAACAAGAAGATGACCACAGTCCTAGAATCAGCAGCAACCCTCCTTGGCTTCCCATGTGATGTAGATTTTCCCAACTCACATGTGCACACATTACTGTAAAATTAAAATGTCATCCTTCTGGTAGAATATTGAGTGCAGTTCCCCAGTAATGGAATTAACTCTTGGCTAAGAACTAGAGAGAAACCGATCAATGAAGATGTGCAAAATTTTCCAAAAAGCATTAGACATGGTTTGAGTCTGCACAGTTGGTTCCACACTGGAAACAGTCTCTTGGATTGCTTAAATGAAGATTAGATCTATTCAGGTATGACATGTGAATATAACTGCTTTTTCTTAGGGTGCCAAATCCAGCAGGTTGAAAATTATACTACTGTTTGGCTGGAGATTGATGACTCTAAAAGGTAGACTTAGGGCTTGCTTGGAATTCTTGCTTACTGATGGTGAATCATGGCTGAAAACAGCCTCCTGTTTTTATCTCTCCAAGAGCCCTAGGAAAAAAAGAAAGCAGCATTCATGTGAAGAAATTGTTTTCCCCCACATCATGTATTAACTTCAGCAGGTAGAAATGAGTTCAGAGTTCATGAGTATCTAAAGCTCCCCACTTTTCAACACTTTTTGTTTCTCTTTGCTTTTGACTCCGTTTAGAGTAGAAGAGTGGAATGGAAATGTCATTTTAAGGGATTATACTTCCTTGTTGTCCCTGATCTGTCTTAATTGTGTAGGAATTCAGACAGATTTTCTTTGTGTTCTTTGAATGAGATCAGCAGTAATATAACTGATAAAAAAATGGCATTGGCTCTGGCTCTGGAATAAGGACAATTCTTATGAGAAAAAATAGTAATTTATTCAAGGGTGAGCTAGTACCAGCTGCAGTGATGCATTTTTCTACACAGATGAACTGTGAAGGTTTGTTAAGCAAAGAATATTGAGTGTGCAGAAAACTGTAAAAGTTACCAAATCCAGCATGGATGAGCGGGAGCTGAAAGGGACTTGGAAAAGCGATGCCATCATAAAAGTGAGAGCTTTTCAAAACAAATGTTTGTCACCAGTTTAAAATTCTTACTGCATTTCTTAATCTCCAAGTATTTTTTTGTATCCTCTTCCCTAGTGTGCTGTTGGTGCAAGGTTGGCACCTTTCAGGCTGTCACGAGCTGTCCTTGTGAACGGGTTTTGTGATGGTTCGTGGGGGATCTCAGGGTGCAAAAAACCGACACGGTACAGGGGGTTTGCAGTGGTAATCAACACAAATGCACTTTTATTGAAATAACCACAACAGAAATGCATTGGGGAAGGATTGGGGGAAAAGGGGAAAATAAGGAAAAGAGGGAGGAAGAAGAAAAGGGTATATAGCTACCAAATGTGGAACTGCAAAGTCCTTTGGTGCCCAGCCGATGGAGTTCACCAGGTCACATCTGGGGACATCTCAGGGATGCAGTTCATCTGGACCATAATTATGCTCTTCTTTGATGGGGGAAGGGGGATGAATTTTGAAACCAAGTCAAAGGTAGTGTATTGTATCTTTGGGGGAGAGAATGGTGTTTGGAAAAGGGTACACACAGTCCATGTTCTCAGCGGTGGGTGAGAGCCATTGTCTTCTTGGTCCACTGCTCACACCTGCAGCATCTGTCTGCTTTGGTCGGCTCGCCTCCCCCCGCACACCTCCCTGGGTTGGGGGTCCCAGTCCCAGTCCTTGGAAATTGTGTGAGGGATTTCACATAGGGATTTCATGTCTGGCTTTTTCTCTGGCAAAGAGGCTTCTTACATCTCAGTTTGTCTGTCACAGTGGTTGCAAATGAGCGAGAGGGGTCTCCTGTGGGGGACCACCCCCAAAACACAGGAGAAGTCCAGCCAGGCCGAGGGGTGGGGAAAAATCCCAGAGCTATTGTTGCAAAATTGTCAGAATGTCCTTTTTCTTCTCATTAGTGTAGCATAAAGTAAACACACCTGTGAAAACAATAGCTTAGCAATTCTCTCAGGTCTCGGGGCCTTCAGTGTGTAACTCTTCTCCTAGAGAGCCAGAGATTTTAGACAGGGGGATCTTTTCTTCAGTGATCCCCCAGTGACGACCCCGAGGCAGATGAGGGAAATTTCAGAAAGACTCTCACACAGGTGTAGCATCAGCCTGAGCCTGCCAGAGGGAGCTGGACACCTTTATAGTGTTGAGATGGGGGCATTGCCCTGGGAGCTGCCAACAACAACTGCTGGGAATGAGGACAGTGGATATGGAGAGCCCCAAATAAAGACCTCTTGTAGCCTTCAGGGGGTGTGAATTGCCAGCATAGGCCATTGCTCTCCAGGCCTGTTTTGTACATTGATTACAAAGAGTTGTTTTAAATCTCTTCTGGTAGCCATGGTAAATCACCGCTTTAATTACTGTCTAGGCAGCTGGCTTGTTGAATTCTGTTGAATGGCATTAGCTTATTCACTTAATTCTGAATTGCAAAAATTCAGAATTTAAATTTAAATTTACCATCTCTCAGGTTCAGTTGATCTGAGAAATAAAATATCTGAGAGGATGTAAGAAAATCTGGCTGATGTTTTACTGGAAGGGTGTCAGAGAGACAGTAATGAAATAATTTAGGTTATGTATGGACATGCATAGTCAACCCCTTTTCCCCTCCTTTTCACAGGGAGGCAAAAAAAGAAGGAGCAGAGCAGTGCTCCTACTCTGTAATATTCATGAATTATGAGGATCGCTTTATTTTTCTTTCTTTGTGGGTTCACAGGCTCACCTCATGCACAGTTCTTTGTCTGGGCTCTTAAGCCAGTTTCATGGTCACATTCCATCTGGGACAGTAATTAACTAATAGTGATTATATCCCTGGGGCCTCTGGTATCATCCTCTGCTTTTATGGGAAGGTCTCTGCCATCATCTCATGACTGTCAGTAACTTTGGGAACAGTTTAGGATATCTTATGAGTGACTTGGGGATACTTCATCAGAGCTTGATGTTAAAATGTAGAGCATGACTGGAGACCAGTCACACAGCCCTTTCCTGCACAGCTATGGGCAGGTACTAATCCTACCATCTAGAGGCTATTTTGCTTGTAACTCTGGCTCTCCTCTGAAGTAAGGCCTTCTCTTGCCTCCAAAGCAGCCAGAACAATAAATCTGGAACTAATGGTTTAAACCTTGGATCAAATCGTGCAGAAGTCCCTTGCAATTGGTCTTGGTAATTCTCTTTCCTGGAGAGGATCTACCCCATGCCCACAATGTGTGCATGGATATCCATTGTTGCCGCAGGTTGTGGGAAGGTTTGCTCTTCTGCACAGTAAATGGATGGTCTGAAACTTCCTCACAAGAGCTGTTTCACTCATTTCCTCTTCTCTGTTATTTTCATTCCAAAAAATTTATTAAATTCAGGCTCATATTCAAAACCTTGCATACAACAAAACGAAAAAATTGAGCAACTCACGAAACCTGCAGTTGAATGCCATGTTTATGCAAAATAACAGAATTTTAGGGGAGTTGGCACTAACTGCCTACAGTGCATTAGATAGAGTCCCAATAAAGGGAATCTTTCCTGAATTCAGGAAAATTCAGGAAAGCGCCTCCCGGACTTTCCCTGCAATTCAGCAAGTGCTTTGCAGCTTGAAATTGGAAGGAAAGCCTCAGATTTAGCAGCCAGAGCTTCAGGAGGAGCAGCAGCGAGCACAGCATCGGTTTTGCAGCAGCTCCTTCCATGTGCATGTTTTTGGGAGTGGAAAGGCTTGCAGAGTGTTAAAGTAGCTTTTTCTCTCCGCTGGAAAGCTGCACGCTCAGTGCCAGTCTTCTGCAGCTTCTTTCTTCACGTTTCAGCAGCTAGCACGCTCTCCGTGTGCTGGAGAAGCGGCAGAGGCTTCCTTGCCGGAGAAGCGGCACCTTCGCCGGCAGAGAGCATCCTGCCGGCCGCGGTGCGCTCCGGAGCGGGGACTTGTGCCGAAAGAGGCCGGCAACAGGCGCTTACCTTCGGACAGCTCCGGATCGCCGTCTAATGCGTCTCTTGTCGCCTACACGGCAGGGAAAAGCTTTTCCACTCTGTCTAGGAAGGAGAAAGTGTGCCAGCACAGCAAATGCCTCCCGGACTTTCCCTGGAATTCAGCAAGTGCTTTGCAGCTTGAAATTGGAAGGAAAGCCTCAGATTTAGCAGCCAGAGCTTCAGGAGGAGCAGCAGCGAGCACAGCATCGGTTTTGCAGCAGCTCCTTCCATGTGCATGTTTTTGGGAGTGGAAAGGCTTGCAGAGTGTTAAAGTAGCTTTTTCTCTCCGCTGGAAAGCTGCACGCTCAGTGCCAGTGTTCTGCAGCTTCTTTCTTCACGTTTCAGCAGCTAGCACGCTCTCCGTGTGCTGGAGAAGCGGCAGAGGCTTCCTTGCCGGAGAAGCGGCACCTTCGCCGGCAGAGAGCATCCTGCCGGCCGCGGTGCGCTCCGGAGCGGGGGCTTGTGCCGAAAGAGGCCGGCAACAGGCGCTTACCTTCGGACAGCTCCGGATCGCCGTCTAATGCGTCTCTTGTCGCCTACACGGCAGGGAAAAGCTTTTCCACTCTGTCTAGGAAGGAGAAAGTGTGCCAGCACAGCAAATGCCTCCCGGACTTTCCCTGGAATTCAGCAAGTGCTTTGCAGCTTGAAATTGGAAGGAAAGCCTCAGATTTAGCAGCCAGAGCTTCAGGAGGAGCAGCAGCGAGCACAGCATCGGTTTTGCAGCAGCTCCTTCCATGTGCATGTTTTTGGGAGTGGAAAGGCTTGCAGAGTGTTAAAGTAGCTTTTTCTCTCCGCTGGAAAGCTGCACGCTCAGTGCCAGTCTTCTGCAGCTTCTTTCTTCACGTTTCAGCAGCTAGCACGCTCTCCGTGTGCTGGAGAAGCGGCAGAGGCTTCCTTGCCGGAGAAGCGGCACCTTCGCCGGCAGAGAGCATCCTGCCGGCCGCGGTGCGCTCCGGAGCGGGGACTTGTGCCGAAAGAGGCCGGCAACAGGCGCTTACCTTCGGACAGCTCCGGATCGCCGTCTAATGCGTCTCTTGTCGCCTACACGGCAGGGAAAAGCTTTTCCACTCTGTCTAGGAAGGAGAAAGTGTGCCAGCACAGCAAATGCCTCCCGGACTTTCCCTAGAATTCAGCAAGTGCTTTGCAGCTTGAAATTGGAAGGAAAGCCTCAGATTTAGCAGCCAGAGCTTCAGGAGGAGCAGCAGCGAGCACAGCATCGGTTTTGCAGCAGCTCCTTCCATGTGCATGTTTTTGGGAGTTGAAAGGCTTGCAGAGTGTTAAAGTAGCTTTTTCTCTCCGCTGGAAAGCTGCACGCTCAGTGCCAGTGTTCTGCAGCTTCTTTCTTCACGTTTCAGCAGCTAGCACGCTCTCCGTGTGCTGGAGAAGCGGCAGAGGCTTCCTTGCCGGAGAAGCGGCACCTTCGCCGGCAGAGAGCATCCTGCCGGCCGCGGTGCGCTCCAGAGCGGGGGCTTGTGCCGAAAGAGGCCGGCAACAGGCGCTTACCTTCGGACAGCTCCGGATCGCCGTCTAATGCGTCTCTTGTCGCCTACACGGCAGGGAAAAGCTTTTCCACTCTGTCTAGGAAGGAGAAAGTGTGCCAGCACAGCAAATGCCTCCCGGACTTTCCCTGCAATTCAGCAAGTGCTTTGCAGCTTGAAATTGGAAGGAAAGCCTCAGATTTAGCAGCCAGAGCTTCAGGAGGAGCAGCAGCGAGCACAGCATCGGTTTTGCAGCAGCTCCTTCCATGTGCATGTTTTTGGGAGTTGAAAGGCTTGCAGAGTGTTCAAGTAGCTTTTTCTCTCCGCTGGAAAGCTGCACGCTCAGTGCCAGTCTTCTGCAGCTTCTTTCTTCACGTTTCAGCAGCTAGCACGCTCTCCGTGTGCTGGAGAAGCGGCAGAGGCTTCCTTGCCGGAGAAGCGGCACCTTCGCCGGCAGAGAGCATCCTGCCGGCCGCGGTGCGCTCCGGAGCGGGGGCTTGTGCCGAAAGAGGCCGGCAACAGGCGCTTACCTTCGGACAGCTCCGGATCGCCGTCTAATGCGTCTCTTGTCGCCTACACGGCAGGGAAAAGCTTTTCCACTCTGTCTAGGAAGGAGAAAGTGTGCCAGCACAGCAAATGCCTCCCGGACTTTCCCTAGAATTCAGCAAGTGCTTTGCAGCTTGAAATTGGAAGGAAAGCCTCAGATTTAGCAGCCAGAGCTTCAGGAGGAGCAGCAGCGAGCACAGCATCGGTTTTGCAGCAGCTCCTTCCATGTGCATGTTTTTGGGAGTTGAAAGGCTTGCAGAGTGTTAAAGTAGCTTTTTCTCTCCGCTGGAAAGCTGCACGCTCAGTGCCAGTGTTCTGCAGCTTCTTTCTTCACGTTTCAGCAGCTAGCACGCTCTCCGTGTGCTGGAGAAGCGGCAGAGGCTTCCTTGCCGGAGAAGCGGCACCTTCGCCGGCAGAGAGCATCCTGCCGGCCGCGGTGCGCTCCAGAGCGGGGGCTTGTGCCGAAAGAGGCCGGCAACAGGCGCTTACCTTCGGACAGCTCCGGATCGCCGTCTAATGCGTCTCTTGTCGCCTACACGGCAGGGAAAAGCTTTTCCACTCTGTCTAGGAAGGAGAAAGTGTGCCAGCACAGCAAATGCCTCCCGGACTTTCCCTGCAATTCAGCAAGTGCTTTGCAGCTTGAAATTGGAAGGAAAGCCTCAGATTTAGCAGCCAGAGCTTCAGGAGGAGCAGCAGCGAGCACAGCATCGGTTTTGCAGCAGCTCCTTCCATGTGCATGTTTTTGGGAGTTGAAAGGCTTGCAGAGTGTTCAAGTAGCTTTTTCTCTCCGCTGGAAAGCTGCACGCTCAGTGCCAGTCTTCTGCAGCTTCTTTCTTCACGTTTCAGCAGCTAGCACGCTCTCCGTGTGCTGGAGAAGCGGCAGAGGCTTCCTTGCCGGAGAAGCGGCACCTTCGCCGGCAGAGAGCATCCTGCCGGCCGCGGTGCGCTCCGGAGCGGGGGCTTGTGCCGAAAGAGGCCGGCAACAGGCGCTTACCTTCGGACAGCTCCGGATCGCCGTCTAATGCGTCTCTTGTCGCCTACACGGCAGGGAAAAGCTTTTCCACTCTGTCTAGGAAGGAGAAAGTGTGCCAGCACAGCAAATGCCTCCCGGACTTTCCCTGGAATTCAGCAAGTGCTTTGCAGCTTGAAATTGGAAGGAAAGCCTCAGATTTAGCAGCCAGAGCTTCAGGAGGAGCAGCAGCGAGCACAGCATCGGTTTTGCAGCAGCTCCTTCCATGTGCATGTTTTTGGGAGTTGAAAGGCTTGCAGAGTGTTAAAGTAGCTTTTTCTCTCCGCTGGAATGCTTCACGCTCAGTGCCAGTGTTCTGCAGCTTCTTTCTTCACGTTTCAGCAGCTAGCACGCTCTCCGTGTGCTGGAGAAGCGGCAGAGGCTTCCTTGCCGGAGAAGCGGCACCTTCGCCGGCAGAGAGCATCCTGCCGGCCGCGGTGCGCTCCGGAGCGGGGGCTTGTGCCGAAAGAGGCCGGCAACAGGCGCTTACCTTCGGACAGCTCCGGATCGCCGTCTAATGCGTCTCTTGTCGCCTACACGGCAGGGAAAAGCTTTTCCACTCTGTCTAGGAAGGAGAAAGTGTGCCAGCACAGCAAATGCCTCCCGGACTTTCCCTGGAATTCAGCAAGTGCTTTGCAGCTTGAAATTGGAAGGAAAGCCTCAGATTTAGCAGCCAGAGCTTCAGGAGGAGCAGCAGCGAGCACAGCATCGGTTTTGCAGCAGCTCCTTCCATGTGCATGTTTTTGGGAGTGGAAAGGCTTGCAGAGTGTTAAAGTAGCTTTTTCTCTCCGCTGGAAAGCTGCACGCTCAGTGCCAGTCTTCTGCAGCTTCTTTCTTCACGTTTCAGCAGCTAGCACGCTCTCCGTGTGCTGGAGAAGCGGCAGAGGCTTCCTTGCCGGAGAAGCGGCACCTTCGCCGGCAGAGAGCAGCCTGCCGGCCGCGGTGCGCTCCGGAGCGGGGGCTTGTGCCGAAAGAGGCCGGCAACAGGCGCTTACCTTCGGACAGCTCCGGATCGCCGTCTAATGCGTCTCTTGTCGCCTACACGGCAGGGAAAAGCTTTTCCACTCTGTCTAGGAAGGAGAAAGTGTGCCAGCACAGCAAATGCCTCCCGGACTTTCCCTGCAATTCAGCAAGTGCTTTGCAGCTTGAAATTGGAAGGAAAGCCTCAGATTTAGCAGCCAGAGCTTCAGGAGGAGCAGCAGCGAGCACAGCATCGGTTTTGCAGCAGCTCCTTCCATGTGCATGTTTTTGGGAGTGGAAAGGCTTGCAGAGTGTTAAAGTAGCTTTTTCTCTCCGCTGGAAAGCTGCACGCTCAGTGCCAGTGTTCTGCAGCTTCTTTCTTCACGTTTCAGCAGCTAGCACGCTCTCCGTGTGCTGGAGAAGCGGCAGAGGCTTCCTTGCCGGAGAAGCGGCACCTTCGCCGGCAGAGAGCATCCTGCCGGCCGCGGTGCGCTCCGGAGCGGGGGCTTGTGCCGAAAGAGGCCGGCAACAGGCGCTTACCTTCGGACAGCTCCGGATCGCCGTCTAATGCGTCTCTTGTCGCCTACACGGCAGGGAAAAGCTTTTCCACTCTGTCTAGGAAGGAGAAAGTGTGCCAGCACAGCAAATGCCTCCCGGACTTTCCCTGGAATTCAGCAAGTGCTTTGCAGCTTGAAATTGGAAGGAAAGCCTCAGATTTAGCAGCCAGAGCTTCAGGAGGAGCAGCAGCGAGCACAGCATCGGTTTTGCAGCAGCTCCTTCCATGTGCATGTTTTTGGGAGTGGAAAGGCTTGCAGAGTGTTAAAGTAGCTTTTTCTCTCCGCTGGAAAGCTGCACGCTCAGTGCCAGTCTTCTGCAGCTTCTTTCTTCACGTTTCAGCAGCTAGCACGCTCTCCGTGTGCTGGAGAAGCGGCAGAGGCTTCCTTGCCGGAGAAGCGGCACCTTCGCCGGCAGAGAGCATCCTGCCGGCCGCGGTGCGCTCCGGAGCGGGGGCTTGTGCCGAAAGAGGCCGGCAACAGGCGCTTACCTTCGGACAGCTCCGGATCGCCGTCTAATGCGTCTCTTGTCGCCTACACGGCAGGGAAAAGCTTTTCCACTCTGTCTAGGAAGGAGAAAGTGTGCCAGCACAGCAAATGCCTCCCGGACTTTCCCTGGAATTCAGCAAGTGCTTTGCAGCTTGAAATTGGAAGGAAAGCCTCAGATTTAGCAGCCAGAGCTTCAGGAGGAGCAGCAGCGAGCACAGCATCGCTTTTGCAGCAGCTCCTTCCATGTGCATGTTTTTGGGAGTGGAAAGGCTTGCAGAGTGTTAAAGTAGCTTTTTCTCTCCGCTGGAAAGCTGCACGCTCAGTGCCAGTCTTCTGCAGCTTCTTTCTTCACGTTTCAGCAGCTAGCACGCTCTCCGTGTGCTGGAGAAGCGGCAGAGGCTTCCTTGCCGGAGAAGCGGCACCTTCGCCGGCAGAGAGCATCCTGCCGGCCGCGGTGCGCTCCGGAGCGGGGGCTTGTGCCGAAAGAGGCCGGCAACAGGCGCTTACCTTCGGACAGCTCCGGATGCCCGTCTAATGCGCCTCTTGTCGCTTACACGGCAGGGAAAAGCTTTTCCACTCTGTCTAGGAAGGAGAAAGTGTGCCAGCACAGCAAATGCCTCCCGGACTTTCCCTGGAATTCAGCAAGTGCTTTGCAGCTTGAAATTGGAAGGAAAGCCTCAGATTTAGCAGCTAGAGCTTCAGGAGGAGCAGCAGCGAGCACAGCATCGGTTTTGCAGCAGCTCCTTCCATGTGCATGTTTTTGGGAGTGGAAAGGCTTGCAGAGTGTTAAAGTAGCTTTTTCTCTCCGCTGGAAAGCTGCACGCTCAGTGCCAGTGTTCTGCAGCTTCTTTCTTCACGTTTCAGCAGCTAGCACGCTCTCCGTGTGCTGGAGAAGCGGCAGAGGCTTCCTTGCCGGAGAAGCGGCACCTTCGCCGGCAGAGAGCAGCCTGCCGGCCGCGGTGCGCTCCGGAGCGGGGGCTTGTGCCGAAAGAGGCCGGCAACAGGCGCTTACCTTCGGACAGCTCCGGATCGCCGTCTAATGCGTCTCTTGTCGCCTACACGGCAGGGAAAAGCTTTTCCACTCTGTCTAGGAAGGAGAAAGTGTGCCAGCACAGCAAATGCCTCCCGGACTTTCCCTGGAATTCAGCAAGTGCTTTGCAGCTTGAAATTGGAAGGAAAGCCTCAGATTTAGCAGCCAGAGCTTCAGGAGGAGCAGCAGCGAGCACAGCATCGGTTTTGCAGCAGCTCCTTCCATGTGCATGTTTTTGGGAGTGGAAAGGCTTGCAGAGTGTTAAAGTAGCTTTTTCTCTCCGCTGGAAAGCTGCACGCTCAGTGCCAGTGTTCTGCAGCTTCTTTCTTCACGTTTCAGCAGCTAGCACGCTCTCCGTGTGCTGGAGAAGCGGCAGAGGCTTCCTTGCCGGAGAAGCGGCACCTTCGCCGGCAGAGAGCATCCTGCCGGCCGCGGTGCGCTCCGGAGCGGGGGCTTGTGCCGAAAGAGGCCGGCAACAGGCGCTTACCTTCGGACAGCTCCGGATCGCCGTCTAATGCGTCTCTTGTCGCCTACACGGCAGGGAAAAGCTTTTCCACTCTGTCTAGGAAGGAGAAAGTGTGCCAGCACAGCAAATGCCTCCCGGACTTTCCCTGGAATTCAGCAAGTGCTTTGCAGCTTGAAATTGGAAGGAAAGCCTCAGATTTAGCAGCCAGAGCTTCAGGAGGAGCAGCAGCGAGCACAGCATCGGTTTTGCAGCAGCTCCTTCCATGTGCATGTTTTTGGGAGTGGAAAGGCTTGCAGAGTGTTAAAGTAGCTTTTTCTCTCCGCTGGAAAGCTGCACGCTCAGTGCCAGTGTTCTGCAGCTTCTTTCTTCACGTTTCAGCAGCTAGCACGCTCTCCGTGTGCTGGAGAAGCGGCAGAGGCTTCCTTGCCGGAGAAGCGGCACCTTCGCCGGCAGAGAGCAGCCTGCCGGCCGCGGTGCGCTCCGGAGCGGGGGCTTGTGCCGAAAGAGGCCGGCAACAGGCGCTTACCTTCGGACAGCTCCGGATCGCCGTCTAATGCGTCTCTTGTGGCCTACACAGCAGGGAAAAGCTTTTCCACTCTGTCTAGGAAGGAGAAAGTGTGCCAGCACAGCAAATGCCTCCCGGACTTTCCCTGGAATTCAGCAAGTGCTTTGCAGCTTGAAATTGGAAGGAAAGCCTCAGATTTAGCAGCCAGAGCTTCAGGAGGAGCAGCAGCGAGCACAGCATCGGTTTTGCAGCAGCTCCTTCCATGTGCATGTTTTTGGGAGTGGAAAGGCTTGCAGAGTGTTCAAGTAGCTTTTTCTCTCCGCTGGAAAGCTGCACGCTCAGTGCCAGTCTTCTGCAGCTTCTTTCTTCACGTTTCAGCAGCTAGCACGCTCTCCGTGTGCTGGAGAAGCGGCAGAGGCTTCCTTGCCGGAGAAGCGGCACCTTCGCCGGCAGAGAGCATCCGGCCGGCCGCGGTGCGCTCCGGAGCGGGGGCTTGTGCCGAAAGAGGCCGGCAACAGGCGCTTACCTTCGGACAGCTCCGGATCGCCGTCTAATGCGTCTCTTGTCGCCTACACGGCAGGGAAAAGCTTTTCCACTCTGTCTAGGAAGGAGAAAGTGTGCCAGCACAGCAAATGCCTCCCGGACTTTCCCTGGAATTCAGCAAGTGCTTTGCAGCTTGAAATTGGAAGGAAAGCCTCAGATTTAGCAGCCAGAGCTTCAGGAGGAGCAGCAGCGAGCACAGCATCGGTTTTGCAGCAGCTCCTTCCATGTGCATGTTTTTGGGAGTGGAAAGGCTTGCAGAGTGTTAAAGTAGCTTTTTCTCTCCGCTGGAAAGCTGCACGCTCAGTGCCAGTCTTCTGCAGCTTCTTTCTTCACGTTTCAGCAGCTAGCACGCTCTCCGTGTGCTGGAGAAGCGGCAGAGGCTTCCTTGCCGGAGAAGCGGCACCTTCGCCGGCAGAGAGCATCCTGCCGGCCGCGGTGCGCTCCGGAGCGGGGGCTTGTGCCGAAAGAGGCCGGCAACAGGCGCTTACCTTCGGACAGCTCCGGATCGCCGTCTAATGCGTCTCTTGTCGCCTACACGGCAGGGAAAAGCTTTTCCACTCTGTCTAGGAAGGAGAAAGTGTGCCAGCACAGCAAATGCCTCCCGGACTTTCCCTGGAATTCAGCAAGTGCTTTGCAGCTTGAAATTGGAAGGAAAGCCTCAGATTTAGCAGCCAGAGCTTCAGGAGGAGCAGCAGCGAGCACAGCATCGGTTTTGCAGCAGCTCCTTCCATGTGCATGTTTTTGGGAGTGGAAAGGCTTGCAGAGTGTTAAAGTAGCTTTTTCTCTCCGCTGGAAAGCTGCACGCTCAGTGCCAGTCTTCTGCAGCTTCTTTCTTCACGTTTCAGCAGCTAGCACGCTCTCCGTGTGCTGGAGAAGCGGCAGAGGCTTCCTTGCCGGAGAAGCGGCACCTTCGCCGGCAGAGAGCAGCCTGCCGGCCGCGGTGCGCTCCGGAGCGGGGGCTTGTGCCGAAAGAGGCCGGCAACAGGCGCTTACCTTCGGACAGCTCCGGATCGCCGTCTAATGCGTCTCTTGTGGCCTACACGGCAGGGAAAAGCTTTTCCACTCTGTCTAGGAAGGAGAAAGTGTGCCAGCACAGCAAATGCCTCCCGGACTTTCCCTGGAATTCAGCAAGTGCTTTGCAGCTTGAAATTGGAAGGAAAGCCTCAGATTTAGCAGCCAGAGCTTCAGGAGGAGCAGCAGCGAGCACAGCATCGGTTTTGCAGCAGCTCCTTCCATGTGCATGTTTTTGGGAGTGGAAAGGCTTGCAGAGTGTTAAAGTAGCTTTTTCTCTCCGCTGGAAAGCTGCACGCTCAGTGCCAGTCTTCTGCAGCTTCTTTCTTCACGTTTCAGCAGCTAGCACGCTCTCCGTGTGCTGGAGAAGCGGCAGAGGCTTCCTTGCCGGAGAAGCGGCACCTTCGCCGGCAGAGAGCATCCTGCCGGCCGCGGTGCGCTCCGGAGCGGGGGCTTGTGCCGAAAGAGGCCGGCAACAGGCGCTTACCTTCGGACAGCTCCAGATCGCCGTCTAATGCGTCTCTTGTCGCCTACACGGCAGGGAAAAGCTTTTCCACTCTGTCTAGGAAGGAGAAAGTGTGCCAGCACAGCAAATGCCTCCCGGACTTTCCCTGGAATTCAGCAAGTGCTTTGCAGCTTGAAATTGGAAGGAAAGCCTCAGATTTAGCAGCCAGAGCTTCAGGAGGAGCAGCAGCGAGCACAGCATCGGTTTTGCAGCAGCTCCTTCCATGTGCATGTTTTTGGGAGTGGAAAGGCTTGCAGAGTGTTAAAGTAGCTTTTTCTCTCCGCTGGAAAGCTGCACGCTCAGTGCCAGTGTTCTGCAGCTTCTTTCTTCACGTTTCAGCAGCTAGCACGCTCTCCGTGTGCTGGAGAAGCGGCAGAGGCTTCCTTGCCGGAGAAGCGGCACCTTCGCCGGCAGAGAGCAGCCTGCCGGCCGCGGTGCGCTCCGGAGCGGGGGCTTGTGCCGAAAGAGGCCGGCAACAGGCGCTTACCTTCGGACAGCTCCGGATCGCCGTCTAATGCGTCTCTTGTCGCCTACACGGCAGGGAAAAGCTTTTCCACTCTGTCTAGGAAGGAGAAAGTGTGCCAGCACAGCAAATGCCTCCCGGACTTTCCCTGGAATTCAGCAAGTGCTTTGCAGCTTGAAATTGGAAGGAAAGCCTCAGATTTAGCAGCCAGAGCTTCAGGAGGAGCAGCAGCGAGCACAGCATCGGTTTTGCAGCAGCTCCTTCCATGTGCATGTTTTTGGGAGTGGAAAGGCTTGCAGAGTGTTAAAGTAGCTTTTTCTCTCCGCTGGAAAGCTGCACGCTCAGTGCCAGTGTTCTGCAGCTTCTTTCTTCACGTTTCAGCAGCTAGCACGCTCTCCGTGTGCTGGAGAAGCGGCAGAGGCTTCCTTGCCGGAGAAGCGGCACCTTCGCCGGCAGAGAGCATCCTGCCGGCCGCGGTGCGCTCCGGAGCGGGGGCTTGTGCCGAAAGAGGCCGGCAACAGGCGCTTACCTTCGGACAGCTCCGGATGCCCGTCTAATGCGCCTCTTGTCGCCTACACGGCAGGGAAAAGCTTTTCCACTCTGTCTAGGAAGGAGAAAGTGTGCCAGCACAGCAAATGCCTCCCGGACTTTCCCTGGAATTCAGCAAGTGCTTTGCAGCTTGAAATTGGAAGGAAAGCCTCAGATTTAGCAGCTAGAGCTTCAGGAGGAGCAGCAGCGAGCACAGCATCGGTTTTGCAGCAGCTCCTTCCATGTGCATGTTTTTGGGAGTGGAAAGGCTTGCAGAGTGTTAAAGTAGCTTTTTCTCTCCGCTGGAAAGCTGCACGCTCAGTGCCAGTGTTCTGCAGCTTCTTTCTTCACGTTTCAGCAGCTAGCACGCTCTCCGTGTGCTGGAGAAGCGGCAGAGGCTTCCTTGCCGGAGAAGCGGCACCTTCGCCGGCAGAGAGCATCCTGCCGGCCGCGGTGCGCTCCGGAGCGGGGGCTTGTGCCGAAAGAGGCCGGCAACAGGCGCTTACCTTCGGACAGCTCCGGATCGCCGTCTAATGCGTCTCTTGTCGCCTACACGGCAGGGAAAAGCTTTTCCACTCTGTCTAGGAAGGAGAAAGTGTGCCAGCACAGCAAATGCCTCCCGGACTTTCCCTGGAATTCAGCAAGTGCTTTGCAGCTTGAAATTGGAAGGAAAGCCTCAGATTTAGCAGCCAGAGCTTCAGGAGGAGCAGCAGCGAGCACAGCATCGGTTTTGCAGCAGCTCCTTCCATGTGCATGTTTTTGGGAGTGGAAAGGCTTGCAGAGTGTTAAAGTAGCTTTTTCTCTCCGCTGGAAAGCTGCACGCTCAGTGCCAGTCTTCTGCAGCTTCTTTCTTCACGTTTCAGCAGCTAGCACGCTCTCCGTGTGCTGGAGAAGCGGCAGAGGCTTCCTTGCCGGAGAAGCGGCACCTTCGCCGGCAGAGAGCATCCTGCCGGCCGCGGTGCGCTCCGGAGCGGGGGCTTGTGCCGAAAGACGCCGGCAACAGGCGCTTACCTTCGGACAGCTCCGGATCGCCGTCTAATGCGTCTCTTGTCGCCTACACGGCAGGGAAAAGCTTTTCCACTCTGTCTAGGAAGGAGAAAGTGTGCCAGCACAGCAAATGCCTCCCGGACTTTCCCTGCAATTCAGCAAGTGCTTTGCAGCTTGAAATTGGAAGGAAAGCCTCAGATTTAGCAGCCAGAGCTTCAGGAGGAGCAGCAGCGAGCACAGCATCGCTTTTGCAGCAGCTCCTTCCATGTGCATGTTTTTGGGAGTGGAAAGGCTTGCAGAGTGTTAAAGTAGCTTTTTCTCTCCGCTGGAAAGCTGCACGCTCAGTGCCAGTCTTCTGCAGCTTCTTTCTTCACGTTTCAGCAGCTAGCACGCTCTCCGTGTGCTGGAGAAGCGGCAGAGGCTTCCTTGCCGGAGAAGCGGCACCTTCGCCGGCAGAGAGCATCCTGCCGGCCGCGGTGCGCTCCGGAGCGGGGGCTTGTGCCGAAAGAGGCCGGCAACAGGCGCTTACCTTCGGACAGCTCCGGATGCCCGTCTCATGCGTCTCTTGTCGCCTCCACGGCAGTGAAAAGCTTTTCCACTCTGTCTAGGAAGGAGAAAGTGTGCCAGCACAGCAAATGCCTCCCGGACTTTCCCTGGAATTCAGCAAGTGCTTTGCAGCTTGAAATTGGAAGGAAAGCCTCAGATTTAGCAGCCAGAGCTTCAGGAGGAGCAGCAGCGAGCACAGCATCGGTTTTGCAGCAGCTCCTTCCATGTGCATGTTTTTGGGAGTGGAAAGGCTTGCAGAGTGTTAAAGTAGCTTTTTCTCTCCGCTGGAAAGCTGCACGCTCAGTGCCAGTCTTCTGCAGCTTCTTTCTTCACGTTTCAGCAGCTAGCACGCTCTCCGTGTGCTGGAGAAGCGGCAGAGGCTTCCTTGCCGGAGAAGCGGCACCTTCGCCGGCAGAGAGCATCCTGCCGGCCGCGGTGCGCTCCGGAGCGGGGGCTTGTGCCGAAAGAGGCCGGCAACAGGCGCTTACCTTCGGACAGCTCCGGATCGCCGTCTAATGCGTCTCTTGTCGCCTACACGGCAGGGAAAAGCTTTTCCACTCTGTCTAGGAAGGAGAAAGTGTGCCAGCACAGCAAATGCCTCCCGGACTTTCCCTGGAATTCAGCAAGTGCTTTGCAGCTTGAAATTGGAAGGAAAGCCTCAGATTTAGCAGCCAGAGCTTCAGGAGGAGCAGCAGCGAGCACAGCATCGGTTTTGCAGCAGCTCCTTCCATGTGCATGTTTTTGGGAGTGGAAAGGCTTGCAGAGTGTTAAAGTAGCTTTTTCTCTCCGCTGGAAAGCTGCACGCTCAGTGCCAGTCTTCTGCAGCTTCTTTCTTCACGTTTCAGCAGCTAGCACGCTCTCCGTGTGCTGGAGAAGCGGCAGAGGCTTCCTTGCCGGAGAAGCGGCACCTTCGCCGGCAGAGAGCATCCTGCCGGCCGCGGTGCGCTCCGGAGCGGGGGCTTGTGCCGAAAGAGGCCGGCAACAGGCGCTTACCTTCGGACAGCTCCGGATCGCCGTCTAATGCGTCTCTTGTCGCCTACACGGCAGGGAAAAGCTTTTCCACTCTGTCTAGGAAGGAGAAAGTGTGCCAGCACAGCAAATGCCTCCCGGACTTTCCCTGGAATTCAGCAAGTGCTTTGCAGCTTGAAATTGGAAGGAAAGCCTCAGATTTAGCAGCCAGAGCTTCAGGAGGAGCAGCAGCGAGCACAGCATCGGTTTTGCAGCAGCTCCTTCCATGTGCATGTTTTTGGGAGTGGAAAGGCTTGCAGAGTGTTAAAGTAGCTTTTTCTCTCCGCTGGAAAGCTGCACGCTCAGTGCCAGTCTTCTGCAGCTTCTTTCTTCACGTTTCAGCAGCTAGCACGCTCTCCGTGTGCTGGAGAAGCGGCAGAGGCTTCCTTGCCGGAGAAGCGGCACCTTCGCCGGCAGAGAGCATCCTGCCGGCCGCGGTGCGCTCCGGAGCGGGGGCTTGTGCCGAAAGAGGCCGGCAACAGGCGCTTACCTTCGGACAGCTCCGGATCGCCGTCTAATGCGTCTCTTGTCGCCTACACGGCAGGGAAAAGCTTTTCCACTCTGTCTAGGAAGGAGAAAGTGTGCCAGCACAGCAAATGCCTCCCGGACTTTCCCTGGAATTCAGCAAGTGCTTTGCAGCTTGAAATTGGAAGGAAAGCCTCAGATTTAGCAGCCAGAGCTTCAGGAGGAGCAGCAGCGAGCACAGCATCGGTTTTGCAGCAGCTCCTTCCATGTGCATGTTTTTGGGAGTGGAAAGGCTTGCAGAGTGTTAAAGTAGCTTTTTCTCTCCGCTGGAAAGCTGCACGCTCAGTGCCAGTCTTCTGCAGCTTCTTTCTTCACGTTTCAGCAGCTAGCACGCTCTCCGTGTGCTGGAGAAGCGGCAGAGGCTTCCTTGCCGGAGAAGCGGCACCTTCGCCGGCAGAGAGCATCCTGCCGGCCGCGGTGCGCTCCGGAGCGGGGGCTTGTGCCGAAAGAGGCCGGCAACAGGCGCTTACCTTCGGACAGCTCCGGATGCCCGTCTAATGCGCCTCTTGTCGCTTACACGGCAGGGAAAAGCTTTTCCACTCTGTCTAGGAAGGAGAAAGTGTGCCAGCACAGCAAATGCCTCCCGGACTTTCCCTGGAATTCAGCAAGTGCTTTGCAGCTTGAAATTGGAAGAAAAGCCTCAGATTTAGCAGCTAGAGCTTCAGGAGGAGCAGCAGCGAGCACAGCATCGGTTTTGCAGCAGCTCCTTCCATGTGCATGTTTTTGGGAGTGGAAAGGCTTGCAGAGTGTTAAAGTAGCTTTTTCTCTCCGCTGGAAAGCTGCACGCTCAGTGCCAGTGTTCTGCAGCTTCTTTCTTCACGTTTCAGCAGCTAGCACGCTCTCCGTGTGCTGGAGAAGCGGCAGAGGCTTCCTTGCCGGAGAAGCGGCACCTTCGCCGGCAGAGAGCATCCTGCCGACCGCGGTGCGCTCCGGAGCGGGGACTTGTGCCGAAAGAGGCCGGCAACAGGCGCTTACCTTCGGACAGCTCCGGATCGCCGTCTAATGCGTCTCTTGTCGCCTACACGGCAGGGAAAAGCTTTTCCACTCTGTCTAGGAAGGAGAAAGTGTGCCAGCACAGCAAATGCCTCCCGGACTTTCCCTGGAATTCACCAAGTGCTTTGCAGCTTGAAATTGGAAGGAAAGCCTCAGATTTAGCAGCCAGAGCTTCAGGAGGAGCAGCAGCGAGCACAGCATCGGTTTTGCAGCAGCTCCTTCCATGTGCATGTTTTTGGGAGTGGAAAGGCTTGCAGAGTGTTAAAGTAGCTTTTTCTCTCCGCTGGAAAGCTGCACGCTCAGTGCCAGTCTTCTGCAGCTTCTTTCTTCACGTTTCAGCAGCTAGCACGCTCTCCGTGTGCTGGAGAAGCGGCCGAGGCTTCCTTGCCGGAGAAGCGGCACCTTCGCCGGCAGAGAGCATCCTGCCGGCCGCGGTGCGCTCCGGAGCGGGGGCTTGTGCCGAAAGAGGCCGGCAACAGGCGCTTACCTTCGGACAGCTCCGGATCGCCGTCTAATGCGTCTCTTGTCGCCTACACGGCAGGGAAAAGCTTTTCCACTCTGTCTAGGAAGGAGAAAGTGTGCCAGCACAGCAAATGCCTCCCGGACTTTCCCTGGAATTCAGCAAGTGCTTTGCAGCTTGAAATTGGAAGGAAAGCCTCAGATTTAGCAGCCAGAGCTTCAGGAGGAGCAGCAGCGAGCACAGCATCGGTTTTGCAGCAGCTCCTTCCATGTGCATGTTTTTGGGAGTGGAAAGGCTTGCAGAGTGTTAAAGTAGCTTTTTCTCTCCGCTGGAAAGCTGCACGCTCAGTGCCAGTCTTCTGCAGCTTCTTTCTTCACGTTTCAGCAGCTAGCACGCTCTCCGTGTGCTGGAGAAGCGGCAGAGGCTTCCTTGCCGGAGAAGCGGCACCTTCGCCGGCAGAGAGCATCCTGCCGGCCGCGGTGCGCTCCGGAGCGGGGGCTTGTGCCGAAAGAGGCCGGCAACAGGCGCTTACCTTCGGACAGCTCCGGATCGCCGTCTAATGCGTCTCTTGTCGCCTACACGGCAGGGAAAAGCTTTTCCACTCTGTCTAGGAAGGAGAAAGTGTGCCAGCACAGCAAATGCCTCCCGGACTTTCCCTGGAATTCAGCAAGTGCTTTGCAGCTTGAAATTGGAAGGAAAGCCTCAGATTTAGCAGCCAGAGCTTCAGGAGGAGCAGCAGCGAGCACAGCATCGCTTTTGCAGCAGCTCCTTCCATGTGCATGTTTTTGGGAGTGGAAAGGCTTGCAGAGTGTTAAAGTAGCTTTTTCTCTCCGCTGGAAAGCTGCACGCTCAGTGCCAGTGTTCTGCAGCTTCTTTCTTCACGTTTCAGCAGCTAGCACGCTCTCCGTGTGCTGGAGAAGCGGCAGAGGCTTCCTTGCCGGAGAAGCGGCACCTTCGCCGGCAGAGAGCATCCTGCCGGCCGCGGTGCGCTCCGGAGCGGGGGCTTGTGCCGAAAGAGGCCGGCAACAGGCGCTTACCTTCGGACAGCTCCGGATCGCCGTCTAATGCGTCTCTTGTCGCCTACACGGCAGGGAAAAGCTTTTCCACTCTGTCTAGGAAGGAGAAAGTGTGCCAGCACAGCAAATGCCTCCCGGACTTTCCCTGGAATTCAGCAAGTGCTTTGCAGCTTGAAATTGGAAGGAAAGCCTCAGATTTAGCAGCCAGAGCTTCAGGAGGAGCAGCAGCGAGCACAGCATCGGTTTTGCAGCAGCTCCTTCCATGTGCATGTTTTTGGGAGTGGAAAGGCTTGCAGAGTGTTAAAGTAGCTTTTTCTCTCCGCTGGAAAGCTGCACGCTCAGTGCCAGTCTTCTGCAGCTTCTTTCTTCACGTTTCAGCAGCTAGCACGCTCTCCGTGTGCTGGAGAAGCGGCAGAGGCTTCCTTGCCGGAGAAGCGGCACCTTCGCCGGCAGAGAGCATCCTGCCGGCCGCGGTGCGCTCCGGAGCGGGGGCTTGTGCCGAAAGAGGCCGGCAACAGGCGCTTACCTTCGGACAGCTCCGGATCGCCGTCTAATGCGTCTCTTGTCGCCTACACGGCAGGGAAAAGCTTTTCCACTCTGTCTAGGAAGGAGAAAGTGTGCCAGCACAGCAAATGCCTCCCGGACTTTCCCTGGAATTCAGCAAGTGCTTTGCAGCTTGAAATTGGAAGGAAAGCCTCAGATTTAGCAGCCAGAGCTTCAGGAGGAGCAGCAGCGAGCACAGCATCGGTTTTGCAGCAGCTCCTTCCATGTGCATGTTTTTGGGAGTGGAAAGGCTTGCAGAGTGTTAAAGTAGCTTTTTCTCTCCGCTGGAAAGCTGCACGCTCAGTGCCAGTCTTCTGCAGCTTCTTTCTTCACGTTTCAGCAGCTAGCACGCTCTCCGTGTGCTGGAGAAGCGGCAGAGGCTTCCTTGCCGGAGAAGCGGCACCTTCGCCGGCAGAGAGCATCCTGCCGGCCGCGGTGCGCTCCGGAGCGGGGGCTTGTGCCGAAAGAGGCCGGCAACAGGCGCTTACCTTCGGACAGCTCCGGATGCCCGTCTAATGCGCCTCTTGTCGCTTACACGGCAGGGAAAAGCTTTTCCACTCTGTCTAGGAAGGAGAAAGTGTGCCAGCACAGCAAATGCCTCCCGGACTTTCCCTGGAATTCAGCAAGTGCTTTGCAGCTTGAAATTGGAAGAAAAGCCTCAGATTTAGCAGCTAGAGCTTCAGGAGGAGCAGCAGCGAGCACAGCATCGGTTTTGCAGCAGCTCCTTCCATGTGCATGTTTTTGGGAGTGGAAAGGCTTGCAGAGTGTTAAAGTAGCTTTTTCTCTCCGCTGGAAAGCTGCACGCTCAGTGCCAGTGTTCTGCAGCTTCTTTCTTCACGTTTCAGCAGCTAGCACGCTCTCCGTGTGCTGGAGAAGCGGCAGAGGCTTCCTTGCCGGAGAAGCGGCACCTTCGCCGGCAGAGAGCATCCTGCCGACCGCGGTGCGCTCCGGAGCGGGGACTTGTGCCGAAAGAGGCCGGCAACAGGCGCTTACCTTCGGACAGCTCCGGATCGCCGTCTAATGCGTCTCTTGTCGCCTACACGGCAGGGAAAAGCTTTTCCACTCTGTCTAGGAAGGAGAAAGTGTGCCAGCACAGCAAATGCCTCCCGGACTTTCCCTGGAATTCAGCAAGTGCTTTGCAGCTTGAAATTGGAAGGAAAGCCTCAGATTTAGCAGCCAGAGCTTCAGGAGGAGCAGCAGCGAGCACAGCATCGGTTTTGCAGCAGCTCCTTCCATGTGCATGTTTTTGGGAGTGGAAAGGCTTGCAGAGTGTTAAAGTAGCTTTTTCTCTCCGCTGGAAAGCTGCACGCTCAGTGCCAGTCTTCTGCAGCTTCTTTCTTCACGTTTCAGCAGCTAGCACGCTCTCCGTGTGCTGGAGAAGCGGCAGAGGCTTCCTTGCCGGAGAAGCGGCACCTTCGCCGGCAGAGAGCATCCTGCCGGCCGCGGTGCGCTCCGGAGCGGGGGCTTGTGCCGAAAGACGCCGGCAACAGGCGCTTACCTTCGGACAGCTCCGGATCGCCGTCTAATGCGTCTCTTGTCGCCTACACGGCAGGGAAAAGCTTTTCCACTCTGTCTAGGAAGGAGAAAGTGTGCCAGCACAGCAAATGCCTCCCGGACTTTCCCTGCAATTCAGCAAGTGCTTTGCAGCTTGAAATTGGAAGGAAAGCCTCAGATTTAGCAGCCAGAGCTTCAGGAGGAGCAGCAGCGAGCACAGCATCGCTTTTGCAGCAGCTCCTTCCATGTGCATGTTTTTGGGAGTGGAAAGGCTTGCAGAGTGTTAAAGTAGCTTTTTCTCTCCGCTGGAAAGCTGCACGCTCAGTGCCAGTCTTCTGCAGCTTCTTTCTTCACGTTTCAGCAGCTAGCACGCTCTCCGTGTGCTGGAGAAGCGGCAGAGGCTTCCTTGCCGGAGAAGCGGCACCTTCGCCGGCAGAGAGCATCCTGCCGGCCGCGGTGCGCTCCGGAGCGGGGGCTTGTGCCGAAAGAGGCCGGCAACAGGCGCTTACCTTCGGACAGCTCCGGATGCCCGTCTCATGCGTCTCTTGTCGCCTCCACGGCAGTGAAAAGCTTTTCCACTCTGTCTAGGAAGGAGAAAGTGTGCCAGCACAGCAAATGCCTCCCGGACTTTCCCTGGAATTCAGCAAGTGCTTTGCAGCTTGAAATTGGAAGGAAAGCCTCAGATTTAGCAGCCAGAGCTTCAGGAGGAGCAGCAGCGAGCACAGCATCGGTTTTGCAGCAGCTCCTTCCATGTGCATGTTTTTGGGAGTGGAAAGGCTTGCAGAGTGTTAAAGTAGCTTTTTCTCTCCGCTGGAAAGCTGCACGCTCAGTGCCAGTCTTCTGCAGCTTCTTTCTTCACGTTTCAGCAGCTAGCACGCTCTCCGTGTGCTGGAGAAGCGGCAGAGGCTTCCTTGCCGGAGAAGCGGCACCTTCGCCGGCAGAGAGCATCCTGCCGGCCGCGGTGCGCTCCGGAGCGGGGGCTTGTGCCGAAAGAGGCCGGCAACAGGCGCTTACCTTCGGACAGCTCCGGATCGCCGTCTAATGCGTCTCTTGTCGCCTACACGGCAGGGAAAAGCTTTTCCACTCTGTCTAGGAAGGAGAAAGTGTGCCAGCACAGCAAATGCCTCCCGGACTTTCCCTGGAATTCAGCAAGTGCTTTGCAGCTTGAAATTGGAAGGAAAGCCTCAGATTTAGCAGCCAGAGCTTCAGGAGGAGCAGCAGCGAGCACAGCATCGGTTTTGCAGCAGCTCCTTCCATGTGCATGTTTTTGGGAGTGGAAAGGCTTGCAGAGTGTTAAAGTAGCTTTTTCTCTCCGCTGGAAAGCTGCACGCTCAGTGCCAGTCTTCTGCAGCTTCTTTCTTCACGTTTCAGCAGCTAGCACGCTCTCCGTGTGCTGGAGAAGCGGCAGAGGCTTCCTTGCCGGAGAAGCGGCACCTTCGCCGGCAGAGAGCATCCTGCCGGCCGCGGTGCGCTCCGGAGCGGGGGCTTGTGCCGAAAGAGGCCGGCAACAGGCGCTTACCTTCGGACAGCTCCGGATCGCCGTCTAATGCGTCTCTTGTCGCCTACACGGCAGGGAAAAGCTTTTCCACTCTGTCTAGGAAGGAGAAAGTGTGCCAGCACAGCAAATGCCTCCCGGACTTTCCCTGGAATTCAGCAAGTGCTTTGCAGCTTGAAATTGGAAGGAAAGCCTCAGATTTAGCAGCCAGAGCTTCAGGAGGAGCAGCAGCGAGCACAGCATCGGTTTTGCAGCAGCTCCTTCCATGTGCATGTTTTTGGGAGTGGAAAGGCTTGCAGAGTGTTAAAGTAGCTTTTTCTCTCCGCTGGAAAGCTGCACGCTCAGTGCCAGTCTTCTGCAGCTTCTTTCTTCACGTTTCAGCAGCTAGCACGCTCTCCGTGTGCTGGAGAAGCGGCAGAGGCTTCCTTGCCGGAGAAGCGGCACCTTCGCCGGCAGAGAGCATCCTGCCGGCCGCGGTGCGCTCCGGAGCGGGGGCTTGTGCCGAAAGAGGCCGGCAACAGGCGCTTACCTTCGGACAGCTCCGGATGCCCGTCTAATGCGCCTCTTGTCGCTTACACGGCAGGGAAAAGCTTTTCCACTCTGTCTAGGAAGGAGAAAGTGTGCCAGCACAGCAAATGCCTCCCGGACTTTCCCTGGAATTCAGCAAGTGCTTTGCAGCTTGAAATTGGAAGAAAAGCCTCAGATTTAGCAGCTAGAGCTTCAGGAGGAGCAGCAGCGAGCACAGCATCGGTTTTGCAGCAGCTCCTTCCATGTGCATGTTTTTGGGAGTGGAAAGGCTTGCAGAGTGTTAAAGTAGCTTTTTCTCTCCGCTGGAAAGCTGCACGCTCAGTGCCAGTGTTCTGCAGCTTCTTTCTTCACGTTTCAGCAGCTAGCACGCTCTCCGTGTGCTGGAGAAGCGGCAGAGGCTTCCTTGCCGGAGAAGCGGCACCTTCGCCGGCAGAGAGCATCCTGCCGACCGCGGTGCGCTCCGGAGCGGGGACTTGTGCCGAAAGAGGCCGGCAACAGGCGCTTACCTTCGGACAGCTCCGGATCGCCGTCTAATGCGTCTCTTGTCGCCTACACGGCAGGGAAAAGCTTTTCCACTCTGTCTAGGAAGGAGAAAGTGTGCCAGCACAGCAAATGCCTCCCGGACTTTCCCTGGAATTCACCAAGTGCTTTGCAGCTTGAAATTGGAAGGAAAGCCTCAGATTTAGCAGCCAGAGCTTCAGGAGGAGCAGCAGCGAGCACAGCATCGGTTTTGCAGCAGCTCCTTCCATGTGCATGTTTTTGGGAGTGGAAAGGCTTGCAGAGTGTTAAAGTAGCTTTTTCTCTCCGCTGGAAAGCTGCACGCTCAGTGCCAGTCTTCTGCAGCTTCTTTCTTCACGTTTCAGCAGCTAGCACGCTCTCCGTGTGCTGGAGAAGCGGCAGAGGCTTCCTTGCCGGAGAAGCGGCACCTTCGCCGGCAGAGAGCATCCTGCCGGCCGCGGTGCGCTCCGGAGCGGGGGCTTGTGCCGAAAGACGCCGGCAACAGGCGCTTACCTTCGGACAGCTCCGGATCGCCGTCTAATGCGTCTCTTGTCGCCTACACGGCAGGGAAAAGCTTTTCCACTCTGTCTAGGAAGGAGAAAGTGTGCCAGCACAGCAAATGCCTCCCGGACTTTCCCTGCAATTCAGCAAGTGCTTTGCAGCTTGAAATTGGAAGGAAAGCCTCAGATTTAGCAGCCAGAGCTTCAGGAGGAGCAGCAGCGAGCACAGCATCGCTTTTGCAGCAGCTCCTTCCATGTGCATGTTTTTGGGAGTGGAAAGGCTTGCAGAGTGTTAAAGTAGCTTTTTCTCTCCGCTGGAAAGCTGCACGCTCAGTGCCAGTCTTCTGCAGCTTCTTTCTTCACGTTTCAGCAGCTAGCACGCTCTCCGTGTGCTGGAGAAGCGGCAGAGGCTTCCTTGCCGGAGAAGCGGCACCTTCGCCGGCAGAGAGCATCCTGCCGGCCGCGGTGCGCTCCGGAGCGGGGGCTTGTGCCGAAAGAGGCCGGCAACAGGCGCTTACCTTCGGACAGCTCCGGATGCCCGTCTCATGCGTCTCTTGTCGCCTCCACGGCAGTGAAAAGCTTTTCCACTCTGTCTAGGAAGGAGAAAGTGTGCCAGCACAGCAAATGCCTCCCGGACTTTCCCTGGAATTCAGCAAGTGCTTTGCAGCTTGAAATTGGAAGGAAAGCCTCAGATTTAGCAGCCAGAGCTTCAGGAGGAGCAGCAGCGAGCACAGCATCGGTTTTGCAGCAGCTCCTTCCATGTGCATGTTTTTGGGAGTGGAAAGGCTTGCAGAGTGTTAAAGTAGCTTTTTCTCTCCGCTGGAAAGCTGCACGCTCAGTGCCAGTCTTCTGCAGCTTCTTTCTTCACGTTTCAGCAGCTAGCACGCTCTCCGTGTGCTGGAGAAGCGGCAGAGGCTTCCTTGCCGGAGAAGCGGCACCTTCGCCGGCAGAGAGCATCCTGCCGGCCGCGGTGCGCTCCGGAGCGGGGGCTTGTGCCGAAAGAGGCCGGCAACAGGCGCTTACCTTCGGACAGCTCCGGATCGCCGTCTAATGCGTCTCTTGTCGCCTACACGGCAGGGAAAAGCTTTTCCACTCTGTCTAGGAAGGAGAAAGTGTGCCAGCACAGCAAATGCCTCCCGGACTTTCCCTGGAATTCAGCAAGTGCTTTGCAGCTTGAAATTGGAAGGAAAGCCTCAGATTTAGCAGCCAGAGCTTCAGGAGGAGCAGCAGCGAGCACAGCATCGGTTTTGCAGCAGCTCCTTCCATGTGCATGTTTTTGGGAGTGGAAAGGCTTGCAGAGTGTTAAAGTAGCTTTTTCTCTCCGCTGGAAAGCTGCACGCTCAGTGCCAGTCTTCTGCAGCTTCTTTCTTCACGTTTCAGCAGCTAGCACGCTCTCCGTGTGCTGGAGAAGCGGCAGAGGCTTCCTTGCCGGAGAAGCGGCACCTTCGCCGGCAGAGAGCATCCTGCCGGCCGCGGTGCGCTCCGGAGCGGGGGCTTGTGCCGAAAGAGGCCGGCAACAGGCGCTTACCTTCGGACAGCTCCGGATCGCCGTCTAATGCGTCTCTTGTCGCCTACACGGCAGGGAAAAGCTTTTCCACTCTGTCTAGGAAGGAGAAAGTGTGCCAGCACAGCAAATGCCTCCCGGACTTTCCCTGGAATTCAGCAAGTGCTTTGCAGCTTGAAATTGGAAGGAAAGCCTCAGATTTAGCAGCCAGAGCTTCAGGAGGAGCAGCAGCGAGCACAGCATCGGTTTTGCAGCAGCTCCTTCCATGTGCATGTTTTTGGGAGTGGAAAGGCTTGCAGAGTGTTAAAGTAGCTTTTTCTCTCCGCTGGAAAGCTGCACGCTCAGTGCCAGTCTTCTGCAGCTTCTTTCTTCACGTTTCAGCAGCTAGCACGCTCTCCGTGTGCTGGAGAAGCGGCAGAGGCTTCCTTGCCGGAGAAGCGGCACCTTCGCCGGCAGAGAGCATCCTGCCGGCCGCGGTGCGCTCCGGAGCGGGGGCTTGTGCCGAAAGAGGCCGGCAACAGGCGCTTACCTTCGGACAGCTCCGGATCGCCGTCTAATGCGTCTCTTGTCGCCTACACGGCAGGGAAAAGCTTTTCCACTCTGTCTAGGAAGGAGAAAGTGTGCCAGCACAGCAAATGCCTCCCGGACTTTCCCTGGAATTCAGCAAGTGCTTTGCAGCTTGAAATTGGAAGGAAAGCCTCAGATTTAGCAGCCAGAGCTTCAGGAGGAGCAGCAGCGAGCACAGCATCGGTTTTGCAGCAGCTCCTTCCATGTGCATGTTTTTGGGAGTGGAAAGGCTTGCAGAGTGTTAAAGTAGCTTTTTCTCTCCGCTGGAAAGCTGCACGCTCAGTGCCAGTCTTCTGCAGCTTCTTTCTTCACGTTTCAGCAGCTAGCACGCTCTCCGTGTGCTGGAGAAGCGGCAGAGGCTTCCTTGCCGGAGAAGCGGCACCTTCGCCGGCAGAGAGCATCCTGCCGGCCGCGGTGCGCTCCGGAGCGGGGGCTTGTGCCGAAAGAGGCCGGCAACAGGCGCTTACCTTCGGACAGCTCCGGATGCCCGTCTAATGCGCCTCTTGTCGCTTACACGGCAGGGAAAAGCTTTTCCACTCTGTCTAGGAAGGAGAAAGTGTGCCAGCACAGCAAATGCCTCCCGGACTTTCCCTGGAATTCAGCAAGTGCTTTGCAGCTTGAAATTGGAAGAAAAGCCTCAGATTTAGCAGCTAGAGCTTCAGGAGGAGCAGCAGCGAGCACAGCATCGGTTTTGCAGCAGCTCCTTCCATGTGCATGTTTTTGGGAGTGGAAAGGCTTGCAGAGTGTTAAAGTAGCTTTTTCTCTCCGCTGGAAAGCTGCACGCTCAGTGCCAGTGTTCTGCAGCTTCTTTCTTCACGTTTCAGCAGCTAGCACGCTCTCCGTGTGCTGGAGAAGCGGCAGAGGCTTCCTTGCCGGAGAAGCGGCACCTTCGCCGGCAGAGAGCATCCTGCCGACCGCGGTGCGCTCCGGAGCGGGGACTTGTGCCGAAAGAGGCCGGCAACAGGCGCTTACCTTCGGACAGCTCCGGATCGCCGTCTAATGCGTCTCTTGTCGCCTACACGGCAGGGAAAAGCTTTTCCACTCTGTCTAGGAAGGAGAAAGTGTGCCAGCACAGCAAATGCCTCCCGGACTTTCCCTGGAATTCACCAAGTGCTTTGCAGCTTGAAATTGGAAGGAAAGCCTCAGATTTAGCAGCCAGAGCTTCAGGAGGAGCAGCAGCGAGCACAGCATCGGTTTTGCAGCAGCTCCTTCCATGTGCATGTTTTTGGGAGTGGAAAGGCTTGCAGAGTGTTAAAGTAGCTTTTTCTCTCCGCTGGAAAGCTGCACGCTCAGTGCCAGTCTTCTGCAGCTTCTTTCTTCACGTTTCAGCAGCTAGCACGCTCTCCGTGTGCTGGAGAAGCGGCCGAGGCTTCCTTGCCGGAGAAGCGGCACCTTCGCCGGCAGAGAGCATCCTGCCGGCCGCGGTGCGCTCCGGAGCGGGGGCTTGTGCCGAAAGAGGCCGGCAACAGGCGCTTACCTTCGGACAGCTCCGGATCGCCGTCTAATGCGTCTCTTGTCGCCTACACGGCAGGGAAAAGCTTTTCCACTCTGTCTAGGAAGGAGAAAGTGTGCCAGCACAGCAAATGCCTCCCGGACTTTCCCTGGAATTCAGCAAGTGCTTTGCAGCTTGAAATTGGAAGGAAAGCCTCAGATTTAGCAGCCAGAGCTTCAGGAGGAGCAGCAGCGAGCACAGCATCGGTTTTGCAGCAGCTCCTTCCATGTGCATGTTTTTGGGAGTGGAAAGGCTTGCAGAGTGTTAAAGTAGCTTTTTCTCTCCGCTGGAAAGCTGCACGCTCAGTGCCAGTCTTCTGCAGCTTCTTTCTTCACGTTTCAGCAGCTAGCACGCTCTCCGTGTGCTGGAGAAGCGGCAGAGGCTTCCTTGCCGGAGAAGCGGCACCTTCGCCGGCAGAGAGCATCCTGCCGGCCGCGGTGCGCTCCGGAGCGGGGGCTTGTGCCGAAAGAGGCCGGCAACAGGCGCTTACCTTCGGACAGCTCCGGATCGCCGTCTAATGCGTCTCTTGTCGCCTACACGGCAGGGAAAAGCTTTTCCACTCTGTCTAGGAAGGAGAAAGTGTGCCAGCACAGCAAATGCCTCCCGGACTTTCCCTGGAATTCAGCAAGTGCTTTGCAGCTTGAAATTGGAAGGAAAGCCTCAGATTTAGCAGCCAGAGCTTCAGGAGGAGCAGCAGCGAGCACAGCATCGCTTTTGCAGCAGCTCCTTCCATGTGCATGTTTTTGGGAGTGGAAAGGCTTGCAGAGTGTTAAAGTAGCTTTTTCTCTCCGCTGGAAAGCTGCACGCTCAGTGCCAGTCTTCTGCAGCTTCTTTCTTCACGTTTCAGCAGCTAGCACGCTCTCCGTGTGCTGGAGAAGCGGCAGAGGCTTCCTTGCCGGAGAAGCGGCACCTTCGCCGGCAGAGAGCATCCTGCCGGCCGCGGTGCGCTCCGGAGCGGGGGCTTGTGCCGAAAGAGGCCGGCAACAGGCGCTTACCTTCGGACAGCTCCGGATCGCCGTCTAATGCGTCTCTTGTCGCCTACACGGCAGGGAAAAGCTTTTCCACTCTGTCTAGGAAGGAGAAAGTGTGCCAGCACAGCAAATGCCTCCCGGACTTTCCCTGCAATTCAGCAAGTGCTTTGCAGCTTGAAATTGGAAGGAAAGCCTCAGATTTAGCAGCCAGAGCTTCAGGAGGAGCAGCAGCGAGCACAGCATCGGTTTTGCAGCAGCTCCTTCCATGTGCATGTTTTTGGGAGTGGAAAGGCTTGCAGAGTGTTCAAGTAGCTTTTTCTCTCCGCTGGAAAGCTGCAGGCTCAGTGCCAGTGTTCTGCAGCTTCTTTCTTCACGTTTCAGCAGCTAGCACGCTCTCCGTGTGCTGGAGAAGCGGCAGAGGCTTCCTTGCCGGAGAAGCGGCACCTTCGCCGGCAGAGAGCATCCTGCCGGCCGCGGTGCGCTCCGGAGCGGGGGCTTGTGCCGAAAGAGGCCGGCAACAGGCGCTTACCTTCGGACAGCTCCGGATCGCCGTCTAATGCGTCTCTTGTCGCCTACACGGCAGGGAAAAGCTTTTCCACTCTGTCTAGGAAGGAGAAAGTGTGCCAGCACAGCAAATGCCTCCCGGACTTTCCCTGGAATTCAGCAAGTGCTTTGCAGCTTGAAATTGGAAGGAAAGCCTCAGATTTAGCAGCCAGAGCTTCAGGAGGAGCAGCAGCGAGCACAGCATCGGTTTTGCAGCAGCTCCTTCCATGTGCATGTTTTTGGGAGTTGAAAGGCTTGCAGAGTGTTAAAGTAGCTTTTTCTCTCCGCTGGAAAGCTGCACGCTCAGTGCCAGTGTTCTGCAGCTTCTTTCTTCACGTTTCAGCAGCTAGCACGCTCTCCGTGTGCTGGAGAAGCGGCAGAGGCTTCCTTGCCGGAGAAGCGGCACCTTCGCCGGCAGAGAGCATCCTGCCGGCCGCGGTGCGCTCCGGAGCGGGGGCTTGTGCCGAAAGAGGCCGGCAACAGGCGCTTACCTTCGGACAGCTCCGGATCGCCGTCTAATGCGTCTCTTGTCGCCTACACGGCAGGGAAAAGCTTTTCCACTCTGTCTAGGAAGGAGAAAGTGTGCCAGCACAGCAAATGCCTCCCGGACTTTCCCTGGAATTCAGCAAGTGCTTTGCAGCTTGAAATTGGAAGGAAAGCCTCAGATTTAGCAGCCAGAGCTTCAGGAGGAGCAGCAGCGAGCACAGCATCGGTTTTGCAGCAGCTCCTTCCATGTGCATGTTTTTGGGAGTGGAAAGGCTTGCAGAGTGTTAAAGTAGCTTTTTCTCTCCGCTGGAAAGATGCACGCTCAGTGCCAGTCTTCTGCAGCTTCTTTCTTCACGTTTCAGCAGCTAGCACGCTCTCCGTGTGCTGGAGAAGCGGCAGAGGCTTCCTTGCCGGAGAAGCGGCACCTTCGCCGGCAGAGAGCATCCTGCCGGCCGCGGTGCGCTCCGGAGCGGGGGCTTGTGCCGAAAGAGGCCGGCAACAGGCGCTTACCTTCGGACAGCTCCGGATCGCCGTCTAATGCGTCTCTTGTCGCCTACACGGCAGGGAAAAGCTTTTCCACTCTGTCTAGGAAGGAGAAAGTGTGCCAGCACAGCAAATGCCTCCCGGACTTTCCCTGCAATTCAGCAAGTGCTTTGCAGCTTGAAATTGGAAGGAAAGCCTCAGATTTAGCAGCCAGAGCTTCAGGAGGAGCAGCAGCGAGCACAGCATCGGTTTTGCAGCAGCTCCTTCCATGTGCATGTTTTTGGGAGTGGAAAGGCTTGCAGAGTGTTAAAGTAGCTTTTTCTCTCCGCTGGAAAGCTGCACGCTCAGTGCCAGTCTTCTGCAGCTTCTTTCTTCACGTTTCAGCAGCTAGCACGCTCTCCGTGTGCTGGAGAAGCGGCAGAGGCTTCCTTGCCGGAGAAGCGGCACCTTCGCCGGCAGAGAGCATCCTGCCGGCCGCGGTGCGCTCCGGAGCGGGGGCTTGTGCCGAAAGAGGCCGGCAACAGGCGCTTACCTTCGGACAGCTCCGGATCGCCGTCTAATGCGCCTCTTGTCGCCTACACGGCAGGGAAAAGCTTTTCCACTCTGTCTAGGAAGGAGAAAGTGTGCCAGCACAGCAAATGCCTCCCGGACTTTCCCTGGAATTCACCAAGTGCTTTGCAGCTTGAAATTGGAAGGAAAGCCTCAGATTTAGCAGCCAGAGCTTCAGGAGGAGCAGCAGCGAGCACAGCATCGGTTTTGCAGCAGCTCCTTCCATGTGCATGTTTTTGGGAGTGGAAAGGCTTGCAGAGTGTTAAAGTAGCTTTTTCTCTCCGCTGGAAAGCTGCACGCTCAGTGCCAGTCTTCTGCAGCTTCTTTCTTCACGTTTCAGCAGCTAGCACGCTCTCCGTGTGCTGGAGAAGCGGCCGAGGCTTCCTTGCCGGAGAAGCGGCACCTTCGCCGGCAGAGAGCATCCTGCCGGCCGCGGTGCGCTCCGGAGCGGGGGCTTGTGCCGAAAGAGGCCGGCAACAGGCGCTTACCTTCGGACAGCTCCGGATCGCCGTCTAATGCGTCTCTTGTCGCCTACACGGCAGGGAAAAGCTTTTCCACTCTGTCTAGGAAGGAGAAAGTGTGCCAGCACAGCAAATGCCTCCCGGACTTTCCCTGGAATTCAGCAAGTGCTTTGCAGCTTGAAATTGGAAGGAAAGCCTCAGATTTAGCAGCCAGAGCTTCAGGAGGAGCAGCAGCGAGCACAGCATCGGTTTTGCAGCAGCTCCTTCCATGTGCATGTTTTTGGGAGTGGAAAGGCTTGCAGAGTGTTAAAGTAGCTTTTTCTCTCCGCTGGAAAGCTGCACGCTCAGTGCCAGTCTTCTGCAGCTTCTTTCTTCACGTTTCAGCAGCTAGCACGCTCTCCGTGTGCTGGAGAAGCGGCAGAGGCTTCCTTGCCGGAGAAGCGGCACCTTCGCCGGCAGAGAGCATCCTGCCGGCCGCGGTGCGCTCCGGAGCGGGGGCTTGTGCCGAAAGAGGCCGGCAACAGGCGCTTACCTTCGGACAGCTCCGGATCGCCGTCTAATGCGTCTCTTGTCGCCTACACGGCAGGGAAAAGCTTTTCCACTCTGTCTAGGAAGGAGAAAGTGTGCCAGCACAGCAAATGCCTCCCGGACTTTCCCTGGAATTCAGCAAGTGCTTTGCAGCTTGAAATTGGAAGGAAAGCCTCAGATTTAGCAGCCAGAGCTTCAGGAGGAGCAGCAGCGAGCACAGCATCGCTTTTGCAGCAGCTCCTTCCATGTGCATGTTTTTGGGAGTGGAAAGGCTTGCAGAGTGTTAAAGTAGCTTTTTCTCTCCGCTGGAAAGCTGCACGCTCAGTGCCAGTCTTCTGCAGCTTCTTTCTTCACGTTTCAGCAGCTAGCACGCTCTCCGTGTGCTGGAGAAGCGGCAGAGGCTTCCTTGCCGGAGAAGCGGCACCTTCGCCGGCAGAGAGCATCCTGCCGGCCGCGGTGCGCTCCGGAGCGGGGGCTTGTGCCGAAAGAGGCCGGCAACAGGCGCTTACCTTCGGACAGCTCCGGATCGCCGTCTAATGCGTCTCTTGTCGCCTACACGGCAGGGAAAAGCTTTTCCACTCTGTCTAGGAAGGAGAAAGTGTGCCAGCACAGCAAATGCCTCCCGGACTTTCCCTGGAATTCACCAAGTGCTTTGCAGCTTGAAATTGGAAGGAAAGCCTCAGATTTAGCAGCCAGAGCTTCAGGAGGAGCAGCAGCGAGCACAGCATCGGTTTTGCAGCAGCTCCTTCCATGTGCATGTTTTTGGGAGTGGAAAGGCTTGCAGAGTGTTAAAGTAGCTTTTTCTCTCCGCTGGAAAGCTGCACGCTCAGTGCCAGTCTTCTGCAGCTTCTTTCTTCACGTTTCAGCAGCTAGCACGCTCTCCGTGTGCTGGAGAAGCGGCAGAGGCTTCCTTGCCGGAGAAGCGGCACCTTCGCCGGCAGAGAGCATCCTGCCGGCCGCGGTGCGCTCCGGAGCGGGGGCTTGTGCCGAAAGAGGCCGGCAACAGGCGCTTACCTTCGGACAGCTCCGGATCGCCGTCTAATGCGTCTCTTGTCGCCTACACGGCAGGGAAAAGCTTTTCCACTCTGTCTAGGAAGGAGAAAGTGTGCCAGCACAGCAAATGCCTCCCGGACTTTCCCTGGAATTCAGCAAGTGCTTTGCAGCTTGAAATTGGAAGGAAAGCCTCAGATTTAGCAGCCAGAGCTTCAGGAGGAGCAGCAGCGAGCACAGCATCGGTTTTGCAGCAGCTCCTTCCATGTGCATGTTTTTGGGAGTGGAAAGGCTTGCAGAGTGTTCAAGTAGCTTTTTCTCTCCGCTGGAAAGCTGCAGGCTCAGTGCCAGTGTTCTGCAGCTTCTTTCTTCACGTTTCAGCAGCTAGCACGCTCTCCGTGTGCTGGAGAAGCGGCAGAGGCTTCCTTGCCGGAGAAGCAGCACCTTCGCCGGCAGAGAGCATCCTGCCGGCCGCGGTGCGCTCCGGAGCGGGGGCTTGTGCCGAAAGAGGCCGGCAACAGGCGCTTACCTTCGGACAGCTCCGGATCGCCGTCTAATGCGTCTCTTGTCGCCTACACGGCAGGGAAAAGCTTTTCCACTCTGTCTAGGAAGGAGAAAGTGTGCCAGCACAGCAAATGCCTCCCGGACTTTCCCTGCAATTCAGCAAGTGCTTTGCAGCTTGAAATTGGAAGGAAAGCCTCAGATTTAGCAGCCAGAGCTTCAGGAGGAGCAGCAGCGAGCACAGCATCGGTTTTGCAGCAGCTCCTTCCATGTGCATGTTTTTGGGAGTGGAAAGGCTTGCAGAGTGTTCAAGTAGCTTTTTCTCTCCGCTGGAAAGCTGCAGGCTCAGTGCCAGTGTTCTGCAGCTTCTTTCTTCACGTTTCAGCAGCTAGCACGCTCTCCGTGTGCTGGAGAAGCGGCAGAGGCTTCCTTGCCGGAGAAGCGGCACCTTCGCCGGCAGAGAGCATCCTGCCGGCCGCGGTGCGCTCCGGAGCGGGGGCTTGTGCCGAAAGAGGCCGGCAACAGGCGCTTACCTTCGGACAGCTCCGGATCGCCGTCTAATGCGTCTCTTGTCGCCTACACGGCAGGGAAAAGCTTTTCCACTCTGTCTAGGAAGGAGAAAGTGTGCCAGCACAGCAAATGCCTCCCGGACTTTCCCTGGAATTCAGCAAGTGCTTTGCAGCTTGAAATTGGAAGGAAAGCCTCAGATTTAGCAGCCAGAGCTTCAGGAGGAGCAGCAGCGAGCACAGCATCGGTTTTGCAGCAGCTCCTTCCATGTGCATGTTTTTGGGAGTTGAAAGGCTTGCAGAGTGTTAAAGTAGCTTTTTCTCTCCGCTGGAAAGCTGCACGCTCAGTGCCAGTGTTCTGCAGCTTCTTTCTTCACGTTTCAGCAGCTAGCACGCTCTCCGTGTGCTGGAGAAGCGGCAGAGGCTTCCTTGCCGGAGAAGCGGCACCTTCGCCGGCAGAGAGCATCCTGCCGGCCGCGGTGCGCTCCGGAGCGGGGGCTTGTGCCGAAAGAGGCCGGCAACAGGCGCTTACCTTCGGACAGCTCCGGATCGCCGTCTAATGCGTCTCTTGTCGCCTACACGGCAGGGAAAAGCTTTTCCACTCTGTCTAGGAAGGAGAAAGTGTGCCAGCACAGCAAATGCCTCCCGGACTTTCCCTGGAATTCAGCAAGTGCTTTGCAGCTTGAAATTGGAAGGAAAGCCTCAGATTTAGCAGCCAGAGCTTCAGGAGGAGCAGCAGCGAGCACAGCATCGGTTTTGCAGCAGCTCCTTCCATGTGCATGTTTTTGGGAGTGGAAAGGCTTGCAGAGTGTTAAAGTAGCTTTTTCTCTCCGCTGGAAAGATGCACGCTCAGTGCCAGTCTTCTGCAGCTTCTTTCTTCACGTTTCAGCAGCTAGCACGCTCTCCGTGTGCTGGAGAAGCGGCAGAGGCTTCCTTGCCGGAGAAGCGGCACCTTCGCCGGCAGAGAGCATCCTGCCGGCCGCGGTGCGCTCCGGAGCGGGGGCTTGTGCCGAAAGAGGCCGGCAACAGGCGCTTACCTTCGGACAGCTCCGGATCGCCGTCTAATGCGTCTCTTGTCGCCTACACGGCAGGGAAAAGCTTTTCCACTCTGTCTAGGAAGGAGAAAGTGTGCCAGCACAGCAAATGCCTCCCGGACTTTCCCTGCAATTCAGCAAGTGCTTTGCAGCTTGAAATTGGAAGGAAAGCCTCAGATTTAGCAGCCAGAGCTTCAGGAGGAGCAGCAGCGAGCACAGCATCGGTTTTGCAGCAGCTCCTTCCATGTGCATGTTTTTGGGAGTGGAAAGGCTTGCAGAGTGTTAAAGTAGCTTTTTCTCTCCGCTGGAAAGCTGCACGCTCAGTGCCAGTCTTCTGCAGCTTCTTTCTTCACGTTTCAGCAGCTAGCACGCTCTCCGTGTGCTGGAGAAGCGGCAGAGGCTTCCTTGCCGGAGAAGCGGCACCTTCGCCGGCAGAGAGCATCCTGCCGGCCGCGGTGCGCTCCGGAGCGGGGGCTTGTGCCGAAAGAGGCCGGCAACAGGCGCTTACCTTCGGACAGCTCCGGATCGCCGTCTAATGCGCCTCTTGTCGCCTACACGGCAGGGAAAAGCTTTTCCACTCTGTCTAGGAAGGAGAAAGTGTGCCAGCACAGCAAATGCCTCCCGGACTTTCCCTGGAATTCAGCAAGTGCTTTGCAGCTTGAAATTGGAAGGAAAGCCTCAGATTTAGCAGCCAGAGCTTCAGGAGGAGCAGCAGCGAGCACAGCATCGGTTTTGCAGCAGCTCCTTCCATGTGCATGTTTTTGGGAGTTGAAAGGCTTGCAGAGTGTTAAAGTAGCTTTTTCTCTCCGCTGGAAAGCTGCACGCTCAGTGCCAGTCTTCTGCAGCTTCTTTCTTCACGTTTCAGCAGCTAGCACGCTCTCCGTGTGCTGGAGAAGCGGCAGAGGCTTCCTTGCCGGAGAAGCGGCACCTTCGCCGGCAGAGAGCATCCGGCCGGCCGCGGTGCGCTCCGGAGCGGGGGCTTGTGCCGAAAGAGGCCGGCAACAGGCGCTTACCTTCGGACAGCTCCGGATCGCCGTCTAATGCGTCTCTTGTCGCCTACACGGCAGGGAAAAGCTTTTCCACTCTGTCTAGGAAGGAGAAAGTGTGCCAGCACAGCAAATGCCTCCCGGACTTTCCCTGGAATTCAGCAAGTGCTTTGCAGCTTGAAATTGGAAGGAAAGCTTCAGATTTAGCAGCCAGAGCTTCAAGAGGAGCAGCAGCGAGCACAGCATCGCTTTTGCAGCAGCTCCTTCCATGTGCATGTTTTTGGGAGTGGAAAGGCTTGCAGAGTGTTAAAGTAGCTTTTTCTCTCCGCTGGAAAGCTGCACGCTCAGTGCCAGTGTTCTGCAGCTTCTTTCTTCACGTTTCAGCAGCTAGCACGCTCTCCGTGTGCTGGAGAAGCGGCAGAGGCTTCCTTGCCGGAGAAGCGGCACCTTCGCCGGCAGAGAGCATCCTGCCGGCCGCGGTGCGCTCCGGAGCGGGGGCTTGTGCCGAAAGAGGCCGGCAACAGGCGCTTACCTTCGGACAGCTCCGGATCGCCGTCTAATGCGTCTCTTGTGGCCTTCACGGCAGGGAAAAGCTTTTCCACTCTGTCTAGGAAGGAGAAAGTGTGCCAGCACAGCAAATGCCTCCCGGACTTTCCCTGGACTTCAGCAAGTGCTTTGCAGCTTGAAATTGGAAGGAAAGCCTCAGATTTAGCAGCCAGAGCTTCAGGAGGAGCAGCAGCGAGCACAGCATCGGTTTTGCAGCAGCTCCTTCCAAGTGCATGTTTTTGGGAGTGGAAAGGCTTGCAGAGTGTTAAAGTAGCTTTTTCTCTCCGCTGGAAAGCTGCACGCTCAGTGCCAGTGTTCTGCAGCTTCTTTCTTCACGTTTCAGCAGCTAGCACGCTCTCCGTGTGCTGGAGAAGCGGCCGAGGCTTCCTTGCCGGAGAAGCGGCACCTTCGCCGGCAGAGAGCATCCTGCCGGCCGCGGTGCGCTCCGGAGCGGGGTCTTGTGCCGAAAGAGGCCGGCAACAGGCGCTTACCTTCGGACAGCTCCGGATCGCCGTCTAATGCGCCTCTTGTCGCCTACACGGCAGGGAAAAGCTTTTCCACTCTGTCTAGGAAGGAGAAAGTGTGCCAGCACAGCAAATGCCTCCCGGACTTTCCCTGGAATTCAGCAAGTGCTTTGCAGCTTGAAATTGGAAGGAAAGCCTCAGATTTAGCAGCCAGAGCTTCAGGAGGAGCAGCAGCGAGCACAGCATCGGTTTTGCAGCAGCTCCTTCCATGTGCATGTTTTTGGGAGTTGAAAGGCTTGCAGAGTGTTAAAGTAGCTTTTTCTCTCCGCTGGAAAGCTGCACGCTCAGTGCCAGTGTTCTGCAGCTTCTTTCTTCACGTTTCAGCAGCTAGCACGCTCTCCGTGTGCTGGAGAAGCGGCAGAGGCTTCCTTGCCGGAGAAGCGGCACCTTCGCCGGCAGAGAGCATCCGGCCGGCCGCGGTGCGCTCCGGAGCGGGGGCTTGTGCCGAAAGAGGCCGGCAACAGGCGCTTACCTTCGGACAGCTCCGGATCGCCGTCTAATGCGTCTCTTGTCGCCTACACGGCAGGGAAAAGCTTTTCCACTCTGTCTAGGAAGGAGAAAGTGTGCCAGCACAGCAAATGCCTCCCGGACTTTCCCTGGAATTCAGCAAGTGCTTTGCAGCTTGAAATTGGAAGGAAAGCTTCAGATTTAGCAGCCAGAGCTTCAAGAGGAGCAGCAGCGAGCACAGCATCGCTTTTGCAGCAGCTCCTTCCATGTGCATGTTTTTGGGAGTGGAAAGGCTTGCAGAGTGTTAAAGTAGCTTTTTCTCTCCGCTGGAAAGCTGCACGCTCAGTGCCAGTGTTCTGCAGCTTCTTTCTTCACGTTTCAGCAGCTAGCACGCTCTCCGTGTGCTGGAGAAGCGGCAGAGGCTTCCTTGCCGGAGAAGCGGCACCTTCGCCGGCAGAGAGCATCCTGCCGGCCGCGGTGCGCTCCGGAGCGGGGGCTTGTGCCGAAAGAGGCCGGCAACAGGCGCTTACCTTCGGACAGCTCCGGATGCCCGTCTCATGCGTCTCTTGTCGCCTACACGGCAGGGAAAAGCTTTTCCACTCTGTCTAGGAAGGAGAAAGTGTGCCAGCACAGCAAATGCCTCCCGGACTTTCCCTGGAATTCAGCAAGTGCTTTGCAGCTTGAAATTGGAAGGAAAGCCTCAGATTTAGCAGCCAGAGCTTCAGGAGGAGCAGCAGCGAGCACAGCATCGGTTTTGCAGCAGCTCCTTCCATGTGCATGTTTTTGGGAGTGGAAAGGCTTGCAGAGTGTTAAAGTAGCTTTTTCTCTCCGCTGGAAAGCTGCACGCTCAGTGCCAGTGTTCTGCAGCTTCTTTCTTCACGTTTCAGCAGCTAGCACGCTCTCCGTGTGCTGGAGAAGCGGCCGAGGCTTCCTTGCCGGAGAAGCGGCACCTTCGCCGGCAGAGAGCATCCTGCCGGCCGCGGTGCGCTCCGGAGCGGGGGCTTGTGCCGAAAGAGGCCGGCAACAGGCGCTTACCTTCGGACAGCTCCGGATCGCCGTCTAATGCGCCTCTTGTCGCCTACACGGCAGGGAAAAGCTTTTCCACTCTGTCTAGGAAGGAGAAAGTGTGCCAGCACAGCAAATGCCTCCCGGACTTTCCCTGGAATTCAGCAAGTGCTTTGCAGCTTGAAATTGGAAGGAAAGCCTCAGATTTAGCAGCCAGAGCTTCAGGAGGAGCAGCAGCGAGCACAGCATCGGTTTTGCAGCAGCTCCTTCCATGTGCATGTTTTTGGGAGTTGAAAGGCTTGCAGAGTGTTAAAGTAGCTTTTTCTCTCCGCTGGAAAGCTGCACGCTCAGTGCCAGTCTTCTGCAGCTTCTTTCTTCACGTTTCAGCAGCTAGCACGCTCTCCGTGTGCTGGAGAAGCGGCAGAGGCTTCCTTGCCGGAGAAGCGGCACCTTCGCCGGCAGAGAGCATCCGGCCGGCCGCGGTGCGCTCCGGAGCGGGGGCTTGTGCCGAAAGAGGCCGGCAACAGGCGCTTACCTTCGGACAGCTCCGGATCGCCGTCTAATGCGTCTCTTGTCGCCTACACGGCAGGGATAAGCTTTTCCACTCTGTCTAGGAAGGAGAAAGTGTGCCAGCACAGCAAATGCCTCCCGGACTTTCCCTGGAATTCAGCAAGTGCTTTGCAGCTTGAAATTGGAAGGAAAGCCTCAGATTTAGCAGCCAGAGCTTCAAGAGGAGCAGCAGCGAGCACAGCATCGCTTTTGCAGCAGCTCCTTCCATGTGCATGTTTTTGGGAGTGGAAAGGCTTGCAGAGTGTTAAAGTAGCTTTTTCTCTCCGCTGGAAAGCTGCACGCTCAGTGCCAGTCTTCTGCAGCTTCTTTCTTCACGTTTCAGCAGCTAGCACGCTCTCCGTGTGCTGGAGAAGCGGCAGAGGCTTCCTTGCCGGAGAAGCGGCACCTTCGCCGGCAGAGAGCATCCGGCCGGCCGCGGTGCGCTCCGGAGCGGGGGCTTGTGCCGAAAGAGGCCGGCAACAGGCGCTTACCTTCGGACAGCTCCGGATGCCCGTCTCATGCGTCTCTTGTCGCCTACACGGCAGGGAAAAGCTTTTCCACTCTGTCTAGGAAGGAGAAAGTGTGCCAGCACAGCAAATGCCTCCCGGACTTTCCCTGGAATTCAGCAAGTGCTTTGCAGCTTGAAATTGGAAGGAAAGCCTCAGATTTAGCAGCCAGAGCTTCAGGAGGAGCAGCAGCGAGCACAGCATCGGTTTTGCAGCAGCTCCTTCCAAGTGCATGTTTTTGGGAGTGGAAAGGCTTGCAGAGTGTTAAAGTAGCTTTTTCTCTCCGCTGGAAAGCTGCACGCTCAGTGCCAGTCTTCTGCAGCTTCTTTCTTCACGTTTCAGCAGCTAGCACGCTCTCCGTGTGCTGGAGAAGCGGCCGAGGATTCCTTGCCGGAGAAGCGGCACCTTCGCCGGCAGAGAGCATCCTGCCGGCCGCGGTGCGCTCCGGAGCGGGGGCTTGTGCCGAAAGAGGCCGGCAACAGGCGCTTACCTTCGGACAGCTCCGGATCGCCGTCTAATGCGTCTCTTGTCGCCTACACGGCAGGGAAAAGCTTTTCCACTCTGTCTAGGAAGGAGAAAGTGTGCCAGCACAGCAAATGCCTCCCGGACTTTCCCTGGAATTCAGCAAGTGCTTTGCAGCTTGAAATTGGAAGGAAAGCCTCAGATTTAGCAGCCAGAGCTTCAGGAGGAGCAGCAGCGAGCACAGCATCGGTTTTGCAGCAGCTCCTTCCATGTGCATGTTTTTGGGAGTGGAAAGGCTTGCAGAGTGTTAAAGTAGCTTTTTCTCTCCGCTGGAAAGCTGCACGCTCAGTGCCAGTGTTCTGCAGCTTCTTTCTTCACGTTTCAGCAGCTAGCACGCTCTCCGTGTGCTGGAGAAGCGGCAGAGGCTTCCTTGCCGGAGAAGCGGCACCTTCGCCGGCAGAGAGCATCCTGCCGGCCGCGGTGCGCTCCGGAGCGGGGGCTTGTGCCGAAAGAGGCCGGCAACAGGCGCTTACCTTCGGACAGCTCCGGATCGCCGTCTAATGCGTCTCTTGTCGCCTACACGGCAGGGAAAAGCTTTTCCACTCTGTCTAGGAAGGAGAAAGTGTGCCAGCACAGCAAATGCCTCCCGGACTTTCCCTGCAATTCAGCAAGTGCTTTGCAGCTTGAAATTGGAAGGAAAGCCTCAGATTTAGCAGCCAGAGCTTCAGGAGGAGCAGCAGCGAGCACAGCATCGGTTTTGCAGCAGCTCCTTCCATGTGCATGTTTTTGGGAGTTGAAAGGCTTGCAGAGTGTTAAAGTAGCTTTTTCTCTCCGCTGGAAAGCTGCACGCTCAGTGCCAGTGTTCTGCAGCTTCTTTCTTCACGTTTCAGCAGCTAGCACGCTCTCCGTGTGCTGGAGAAGCGGCAGAGGCTTCCTTGCCGGAGAAGCGGCACCTTCGCCGGCAGAGAGCATCCTGCCGGCCGCGGTGCGCTCCGGAGCGGGGGCTTGTGCCGAAAGAGGCCGGCAACAGGCGCTTACCTTCGGACAGCTCCGGATCGCCGTCTAATGCGTCTCTTGTCGCCTACACGGCAGGGAAAAGCTTTTCCACTCTGTCTAGGAAGGAGAAAGTGTGCCAGCACAGCAAATGCCTCCCGGACTTTCCCTGCAATTCAGCAAGTGCTTTGCAGCTTGAAATTGGAAGGAAAGCCTCAGATTTAGCAGCCAGAGCTTCAGGAGGAGCAGCAGCGAGCACAGCATCGCTTTTGCAGCAGCTCCTTCCATGTGCATGTTTTTGGGAGTGGAAAGGCTTGCAGAGTGTTAAAGTAGCTTTTTCTCTCCGCTGGAAAGCTGCACGCTCAGTGCCAGTGTTCTGCAGCTTCTTTCTTCACGTTTCAGCAGCTAGCACGCTCTCCGTGTGCTGGAGAAGCGGCAGAGGCTTCCTTGCCGGAGAAGCGGCACCTTCGCCGGCAGAGAGCATCCTGCCGGCCGCGGTGCGCTCCGGAGCGGGGACTTGTGCCGAAAGAGGCCGGCAACAGGCGCTTACCTTCGGACAGCTCCGGATCGCCGTCTAATGCGTCTCTTGTCGCCTACACGGCAGGGAAAAGCTTTTCCACTCTGTCTAGGAAGGAGAAAGTGTGCCAGCACAGCAAATGCCTCCCGGACTTTCCCTGGAATTCAGCAAGTGCTTTGCAGCTTGAAATTGGAAGGAAAGCCTCAGATTTAGCAGCCAGAGCTTCAGGAGGAGCAGCAGAGAGCACAGCATCGGTTTTGCAGCAGCTCCTTCCATGTGCATGTTTTTGGGAGTGGAAAGGCTTGCAGAGTGTTAAAGTAGCTTTTTCTCTCCGCTGGAAAGCTGCACGCTCAGTGCCAGTCTTCTGCAGCTTCTTTCTTCACGTTTCAGCAGCTAGCACGCTCTCCGTGTGCTGGAGAAGCGGCAGAGGCTTCCTTGCCGGAGAAGCGGCACCTTCGCCGGCAGAGAGCATCCTGCCGGCCGCGGTGCGCTCCGGAGCGGGGGCTTGTGCCGAAAGAGGCCGGCAACAGGCGCTTACCTTCGGACAGCTCCGGATCGCCGTCTAATGCGTCTCTTGTCGCCTGCACGGCAGGGAAAAGCTTTTCCACTCTGTCTAGGAAGGAGAAAGTGTGCCAGCACAGCAAATGCCTCCCGGACTTTCCCTGGAATTCAGCAAGTGCTTTGCAGCTTGAAATTGGAAGGAAAGCCTCAGATTTAGCAGCCAGAGCTTCAGGAGGAGCAGCAGCGAGCACAGCATCGGTTTTGCAGCAGCTCCTTCCATGTGCATGTTTTTGGGAGTGGAAAGGCTTGCAGAGTGTTAAAGTAGCTTTTTCTCTCCGCTGGAAAGCTGCACGCTCAGTGCCAGTGTTCTGCAGCTTCTTTCTTCACGTTTCAGCAGCTAGCACGCTCTCCGTGTGCTGGAGAAGCGGCAGAGGCTTCCTTGCCGGAGAAGCGGCACCTTCGCCGGCAGAGAGCATCCGGCCGGCCGCGGTGCGCTCCGGAGCGGGGGCTTGTGCCGAAAGAGGCCGGCAACAGGCGCTTACCTTCGGACAGCTCCGGATCGCCGTCTAATGCGTCTCTTGTCGCCTACACGGCAGGGAAAAGCTTTTCCACTCTGTCTAGGAAGGAGAAAGTGTGCCAGCACAGCAAATGCCTCCCGGACTTTCCCTGGAATTCAGCAAGTGCTTTGCAGCTTGAAATTGGAAGGAAAGCCTCAGATTTAGCAGCCAGAGCTTCAGGAGGAGCAGCAGCGAGCACAGCATCGGTTTTGCAGCAGCTCCTTCCATGTGCATGTTTTTGGGAGTGGAAAGGCTTGCAGAGTGTTAAAGTAGCTTTTTCTCTCCGCTGGAAAGCTGCACGCTCAGTGCCAGTCTTCTGCAGCTTCTTTCTTCACGTTTCAGCAGCTAGCACGCTCTCCGTGTGCTGGAGAAGCGGCAGAGGCTTCCTTGCCGGAGAAGCGGCACCTTCGCCGGCAGAGAGCATCCTGCCGGCCGCGGTGCGCTCCGGAGCGGGGGCTTGTGCCGAAAGAGGCCGGCAACAGGCGCTTACCTTCGGACAGCTCCGGATCGCCGTCTAATGCGTCTCTTGTCGCCTGCACGGCAGGGAAAAGCTTTTCCACTCTGTCTAGGAAGGAGAAAGTGTGCCAGCACAGCAAATGCCTCCCGGACTTTCCCTGGAATTCAGCAAGTGCTTTGCAGCTTGAAATTGGAAGGAAAGCCTCAGATTTAGCAGCCAGAGCTTCAGGAGGAGCAGCAGCGAGCACAGCATCGGTTTTGCAGCAGCTCCTTCCATGTGCATGTTTTTGGGAGTGGAAAGGCTTGCAGAGTGTTAAAGTAGCTTTTTCTCTCCGCTGGAAAGCTGCACGCTCAGTGCCAGTCTTCTGCAGCTTCTTTCTTCACGTTTCAGCAGCTAGCACGCTCTCCGTGTGCTGGAGAAGCGGCAGAGGCTTCCTTGCCGGAGAAGCGGCACCTTCGCCGGCAGAGAGCATCCTGCCGGCCGCGGTGCGCTCCGGAGCGGGGACTTGTGCCGAAAGAGGCCGGCAACAGGCGCTTACCTTCGGACAGCTCCGGATCGCCGTCTAATGCGTCTCTTGTCGCCTACACGGCAGGGAAAAGCTTTTCCACTCTGTCTAGGAAGGAGAAAGTGTGCCAGCACAGCAAATGCCTCCCGGACTTTCCCTGGAATTCAGCAAGTGCTTTGCAGCTTGAAATTGGAAGGAAAGCCTCAGATTTAGCAGCCAGAGCTTCAGGAGGAGCAGCAGCGAGCACAGCATCGGTTTTGCAGCAGCTCCTTCCATGTGCATGTTTTTGGGAGTGGAAAGGCTTGCAGAGTGTTAAAGTAGCTTTTTCTCTCCGCTGGAAAGCTGCACGCTCAGTGCCAGTCTTCTGCAGCTTCTTTCTTCACGTTTCAGCAGCTAGCACGCTCTCCGTGTGCTGGAGAAGCGGCAGAGGCTTCCTTGCCGGAGAAGCGGCACCTTCGCCGGCAGAGAGCATCCGGCCGGCCGCGGTGCGCTCCGGAGCGGGGGCTTGTGCCGAAAGAGGCCGGCAACAGGCGCTTACCTTCGGACAGCTCCGGATCGCCGTCTAATGCGTCTCTTGTCGCCTGCACGGCAGGGAAAAGCTTTTCCACTCTGTCTAGGAAGGAGAAAGTGTGCCAGCACAGCAAATGCCTCCCGGACTTTCCCTGGAATTCAGCAAGTGCTTTGCAGCTTGAAATTGGAAGGAAAGCCTCAGATTTAGCAGCCAGAGCTTCAGGAGGAGCAGCAGCGAGCACAGCATCGGTTTTGCAGCAGCTCCTTCCATGTGCATGTTTTTGGGAGTGGAAAGGCTTGCAGAGTGTTAAAGTAGCTTTTTCTCTCCGCTGGAAAGCTGCACGCTCAGTGCCAGTCTTCTGCAGCTTCTTTCTTCACGTTTCAGCAGCTAGCACGCTCTCCGTGTGCTGGAGAAGCGGCAGAGGCTTCCTTGCCGGAGAAGCGGCACCTTCGCCGGCAGAGAGCATCCGGCCGGCCGCGGTGCGCTCCGGAGCGGGGGCTTGTGCCGAAAGAGGCCGGCAACAGGCGCTTACCTTCGGACAGCTCCGGATCGCCGTCTAATGCGTCTCTTGTCGCCTACACGGCAGGGAAAAGCTTTTCCACTCTGTCTAGGAAGGAGAAAGTGTGCCAGCACAGCAAATGCCTCCCGGACTTTCCCTGCAATTCAGCAAGTGCTTTGCAGCTTGAAATTGGAAGGAAAGCCTCAGATTTAGCAGCCAGAGCTTCAGGAGGAGCAGCAGCGAGCACAGCATCGCTTTTGCAGCAGCTCCTTCCATGTGCATGTTTTTGGGAGTGGAAAGGCTTGCAGAGTGTTAAAGTAGCTTTTTCTCTCCGCTGGAAAGCTGCACGCTCAGTGCCAGTGTTCTGCAGCTTCTTTCTTCACGTTTCAGCAGCTAGCACGCTCTCCGTGTGCTGGAGAAGCGGCAGAGGCTTCCTTGCCGGAGAAGCGGCACCTTCGCCGGCAGAGAGCATCCTGCCGGCCGCGGTGCGCTCCGGAGCGGGGACTTGTGCCGAAAGAGGCCGGCAACAGGCGCTTACCTTCGGACAGCTCCGGATCGCCGTCTAATGCGTCTCTTGTCGCCTACACGGCAGGGAAAAGCTTTTCCACTCTGTCTAGGAAGGAGAAAGTGTGCCAGCACAGCAAATGCCTCCCGGACTTTCCCTGGAATTCAGCAAGTGCTTTGCAGCTTGAAATTGGAAGGAAAGCCTCAGATTTAGCAGCCAGAGCTTCAGGAGGAGCAGCAGCGAGCACAGCATCGGTTTTGCAGCAGCTCCTTCCATGTGCATGTTTTTGGGAGTGGAAAGGCTTGCAGAGTGTTAAAGTAGCTTTTTCTCTCCGCTGGAAAGCTGCACGCTCAGTGCCAGTGTTCTGCAGCTTCTTTCTTCACGTTTCAGCAGCTAGCACGCTCTCCGTGTGCTGGAGAAGCGGCAGAGGCTTCCTTGCCGGAGAAGCGGCACCTTCGCCGGCAGAGAGCATCCTGCCGGCCGCGGTGCGCTCCGGAGCGGGGGCTTGTGCCGAAAGAGGCCGGCAACAGGCGCTTACCTTCGGACAGCTCCGGATCGCCGTCTAATGCGTCTCTTGTCGCCTGCACGGCAGGGAAAAGCTTTTCCACTCTGTCTAGGAAGGAGAAAGTGTGCCAGCACAGCAAATGCCTCCCGGACTTTCCCTGGAATTCAGCAAGTGCTTTGCAGCTTGAAATTGGAAGGAAAGCCTCAGATTTAGCAGCCAGAGCTTCAGGAGGAGCAGCAGCGAGCACAGCATCGGTTTTGCAGCAGCTCCTTCCATGTGCATGTTTTTGGGAGTGGAAAGGCTTGCAGAGTGTTAAAGTAGCTTTTTCTCTCCGCTGGAAAGCTGCACGCTCAGTGCCAGTCTTCTGCAGCTTCTTTCTTCACGTTTCAGCAGCTAGCACGCTCTCCGTGTGCTGGAGAAGCGGCAGAGGCTTCCTTGCCGGAGAAGCGGCACCTTCGCCGGCAGAGAGCATCCTGCCGGCCGCGGTGCGCTCCGGAGCGGGGGCTTGTGCCGAAAGAGGCCGGCAACAGGCGCTTACCTTCGGACAGCTCCGGATCGCCGTCTAATGCGTCTCTTGTCGCCTACACGGCAGGGAAAAGCTTTTCCACTCTGTCTAGGAAGGAGAAAGTGTGCCAGCACAGCAAATGCCTCCCGGACTTTCCCTGGAATTCAGCAAGTGCTTTGCAGCTTGAAATTGGAAGGAAAGCCTCAGATTTAGCAGCCAGAGCTTCAGGAGGAGCAGCAGCGAGCACAGCATCGGTTTTGCAGCAGCTCCTTCCATGTGCATGTTTTTGGGAGTTGAAAGGCTTGCAGAGTGTTAAAGTAGCTTTTTCTCTCCGCTGGAAAGCTGCACGCTCAGTGCCAGTGTTCTGCAGCTTCTTTCTTCACGTTTCAGCAGCTAGCACGCTCTCCGTGTGCTGGAGAAGCGGCAGAGGCTTCCTTGCCGGAGAAGCGGCACCTTCGCCGGCAGAGAGCATCCTGCCGGCCGCGGTGCGCTCCGGAGCGGGGGCTTGTGCCGAAAGAGGCCGGCAACAGGCGCTTACCTTCGGACAGCTCCGGATCGCCGTCTAATGCGTCTCTTGTGGCCTACACGGCAGGGAAAAGCTTTTCCACTCTGTCTAGGAAGGAGAAAGTGTGCCAGCACAGCAAATGCCTCCCGGACTTTCCCTGGAATTCAGCAAGTGCTTTGCAGCTTGAAATTGGAAGGAAAGCCTCAGATTTAGCAGCCAGAGCTTCAGGAGGAGCAGCAGCGAGCACAGCATCGGTTTTGCAGCAGCTCCTTCCATGTGCATGTTTTTGGGAGTTGAAAGGCTTGCAGAGTGTTAAAGTAGCTTTTTCTCTCCGCTGGAAAGCTGCACGCTCAGTGCCAGTGTTCTGCAGCTTCTTTCTTCACGTTTCAGCAGCTAGCACGCTCTCCGTGTGCTGGAGAAGCGGCAGAGGCTTCCTTGCCGGAGAAGCGGCACCTTCGCCGGCAGAGAGCATCCTGCCGGCCGCGGTGCGCTCCGGAGCGGGGGCTTGTGCCGAAAGAGGCCGGCAACAGGCGCTTACCTTCGGACAGCTCCGGATGCCCGTCTCATGCGTCTCTTGTCGCCTCCACGGCAGTGAAAAGCTTTTCCACTCTGTCTAGGAAGGAGAAAGTGTGCCAGCACAGCAAATGCCTCCCGGACTTTCCCTGGAATTCAGCAAGTGCTTTGCAGCTTGAAATTGGAAGGAAAGCCTCAGATTTAGCAGCCAGAGCTTCAGGAGGAGCAGCAGCGAGCACAGCATCGGTTTTGCAGCAGCTCCTTCCATGTGCATGTTTTTGGGAGTGGAAAGGCTTGCAGAGTGTTAAAGTAGCTTTTTCTCTCCGCTGGAAAGCTGCACGCTCAGTGCCAGTCTTCTGCAGCTTCTTTCTTCACGTTTCAGCAGCTAGCACGCTCTCCGTGTGCTGGAGAAGCGGCAGAGGCTTCCTTGCCGGAGAAGCGGCACCTTCGCCGGCAGAGAGCATCCTGCCGGCCGCGGTGCGCTCCGGAGCGGGGGCTTGTGCCGAAAGAGGCCGGCAACAGGCGCTTACCTTCGGACAGCTCCGGATGCCCGTCTCATGCGTCTCTTGTCGCCTACACGGCAGGGAAAAGCTTTTCCACTCTGTCTAGGAAGGAGAAAGTGTGCCAGCACAGCAAATGCCTCCCGGACTTTCCCTGCAATTCAGCAAGTGCTTTGCAGCTTGAAATTGGAAGGAAAGCCTCAGATTTAGCAGCCAGAGCTTCAGGAGGAGCAGCAGCGAGCACAGCATCGGTTTTGCAGCAGCTCCTTCCATGTGCATGTTTTTGGGAGTTGAAAGGCTTGCAGAGTGTTAAAGTAGCTTTTTCTCTCCGCTGGAAAGCTGCACGCTCAGTGCCAGTCTTCTGCAGCTTCTTTCTTCACGTTTCAGCAGCTAGCACGCTCTCCGTGTGCTGGAGAAGCGGCAGAGGCTTCCTTGCCGGAGAAGCGGCACCTTCGCCGGCAGAGAGCATCCGGCCGGCCGCGGTGCGCTCCGGAGCGGGGGCTTGTGCCGAAAGAGGCCGGCAACAGGCGCTTACCTTCGGACAGCTCCGGATCGCCGTCTAATGCGTCTCTTGTCGCCTACACGGCAGGGAAAAGCTTTTCCACTCTGTCTAGGAAGGAGAAAGTGTGCCAGCACAGCAAATGCCTCCCGGACTTTCCCTGCAATTCAGCAAGTGCTTTGCAGCTTGAAATTGGAAGGAAAGCCTCAGATTTAGCAGCCAGAGCTTCAGGAGGAGCAGCAGCGAGCACAGCATCGCTTTTGCAGCAGCTCCTTCCATGTGCATGTTTTTGGGAGTGGAAAGGCTTGCAGAGTGTTAAAGTAGCTTTTTCTCTCCGCTGGAAAGCTGCACGCTCAGTGCCAGTCTTCTGCAGCTTCTTTCTTCACGTTTCAGCAGCTAGCACGCTCTCCGTGTGCTGGAGAAGCGGCAGAGGCTTCCTTGCCGGAGAAGCGGCACCTTCGCCGGCAGAGAGCATCCTGCCGGCCGCGGTGCGCTCCGGAGCGGGGACTTGTGCCGAAAGAGGCCGGCAACAGGCGCTTACCTTCGGACAGCTCCGGATCGCCGTCTAATGCGTCTCTTGTCGCCTACACGGCAGGGAAAAGCTTTTCCACTCTGTCTAGGAAGGAGAAAGTGTGCCAGCACAGCAAATGCCTCCCGGACTTTCCCTGGAATTCAGCAAGTGCTTTGCAGCTTGAAATTGGAAGGAAAGCCTCAGATTTAGCAGCCAGAGCTTCAGGAGGAGCAGCAGCGAGCACAGCATCGGTTTTGCAGCAGCTCCTTCCATGTGCATGTTTTTGGGAGTGGAAAGGCTTGCAGAGTGTTAAAGTAGCTTTTTCTCTCCGCTGGAAAGCTGCACGCTCAGTGCCAGTCTTCTGCAGCTTCTTTCTTCACGTTTCAGCAGCTAGCACGCTCTCCGTGTGCTGGAGAAGCGGCAGAGGCTTCCTTGCCGGAGAAGCGGCACCTTCGCCGGCAGAGAGCATCCTGCCGGCCGCGGTGCGCTCCGGAGCGGGGGCTTGTGCCGAAAGAGGCCGGCAACAGGCGCTTACCTTCGGACAGCTCCGGATCGCCGTCTAATGCGTCTCTTGTCGCCTGCACGGCAGGGAAAAGCTTTTCCACTCTGTCTAGGAAGGAGAAAGTGTGCCAGCACAGCAAATGCCTCCCGGACTTTCCCTGGAATTCAGCAAGTGCTTTGCAGCTTGAAATTGGAAGGAAAGCCTCAGATTTAGCAGCCAGAGCTTCAGGAGGAGCAGCAGCGAGCACAGCATCGGTTTTGCAGCAGCTCCTTCCATGTGCATGTTTTTGGGAGTGGAAAGGCTTGCAGAGTGTTAAAGTAGCTTTTTCTCTCCGCTGGAAAGCTGCACGCTCAGTGCCAGTGTTCTGCAGCTTCTTTCTTCACGTTTCAGCAGCTAGCACGCTCTCCGTGTGCTGGAGAAGCGGCAGAGGCTTCCTTGCCGGAGAAGCGGCACCTTCGCCGGCAGAGAGCATCCTGCCGGCCGCGGTGCGCTCCGGAGCGGGGACTTGTGCCGAAAGAGGCCGGCAACAGGCGCTTACCTTCGGACAGCTCCGGATCGCCGTCTAATGCGTCTCTTGTCGCCTACACGGCAGGGAAAAGCTTTTCCACTCTGTCTAGGAAGGAGAAAGTGTGCCAGCACAGCAAATGCCTCCCGGACTTTCCCTGGAATTCAGCAAGTGCTTTGCAGCTTGAAATTGGAAGGAAAGCCTCAGATTTAGCAGCCAGAGCTTCAGGAGGAGCAGCAGCGAGCACAGCATCGGTTTTGCAGCAGCTCCTTCCATGTGCATGTTTTTGGGAGTGGAAAGGCTTGCAGAGTGTTAAAGTAGCTTTTTCTCTCCGCTGGAAAGCTGCACGCTCAGTGCCAGTCTTCTGCAGCTTCTTTCTTCACGTTTCAGCAGCTAGCACGCTCTCCGTGTGCTGGAGAAGCGGCAGAGGCTTCCTTGCCGGAGAAGCGGCACCTTCGCCGGCAGAGAGCATCCTGCCGGCCGCGGTGCGCTCCGGAGCGGGGGCTTGTGCCGAAAGAGGCCGGCAACAGGCGCTTACCTTCGGACAGCTCCGGATCGCCGTCTAATGCGTCTCTTGTCGCCTGCACGGCAGGGAAAAGCTTTTCCACTCTGTCTAGGAAGGAGAAAGTGTGCCAGCACAGCAAATGCCTCCCGGACTTTCCCTGGAATTCAGCAAGTGCTTTGCAGCTTGAAATTGGAAGGAAAGCCTCAGATTTAGCAGCCAGAGCTTCAGGAGGAGCAGCAGCGAGCACAGCATCGGTTTTGCAGCAGCTCCTTCCATGTGCATGTTTTTGGGAGTGGAAAGGCTTGCAGAGTGTTAAAGTAGCTTTTTCTCTCCGCTGGAAAGCTGCACGCTCAGTGCCAGTCTTCTGCAGCTTCTTTCTTCACGTTTCAGCAGCTAGCACGCTCTCCGTGTGCTGGAGAAGCGGCAGAGGCTTCCTTGCCGGAGAAGCGGCACCTTCGCCGGCAGAGAGCATCCTGCCGGCCGCGGTGCGCTCCGGAGCGGGGGCTTGTGCCGAAAGAGGCCGGCAACAGGCGCTTACCTTCGGACAGCTCCGGATCGCCGTCTAATGCGTCTCTTGTCGCCTACACGGCAGGGAAAAGCTTTTCCACTCTGTCTAGGAAGGAGAAAGTGTGCCAGCACAGCAAATGCCTCCCGGACTTTCCCTGGAATTCAGCAAGTGCTTTGCAGCTTGAAATTGGAAGGAAAGCCTCAGATTTAGCAGCCAGAGCTTCAGGAGGAGCAGCAGCGAGCACAGCATCGGTTTTGCAGCAGCTCCTTCCATGTGCATGTTTTTGGGAGTGGAAAGGCTTGCAGAGTGTTAAAGTAGCTTTTTCTCTCCGCTGGAAAGCTGCACGCTCAGTGCCAGTGTTCTGCAGCTTCTTTCTTCACGTTTCAGCAGCTAGCACGCTCTCCGTGTGCTGGAGAAGCGGCAGAGGCTTCCTTGCCGGAGAAGCGGCACCTTCGCCGGCAGAGAGCATCCTGCCGGCCGCGGTGCGCTCCGGAGCGGGGGCTTGTGCCGAAAGAGGCCGGCAACAGGCGCTTACCTTCGGACAGCTCCGGATCGCCGTCTAATGCGTCTCTTGTCGCCTACACGGCAGGGAAAAGCTTTTCCACTCTGTCTAGGAAGGAGAAAGTGTGCCAGCACAGCAAATGCCTCCCGGACTTTCCCTGGAATTCAGCAAGTGCTTTGCAGCTTGAAATTGGAAGGAAAGCCTCAGATTTAGCAGCCAGAGCTTCAGGAGGAGCAGCAGCGAGCACAGCATCGGTTTTGCAGCAGCTCCTTCCATGTGCATGTTTTTGGGAGTTGAAAGGCTTGCAGAGTGTTAAAGTAGCTTTTTCTCTCCGCTGGAAAGCTGCACGCTCAGTGCCAGTGTTCTGCAGCTTCTTTCTTCACGTTTCAGCAGCTAGCACGCTCTCCGTGTGCTGGAGAAGCGGCAGAGGCTTCCTTGCCGGAGAAGCGGCACCTTCGCCGGCAGAGAGCATCCGGCCGGCCGCGGTGCGCTCCGGAGCGGGGGCTTGTGCCGAAAGAGGCCGGCAACAGGCGCTTACCTTCGGACAGCTCCGGATCGCCGTCTAATGCGTCTCTTGTCGCCTACACGGCAGGGAAAAGCTTTTCCACTCTGTCTAGGAAGGAGAAAGTGTGCCAGCACAGCAAATGCCTCCCGGACTTTCCCTGGAATTCAGCAAGTGCTTTGCAGCTTGAAATTGGAAGGAAAGCCTCAGATTTAGCAGCCAGAGCTTCAGGAGGAGCAGCAGCGGGCACAGCATCGGTTTTGCAGCAGCTCCTTCCATGTGCATGTTTTTGGGAGTGGAAAGGCTTGCAGAGTGTTAAAGTAGCTTTTTCTCTCCGCTGGAAAGCTGCACGCTCAGTGCCAGTCTTCTGCAGCTTCTTTCTTCACGTTTCAGCAGCTAGCACGCTCTCCGTGTGCTGGAGAAGCGGCAGAGGCTTCCTTGCCGGAGAAGCGGCACCTTCGCCGGCAGAGAGCATCCTGCCGGCCGCGGTGCGCTCCGGAGCGGGGGCTTGTGCCGAAAGAGGCCGGCAACAGGCGCTTACCTTCGGACAGCTCCGGATGCCCGTCTCATGCGTCTCTTGTCGCCTACACGGCAGGGAAAAGCTTTTCCACTCTGTCTAGGAAGGAGAAAGTGTGCCAGCACAGCAAATGCCTCCCGGACTTTCCCTGCAATTCAGCAAGTGCTTTGCAGCTTGAAATTGGAAGGAAAGCCTCAGATTTAGCAGCCAGAGCTTCAGGAGGAGCAGCAGCGAGCACAGCATCGCTTTTGCAGCAGCTCCTTCCATGTGCATGTTTTTGGGAGTTGAAAGGCTTGCAGAGTGTTAAAGTAGCTTTTTCTCTCCGCTGGAAAGCTGCACGCTCAGTGCCAGTGTTCTGCAGCTTCTTTCTTCACGTTTCAGCAGCTAGCACGCTCTCCGTGTGCTGGAGAAGCGGCAGAGGCTTCCTTGCCGGAGAAGCGGCACCTTCGCCGGCAGAGAGCATCCGGCCGGCCGCGGTGCGCTCCGGAGCGGGGGCTTGTGCCGAAAGAGGCCGGCAACAGGCGCTTACCTTCGGACAGCTCCGGATGCCCGTCTCATGCGTCTCTTGTCGCCTCCACGGCAGTGAAAAGCTTTTCCACTCTGTCTAGGAAGGAGAAAGTGTGCCAGCACAGCAAATGCCTCCCGGACTTTCCCTGGAATTCAGCAAGTGCTTTGCAGCTTGAAATTGGAAGGAAAGCCTCAGATTTAGCAGCCAGAGCTTCAGGAGGAGCAGCAGCGAGCACAGCATCGGTTTTGCAGCAGCTCCTTCCATGTGCATGTTTTTGGGAGTGGAAAGGCTTGCAGAGTGTTAAAGTAGCTTTTTCTCTCCGCTGGAAAGCTGCACGCTCAGTGCCAGTCTTCTGCAGCTTCTTTCTTCACGTTTCAGCAGCTAGCACGCTCTCCGTGTGCTGGAGAAGCGGCAGAGGCTTCCTTGCCGGAGAAGCGGCACCTTCGCCGGCAGAGAGCATCCTGCCGGCCGCGGTGCGCTCCGGAGCGGGGGCTTGTGCCGAAAGAGGCCGGCAACAGGCGCTTACCTTCGGACAGCTCCGGATGCCCGTCTCATGCGTCTCTTGTCGCCTACACGGCAGGGAAAAGCTTTTCCACTCTGTCTAGGAAGGAGAAAGTGTGCCAGCACAGCAAATGCCTCCCGGACTTTCCCTGCAATTCAGCAAGTGCTTTGCAGCTTGAAATTGGAAGGAAAGCCTCAGATTTAGCAGCCAGAGCTTCAGGAGGAGCAGCAGCGAGCACAGCATCGCTTTTGCAGCAGCTCCTTCCATGTGCATGTTTTTGGGAGTGGAAAGGCTTGCAGAGTGTTAAAGTAGCTTTTTCTCTCCGCTGGAAAGCTGCACGCTCAGTGCCAGTCTTCTGCAGCTTCTTTCTTCACGTTTCAGCAGCTAGCACGCTCTCCGTGTGCTGGAGAAGCGGCAGAGGCTTCCTTGCCGGAGAAGCGGCACCTTCGCCGGCAGAGAGCATCCTGCCGGCCGCGGTGCGCTCCGGAGCGGGGGCTTGTGCCGAAAGAGGCCGGCAACAGGCGCTTACCTTCGGACAGCTCCGGATCGCCGTCTAATGCGTCTCTTGTCGCCTACACGGCAGGGAAAAGCTTTTCCACTCTGTCTAGGAAGGAGAAAGTGTGCCAGCACAGCAAATGCCTCCCGGACTTTCCCTGGAATTCAGCAAGTGCTTTGCAGCTTGAAATTGGAAGGAAAGCCTCAGATTTAGCAGCCAGAGCTTCAGGAGGAGCAGCAGCGAGCACAGCATCGGTTTTGCAGCAGCTCCTTCCATGTGCATGTTTTTGGGAGTGGAAAGGCTTGCAGAGTGTTAAAGTAGCTTTTTCTCTCCGCTGGAAAGCTGCACGCTCAGTGCCAGTGTTCTGCAGCTTCTTTCTTCACGTTTCAGCAGCTAGCACGCTCTCCGTGTGCTGGAGAAGCGGCAGAGGCTTCCTTGCCGGAGAAGCGGCACCTTCGCCGGCAGAGAGCATCCTGCCGGCCGCGGTGCGCTCCGGAGCGGGGGCTTGTGCCGAAAGAGGCCGGCAACAGGCGCTTACCTTCGGACAGCTCCGGATCGCCGTCTAATGCGTCTCTTGTGGCCTACACGGCAGGGAAAAGCTTTTCCACTCTGTCTAGGAAGGAGAAAGTGTGCCAGCACAGCAAATGCCTCCCGGACTTTCCCTGGAATTCAGCAAGTGCTTTGCAGCTTGAAATTGGAAGGAAAGCCTCAGATTTAGCAGCCAGAGCTTCAGGAGGAGCAGCAGCGAGCACAGCATCGGTTTTGCAGCAGCTCCTTCCATGTGCATGTTTTTGGGAGTGGAAAGGCTTGCAGAGTGTTCAAGTAGCTTTTTCTCTCCGCTGGAAAGCTGCACGCTCAGTGCCAGTGTTCTGCAGCTTCTTTCTTCACGTTTCAGCAGCTAGCACGCTCTCCGTGTGCTGGAGAAGCGGCAGAGGCTTCCTTGCCGGAGAAGCGGCACCTTCGCCGGCAGAGAGCATCCTGCCGGCCGCGGTGCGCTCCGGAGCGGGGGCTTGTGCCGAAAGAGGCCGGCAACAGGCGCTTACCTTCGGACAGCTCCGGATCGCCGTCTAATGCGCCTCTTGTCGCCTACACGGCAGGGAAAAGCTTTTCCACTCTGTCTAGGAAGGAGAAAGTGTGCCAGCACAGCAAATGCCTCCCGGACTTTCCCTGGAATTCAGCAAGTGCTTTGCAGCTTGAAATTGGAAGGAAAGCCTCAGATTTAGCAGCCAGAGCTTCAGGAGGAGCAGCAGCGAGCACAGCATCGGTTTTGCAGCAGCTCCTTCCATGTGCATGTTTTTGGGAGTTGAAAGGCTTGCAGAGTGTTAAAGTAGCTTTTTCTCTCCGCTGGAAAGCTGCACGCTCAGTGCCAGTCTTCTGCAGCTTCTTTCTTCACGTTTCAGCAGCTAGCACGCTCTCCGTGTGCTGGAGAAGCGGCAGAGGCTTCCTTGCCGGAGAAGCGGCACCTTCGCCGGCAGAGAGCATCCGGCCGGCCGCGGTGCGCTCCGGAGCGGGGGCTTGTGCCGAAAGAGGCCGGCAACAGGCGCTTACCTTCGGACAGCTCCGGATCGCCGTCTAATGCGTCTCTTGTCGCCTACACGGCAGGGAAAAGCTTTTCCACTCTGTCTAGGAAGGAGAAAGTGTGCCAGCACAGCAAATGCCTCCCGGACTTTCCCTGCAATTCAGCAAGTGCTTTGCAGCTTGAAATTGGAAGGAAAGCCTCAGATTTAGCAGCCAGAGCTTCAAGATAAGCAGCAGCGAGCACAGCATCGCTTTTGCAGCAGCTCCTTCCATGTGCATGTTTTTGGGAGTGGAAAGGCTTGCAGAGTGTTAAAGTAGCTTTTTCTCTCCGCTGGAAAGCTGCAAGCTCAGTGCCAGTCTTCTGCAGCTTCTTTCTTCACGTTTCAGCAGCTAGCACGCTCTCCGTGTGCTGGAGAAGCGGCAGAGGCTTCCTTGCCGGAGAAGCGGCACCTTCGCCGGCAGAGAGCATCCTGCCGGCCGCGGTGCGCTCCGGAGCGGGGGCTTGTGCCGAAAGAGGCCGGCAACAGGCGCTTACCTTCGGACAGCTCCGGATCGCCGTCTAATGCGTCTCTTGTCGCCTGCACGGCAGGGAAAAGCTTTTCCACTCTGTCTAGGAAGGAGAAAGTGTGCCAGCACAGCAAATGCCTCCCGGACTTTCCCTGGAATTCAGCAAGTGCTTTGCAGCTTGAAATTGGAAGGAAAGCCTCAGATTTAGCAGCCAGAGCTTCAGGAGGAGCAGCAGCGAGCACAGCATCGGTTTTGCAGCAGCTCCTTCCATGTGCATGTTTTTGGGAGTGGAAAGGCTTGCAGAGTGTTAAAGTAGCTTTTTCTCTCCGCTGGAAAGCTGCACGCTCAGTGCCAGTGTTCTGCAGCTTCTTTCTTCACGTTTCAGCAGCTAGCACGCTCTCCGTGTGCTGGAGAAGCGGCAGAGGCTTCCTTGCCGGAGAAGCGGCACCTTCGCCGGCAGAGAGCATCCTGCCGGCCGCGGTGCGCTCCGGAGCGGGGGCTTGTGCCGAAAGAGGCCGGCAACAGGCGCTTACCTTCGGACAGCTCCGGATCGCCGTCTAATGCGTCTCTTGTCGCCTACACGGCAGGGAAAAGCTTTTCCACTCTGTCTAGGAAGGAGAAAGTGTGCCAGCACAGCAAATGCCTCCCGGACTTTCCCTGGAATTCAGCAAGTGCTTTGCAGCTTGAAATTGGAAGGAAAGCCTCAGATTTAGCAGCCAGAGCTTCAGGAGGAGCAGCAGCGAGCACAGCATCGGTTTTGCAGCAGCTCCTTCCATGTGCATGTTTTTGGGAGTTGAAAGGCTTGCAGAGTGTTAAAGTAGCTTTTTCTCTCCGCTGGAAAGCTGCACGCTCAGTGCCAGTGTTCTGCAGCTTCTTTCTTCACGTTTCAGCAGCTAGCACGCTCTCCGTGTGCTGGAGAAGCGGCAGAGGCTTCCTTGCCGGAGAAGCGGCACCTTCGCCGGCAGAGAGCATCCGGCCGGCCGCGGTGCGCTCCGGAGCGGGGGCTTGTGCCGAAAGAGGCCGGCAACAGGCGCTTACCTTCGGACAGCTCCGGATCGCCGTCTAATGCGTCTCTTGTCGCCTACACGGCAGGGAAAAGCTTTTCCACTCTGTCTAGGAAGGAGAAAGTGTGCCAGCACAGCAAATGCCTCCCGGACTTTCCCTGGAATTCAGCAAGTGCTTTGCAGCTTGAAATTGGAAGGAAAGCCTCAGATTTAGCAGCCAGAGCTTCAGGAGGAGCAGCAGCGAGCACAGCATCGGTTTTGCAGCAGCTCCTTCCATGTGCATGTTTTTGGGAGTGGAAAGGCTTGCAGAGTGTTCAAGTAGCTTTTTCTCTCCGCTGGAAAGCTGCACGCTCAGTGCCAGTGTTCTGCAGCTTCTTTCTTCACGTTTCAGCAGCTAGCACGCTCTCCGTGTGCTGGAGAAGCGGCAGAGGCTTCCTTGCCGGAGAAGCGGCACCTTCGCCGGCAGAGAGCATCCTGCCGGCCGCGGTGCGCTCCGGAGCGGGGGCTTGTGCCGAAAGAGGCCGGCAACAGGCGCTTACCTTCGGACAGCTCCGGATCGCCGTCTAATGCGTCTCTTGTCGCCTACACGGCAGGGAAAAGCTTTTCCACTCTGTCTAGGAAGGAGAAAGTGTGCCAGCACAGCAAATGCCTCCCGGACTTTCCCTGGAATTCAGCAAGTGCTTTGCAGCTTGAAATTGGAAGGAAAGCCTCAGATTTAGCAGCCAGAGCTTCAGGAGGAGCAGCAGCGAGCACAGCATCGGTTTTGCAGCAGCTCCTTCCATGTGCATGTTTTTGGGAGTTGAAAGGCTTGCAGAGTGTTAAAGTAGCTTTTTCTCTCCGCTGGAAAGCTGCACGCTCAGTGCCAGTGTTCTGCAGCTTCTTTCTTCACGTTTCAGCAGCTAGCACGCTCTCCGTGTGCTGGAGAAGCGGCAGAGGCTTCCTTGCCGGAGAAGCGGCACCTTCGCCGGCAGAGAGCATCCTGCCGGCGGCGGTGCGCTCCGGAGCGGGGGCTTGTGCCGAAAGAGGCCGGCAACAGGCGCTTACCTTCGGACAGCTCCGGATGCCCGTCTCATGCGTCTCTTGTCGCCTACACGGCAGGGAAAAGCTTTTCCACTCTGTCTAGGAAGGAGAAAGTGTGCCAGCACAGCAAATGCCTCCCGGACTTTCCCTGCAATTCAGCAAGTGCTTTGCAGCTTGAAATTGGAAGGAAAGCCTCAGATTTAGCAGCCAGAGCTTCAGGAGGAGCAGCAGCGAGCACAGCATCGCTTTTGCAGCAGCTCCTTCCATGTGCATGTTTTTGGGAGTGGAAAGGCTTGCAGAGTGTTAAAGTAGCTTTTTCTCTCCGCTGGAAAGCTGCACGCTCAGTGCCAGTCTTCTGCAGCTTCTTTCTTCACGTTTCAGCAGCTAGCACGCTCTCCGTGTGCTGGAGAAGCGGCAGAGGCTTCCTTGCCGGAGAAGCGGCACCTTCGCCGGCAGAGAGCATCCTGCCGGCCGCGGTGCGCTCCGGAGCGGGGGCTTGTGCCGAAAGAGGCCGGCAACAGGCGCTTACCTTCGGACAGCTCCGGATCGCCGTCTAATGCGTCTCTTGTCGCCTACACGGCAGGGAAAAGCTTTTCCACTCTGTCTAGGAAGGAGAAAGTGTGCCAGCACAGCAAATGCCTCCCGGACTTTCCCTGGAATTCAGCAAGTGCTTTGCAGCTTGAAATTGGAAGGAAAGCCTCAGATTTAGCAGCCAGAGCTTCAGGAGGAGCAGCAGCGAGCACAGCATCGGTTTTGCAGCAGCTCCTTCCATGTGCATGTTTTTGGGAGTTGAAAGGCTTGCAGAGTGTTAAAGTAGCTTTTTCTCTCCGCTGGAAAGCTGCACGCTCAGTGCCAGTCTTCTGCAGCTTCTTTCTTCACGTTTCAGCAGCTAGCACGCTCTCCGTGTGCTGGAGAAGCGGCAGAGGCTTCCTTGCCGGAGAAGCGGCACCTTCGCCGGCTGAGAGCATCCTGCCGGCCGCGGTGCGCTCCGGAGCGGGGGCTTGTGCCGAAAGAGGCCGGCAACAGGCGCTTACCTTCGGACAGCTCCGGATCGCCGTCTAATGCGTCTCTTGTCGCCTACACGGCAGGGAAAAGCTTTTCCACTCTGTCTAGGAAGGAGAAAGTGTGCCAGCACAGCAAATGCCTCCCGGACTTTCCCTGGAATTCAGCAAGTGCTTTGCAGCTTGAAATTGGAAGGAAAGCCTCAGATTTAGCAGCCAGAGCTTCAGGAGGAGCAGCAGCGAGCACAGCATCGGTTTTGCAGCAGCTCCTTCCATGTGCATGTTTTTGGGAGTGGAAAGGCTTGCAGAGTGTTAAAGTAGCTTTTTCTCTCCGCTGGAAAGCTGCACGCTCAGTGCCAGTGTTCTGCAGCTTCTTTCTTCACGTTTCAGCAGCTAGCACGCTCTCCGTGTGCTGGAGAAGCGGCAGAGGCTTCCTTGCCGGAGAAGCGGCACCTTCGCCGGCAGAGAGCATCCTGCCGGCCGCGGTGCGCTCCGGAGCGGGGGCTTGTGCCGAAAGAGGCCGGCAACAGGCGCTTACCTTCGGACAGCTCCGGATCGCCGTCTAATGCGTCTCTTGTCGCCTCCACGGCAGTGAAAAGCTTTTCCACTCTGTCTAGGAAGGAGAAAGTGTGCCAGCACAGCAAATGCCTCCCGGACTTTCCCTGGAATTCAGCAAGTGCTTTGCAGCTTGAAATTGGAAGGAAAGCCTCAGATTTAGCAGCCAGAGCTTCAGGAGGAGCAGCAGCGAGCACAGCATCGCTTTTGCAGCAGCTCCTTCCATGTGCATGTTTTTGGGAGTGGAAAGGCTTGCAGAGTGTTAAAGTAGCTTTTTCTCTCCGCTGGAAAGCTGCACGCTCAGTGCCAGTGTTCTGCAGCTTCTTTCTTCACGTTTCAGCAGCTAGCACGCTCTCCGTGTGCTGGAGAAGCGGCAGAGGCTTCCTTGCCGGAGAAGCGGCACCTTCGCCGGCAGAGAGCATCCTGCCGGCCGCGGTGCGCTCCGGAGCGGGGACTTGTGCCGAAAGAGGCCGGCAACAGGCGCTTACCTTCGGACAGCTCCGGATCGCCGTCTAATGCGTCTCTTGTCGCCTACACGGCAGGGAAAAGCTTTTCCACTCTGTCTAGGAAGGAGAAAGTGTGCCAGCACAGCAAATGCCTCCCGGACTTTCCCTGGAATTCAGCAAGTGCTTTGCAGCTTGAAATTGGAAGGAAAGCCTCAGATTTAGCAGCCAGAGCTTCAGGAGGAGCAGCAGCGAGCACAGCATCGGTTTTGCAGCAGCTCCTTCCATGTGCATGTTTTTGGGAGTGGAAAGGCTTGCAGAGTGTTAAAGTAGCTTTTTCTCTCCGCTGGAAAGCTGCACGCTCAGTGCCAGTGTTCTGCAGCTTCTTTCTTCACGTTTCAGCAGCTAGCACGCTCTCCGTGTGCTGGAGAAGCGGCAGAGGCTTCCTTGCCGGAGAAGCGGCACCTTCGCCGGCAGAGAGCATCCTGCCGGCCGCGGTGCGCTCCGGAGCGGGGGCTTGTGCCGAAAGAGGCCGGCAACAGGCGCTTACCTTCGGACAGCTCCGGATCGCCGTCTAATGCGTCTCTTGTCGCCTGCACGGCAGGGAAAAGCTTTTCCACTCTGTCTAGGAAGGAGAAAGTGTGCCAGCACAGCAAATGCCTCCCGGACTTTCCCTGGAATTCAGCAAGTGCTTTGCAGCTTGAAATTGGAAGGAAAGCCTCAGATTTAGCAGCCAGAGCTTCAGGAGGAGCAGCAGCGAGCACAGCATCGGTTTTGCAGCAGCTCCTTCCATGTGCATGTTTTTGGGAGTGGAAAGGCTTGCAGAGTGTTAAAGTAGCTTTTTCTCTCCGCTGGAAAGCTGCACGCTCAGTGCCAGTGTTCTGCAGCTTCTTTCTTCACGTTTCAGCAGCTAGCACGCTCTCCGTGTGCTGGAGAAGCGGCAGAGGCTTCCTTGCCGGAGAAGCGGCACCTTCGCCGGCAGAGAGCATCCTGCCGGCCGCGGTGCGCTCCGGAGCGGGGGCTTGTGCCGAAAGAGGCCGGCAACAGGCGCTTACCTTCGGACAGCTCCGGATCGCCGTCTAATGCGTCTCTTGTCGCCTACACGGCAGGGAAAAGCTTTTCCACTCTGTCTAGGAAGGAGAAAGTGTGCCAGCACAGCAAATGCCTCCCGGACTTTCCCTGGAATTCAGCAAGTGCTTTGCAGCTTGAAATTGGAAGGAAAGCCTCAGATTTAGCAGCCAGAGCTTCAGGAGGAGCAGCAGCGAGCACAGCATCGGTTTTGCAGCAGCTCCTTCCATGTGCATGTTTTTGGGAGTTGAAAGGCTTGCAGAGTGTTAAAGTAGCTTTTTCTCTCCGCTGGAAAGCTGCACGCTCAGTGCCAGTGTTCTGCAGCTTCTTTCTTCACGTTTCAGCAGCTAGCACGCTCTCCGTGTGCTGGAGAAGCGGCAGAGGCTTCCTTGCCGGAGAAGCGGCACCTTCGCCGGCAGAGAGCATCCTGCCGGCCGCGGTGCGCTCCGGAGCGGGGGCTTGTGCCGAAAGAGGCCGGCAACAGGCGCTTACCTTCGGACAGCTCCGGATCGCCGTCTAATGCGTCTCTTGTGGCCTACACGGCAGGGAAAAGCTTTTCCACTCTGTCTAGGAAGGAGAAAGTGTGCCAGCACAGCAAATGCCTCCCGGACTTTCCCTGGAATTCAGCAAGTGCTTTGCAGCTTGAAATTGGAAGGAAAGCCTCAGATTTAGCAGCCAGAGCTTCAGGAGGAGCAGCAGCGAGCACAGCATCGGTTTTGCAGCAGCTCCTTCCATGTGCATGTTTTTGGGAGTTGAAAGGCTTGCAGAGTGTTAAAGTAGCTTTTTCTCTCCGCTGGAAAGCTGCACGCTCAGTGCCAGTGTTCTGCAGCTTCTTTCTTCACGTTTCAGCAGCTAGCACGCTCTCCGTGTGCTGGAGAAGCGGCAGAGGCTTCCTTGCCGGAGAAGCGGCACCTTCGCCGGCAGAGAGCATCCGGCCGGCCGCGGTGCGCTCCGGAGCGGGGGCTTGTGCCGAAAGAGGCCGGCAACAGGCGCTTACCTTCGGACAGCTCCGGATCGCCGTCTAATGCGTCTCTTGTCGCCTACACGGCAGGGAAAAGCTTTTCCACTCTGTCTAGGAAGGAGAAAGTGTGCCAGCACAGCAAATGCCTCCCGGACTTTCCCTGGAATTCAGCAAGTGCTTTGCAGCTTGAAATTGGAAGGAAAGCCTCAGATTTAGCAGCCAGAGCTTCAGGAGGAGCAGCAGCGAGCACAGCATCGGTTTTGCAGCAGCTCCTTCCATGTGCATGTTTTTGGGAGTGGAAAGGCTTGCAGAGTGTTCAAGTAGCTTTTTCTCTCCGCTGGAAAGCTGCACGCTCAGTGCCAGTGTTCTGCAGCTTCTTTCTTCACGTTTCAGCAGCTAGCACGCTCTCCGTGTGCTGGAGAAGCGGCAGAGGCTTCCTTGCCGGAGAAGCGGCACCTTCGCCGGCAGAGAGCATCCTGCCGGCCGCGGTGCGCTCCGGAGCGGGGGCTTGTGCCGAAAGAGGCCGGCAACAGGCGCTTATTTTCGGACAGCTCCGGATCGCCGTCTAATGCGTCTCTTGTCGCCTACACGGCAGGGAAAAGCTTTTCCACTCTGTCTAGGAAGGAGAAAGTGTGCCAGCACAGCAAATGCCTCCCGGACTTTCCCTGGAATTCAGCAAGTGCTTTGCAGCTTGAAATTGGAAGGAAAGCCTCAGATTTAGCAGCCAGAGCTTCAGGAGGAGCAGCAGCGAGCACAGCATCGGTTTTGCAGCAGCTCCTTCCATGTGCATGTTTTTGGGAGTTGAAAGGCTTGCAGAGTGTTAAAGTAGCTTTTTCTCTCCGCTGGAAAGCTGCACGCTCAGTGCCAGTCTTCTGCAGCTTCTTTCTTCACGTTTCAGCAGCTAGCACGCTCTCCGTGTGCTGGAGAAGCGGCAGAGGCTTCCTTGCCGGAGAAGCGGCACCTTCGCCGGCAGAGAGCATCCTGCCGGCCGCGGTGCGCTCCGGAGCGGGGGCTTGTGCCGAAAGAGGCCGGCAACAGGCGCTTACCTTCGGACAGCTCCGGATGCCCGTCTCATGCGTCTCTTGTCGCCTCCACGGCAGTGAAAAGCTTTTCCACTCTGTCTAGGAAGGAGAAAGTGTGCCAGCACAGCAAATGCCTCCCGGACTTTCCCTAGAATTCAGCAAGTGCTTTGCAGCTTGAAATTGGAAGGAAAGCCTCAGATTTAGCAGCCAGAGCTTCAGGAGGAGCAGCAGCGAGCACAGCATCGGTTTTGCAGCAGCTCCTTCCATGTGCATGTTTTTGGGAGTGGAAAGGCTTGCAGAGTGTTAAAGTAGCTTTTTCTCTCCGCTGGAAAGCTGCACGCTCAGTGCCAGTCTTCTGCAGCTTCTTTCTTCACGTTTCAGCAGCTAGCACGCTCTCCGTGTGCTGGAGAAGCGGCAGAGGCTTCCTTGCCGGAGAAGCGGCACCTTCGCCGGCAGAGAGCATCCTGCCGGCCGCGGTGCGCTCCGGAGCGGGGGCTTGTGCCGAAAGAGGCCGGCAACAGGCGCTTACCTTCGGACAGCTCCGGATGCCCGTCTCATGCGTCTCTTGTCGCCTACACGGCAGGGAAAAGCTTTTCCACTCTGTCTAGGAAGGAGAAAGTGTGCCAGCACAGCAAATGCCTCCCGGACTTTCCCTGGAATTCAGCAAGTGCTTTGCAGCTTGAAATTGGAAGGAAAGCCTCAGATTTAGCAGCCAGAGCTTCAGGAGGAGCAGCAGCGAGCACAGCATCGGTTTTGCAGCAGCTCCTTCCATGTGCATGTTTTTGGGAGTGGAAAGGCTTGCAGAGTGTTAAAGTAGCTTTTTCTCTCCGCTGGAAAGCTGCACGCTCAGTGCCAGTCTTCTGCAGCTTCTTTCTTCACGTTTCAGCAGCTAGCACGCTCTCCGTGTGCTGGAGAAGCGGCAGAGGCTTCCTTGCCGGAGAAGCGGCACCTTCGCCGGCAGAGAGCATCCTGCCGGCCGCGGTGCGCTCCGGAGCGGGGGCTTGTGCCGAAAGAGGCCGGCAACAGGCGCTTACCTTCGGACAGCTCCGGATCGCCGTCTAATGCGTCTCTTGTCGCCTACACGGCAGGGAAAAGCTTTTCCACTCTGTCTAGGAAGGAGAAAGTGTGCCAGCACAGCAAATGCCTCCCGGACTTTCCCTGGAATTCACCAAGTGCTTTGCAGCTTGAAATTGGAAGGAAAGCCTCAGATTTAGCAGCCAGAGCTTCAGGAGGAGCAGCAGCGAGCACAGCATCGGTTTTGCAGCAGCTCCTTCCATGTGCATGTTTTTGGGAGTGGAAAGGCTTGCAGAGTGTTCAAGTAGCTTTTTCTCTCCGCTGGAAAGCTGCACGCTCAGTGCCAGTGTTCTGCAGCTTCTTTCTTCACGTTTCAGCAGCTAGCACGCTCTCCGTGTGCTGGAGAAGCGGCAGAGGCTTCCTTGCCGGAGAAGCGGCACCTTCGCCGGCAGAGAGCATCCTGCCGGCCGCGGTGCGCTCCGGAGCGGGGGCTTGTGCCGAAAGAGGCCGGCAACAGGCGCTTACCTTCGGACAGCTCCGGATCGCCGTCTAATGCGTCTCTTGTCGCCTACACGGCAGGGAAAAGCTTTTCCACTCTGTCTAGGAAGGAGAAAGTGTGCCAGCACAGCAAATGCCTCCCGGACTTTCCCTGGAATTCAGCAAGTGCTTTGCAGCTTGAAATTGGAAGGAAAGCCTCAGATTTAGCAGCCAGAGCTTCAGGAGGAGCAGCAGCGAGCACAGCATCGGTTTTGCAGCAGCTCCTTCCATGTGCATGTTTTTGGGAGTGGAAAGGCTTGCAGAGTGTTAAAGTAGCTTTTTCTCTCCGCTGGAAAGCTGCACGCTCAGTGCCAGTGTTCTGCAGCTTCTTTCTTCACGTTTCAGCAGCTAGCACGCTCTCCGTGTGCTGGAGAAGCGGCAGAGGCTTCCTTGCCGGAGAAGCGGCACCTTCGCCGGCAGAGAGCATCCTGCCGGCCGCGGTGCGCTCCGGAGCGGGGGCTTGTGCCGAAAGAGGCCGGCAACAGGCGCTTACCTTCGGACAGCTCCGGATGCCCGTCTCATGCGTCTCTTGTCGCCTCCACGGCAGTGAAAAGCTTTTCCACTCTGTCTAGGAAGGAGAAAGTGTGCCAGCACAGCAAATGCCTCCCGGACTTTCCCTGGAATTCAGCAAGTGCTTTGCAGCTTGAAATTGGAAGGAAAGCCTCAGATTTAGCAGCCAGAGCTTCAGGAGGAGCAGCAGCGAGCACAGCATCGGTTTTGCAGCAGCTCCTTCCATGTGCATGTTTTTGGGAGTGGAAAGGCTTGCAGAGTGTTAAAGTAGCTTTTTCTCTCCGCTGGAAAGCTGCACGCTCAGTGCCAGTGTTCTGCAGCTTCTTTCTTCACGTTTCAGCAGCTAGCACGCTCTCCGTGTGCTGGAGAAGCGGCAGAGGCTTCCTTGCCGGAGAAGCGGCACCTTCGCCGGCAGAGAGCATCCTGCCGGCCGCGGTGCGCTCCGGAGCGGGGGCTTGTGCCGAAAGAGGCCGGCAACAGGCGCTTACCTTCGGACAGCTCCGGATGCCCGTCTCATGCGTCTCTTGTCGCCTCCACGGCAGGGAAAAGCTTTTCCACTCTGTCTAGGAAGGAGAAAGTGTGCCAGCACAGCAAATGCCTCCCGGACTTTCCCTGGAATTCAGCAAGTGCTTTGCAGCTTGAAATTGGAAGGAAAGCCTCAGATTTAGCAGCCAGAGCTTCAGGAGGAGCAGCAGCGAGCACAGCATCGGTTTTGCAGCAGCTCCTTCCATGTGCATGTTTTTGGGAGTGGAAAGGCTTGCAGAGTGTTAAAGTAGCTTTTTCTCTCCGCTGGAAAGCTGCACGCTCAGTGCCAGTCTTCTGCAGCTTCTTTCTTCACGTTTCAGCAGCTAGCACGCTCTCCGTGTGCTGGAGAAGCGGCAGAGGCTTCCTTGCCGGAGAAGCGGCACCTTCGCCGGCAGAGAGCATCCTGCCGGCCGCGGTGCGCTCCGGAGCGGGGGCTTGTGCCGAAAGAGGCCGGCAACAGGCGCTTACCTTCGGACAGCTCCGGATCGCCGTCTCATGCGTCTCTTGTCGCCTACACGGCAGGGAAAAGCTTTTCCACTCTGTCTAGGAAGGAGAAAGTGTGCCAGCACAGCAAATGCCTCCCGGACTTTCCCTGCAATTCAGCAAGTGCTTTGCAGCTTGAAATTGGAAGGAAAGCCTCAGATTTAGCAGCCAGAGCTTCAGGAGGAGCAGCAGCGAGCACAGCATCGGTTTTGCAGCAGCTCCTTCCATGTGCATGTTTTTGGGAGTGGAAAGGCTTGCAGAGTGTTAAAGTAGCTTTTTCTCTCCGCTGGAAAGCTGCACGCTCAGTGCCAGTCTTCTGCAGCTTCTTTCTTCACGTTTCAGCAGCTAGCACGCTCTCCGTGTGCTGGAGAAGCGGCAGAGGCTTCCTTGCCGGAGAAGCGGCACCTTCGCCGGCAGAGAGCATCCTGCCGGCCGCGGTGCGCTCCGGAGCGGGGGCTTGTGCCGAAAGAGGCCGGCAACAGGCGCTTACCTTCGGACAGCTCCGGATCGCCGTCTAATGCGTCTCTTGTCGCCTACACGGCAGGGAAAAGCTTTTCCACTCTGTCTAGGAAGGAGAAAGTGTGCCAGCACAGCAAATGCCTCCCGGACTTTCCCTGGAATTCAGCAAGTGCTTTGCAGCTTGAAATTGGAAGGAAAGCCTCAGATTTAGCAGCCAGAGCTTCAGGAGGAGCAGCAGCGAGCACAGCATCGGTTTTGCAGCAGCTCCTTCCATGTGCATGTTTTTGGGAGTGGAAAGGCTTGCAGAGTGTTAAAGTAGCTTTTTCTCTCCGCTGGAAAGCTGCACGCTCAGTGCCAGTCTTCTGCAGCTTCTTTCTTCACGTTTCAGCAGCTAGCACGCTCTCCGTGTGCTGGAGAAGCGGCAGAGGCTTCCTTGCCGGAGAAGCGGCACCTTCGCCGGCAGAGAGCATCCTGCCGGCCGCGGTGCGCTCCGGAGCGGGGGCTTGTGCCGAAAGAGGCCGGCAACAGGCGCTTACCTTCGGACAGCTCCGGATGCCCGTCTCATGCGTCTCTTGTCGCCTCCACGGCAGTGAAAAGCTTTTCCACTCTGTCTAGGAAGGAGAAAGTGTGCCAGCACAGCAAATGCCTCCCGGACTTTCCCTGGAATTCAGCAAGTGCTTTGCAGCTTGAAATTGGAAGGAAAGCCTCAGATTTAGCAGCCAGAGCTTCAGGAGGAGCAGCAGCGAGCACAGCATCGGTTTTGCAGCAGCTCCTTCCATGTGCATGTTTTTGGGAGTGGAAAGGCTTGCAGAGTGTTAAAGTAGCTTTTTCTCTCCGCTGGAAAGCTGCACGCTCAGTGCCAGTCTTCTGCAGCTTCTTTCTTCACGTTTCAGCAGCTAGCACGCTCTCCGTGTGCTGGAGAAGCGGCAGAGGCTTCCTTGCCGGAGAAGCGGCACCTTCGCCGGCAGAGAGCATCCTGCCGGCCGCGGTGCGCTCCGGAGCGGGGGCTTGTGCCGAAAGAGGCCGGCAACAGGCGCTTACCTTCGGACAGCTCCGGATCGCCGTCTAATGCGTCTCTTGTCGCCTACACGGCAGGGAAAAGCTTTTCCACTCTGTCTAGGAAGGAGAAAGTGTGCCAGCACAGCAAATGCCTCCCGGACTTTCCCTGGAATTCAGCAAGTGCTTTGCAGCTTGAAATTGGAAGGAAAGCCTCAGATTTAGCAGCCAGAGCTTCAGGAGGAGCAGCAGCGAGCACAGCATCGCTTTTGCAGCAGCTCCTTCCATGTGCATGTTTTTGGGAGTGGAAAGGCTTGCAGAGTGTTCAAGTAGCTTTTTCTCTCCGCTGGAAAGCTGCACGCTCAGTGCCAGTCTTCTGCAGCTTCTTTCTTCACGTTTCAGCAGCTAGCACGCTCTCCGTGTGCTGGAGAAGCGGCAGAGGCTTCCTTGCCGGAGAAGCGGCACATTCGCCGGCAGAGAGCATCCTGCCGGCCGCGGTGCGCTCCGGAGCGGGGGCTTGTGCCGAAAGAGGCCGGCAACAGGCGCTTACCTTCGGACAGCTCCGGATGCCCGTCTCATGCGTCTCTTGTCGCCTACACGGCAGGGAAAAGCTTTTCCACTCTGTCTAGGAAGGAGAAAGTGTGCCAGCACAGCAAATGCCTCCCGGACTTTCCCTGCAATTCAGCAAGTGCTTTGCAGCTTGAAATTGGAAGGAAAGCCTCAGATTTAGCAGCCAGAGCTTCAGGAGGAGCAGCAGCGAGCACAGCATCGGTTTTGCAGCAGCTCCTTCCAAGTGCATGTTTTTGGGAGTGGAAAGGCTTGCAGAGTGTTAAAGTAGCTTTTTCTCTCCGCTGGAAAGCTGCACGCTCAGTGCCAGTGTTCTGCAGCTTCTTTCTTCACGTTTCAGCAGCTAGCACGCTCTCCGTGTGCTGGAGAAGCGGCCGAGGCTTCCTTGCCGGAGAAGCGGCACCTTCGCCGGCAGAGAGCATCCTGCCGGCCGCGGTGCGCTCCGGAGCGGGGGCTTGTGCCGAAAGAGGCCGGCAACAGGCGCTTACCTTCGGACAGCTCCGGATCGCCGTCTAATGCGTCTCTTGTCGCCTACACGGCAGGGAAAAGCTTTTCCACTCTGTCTAGGAAGGAGAAAGTGTGCCAGCACAGCAAATGCCTCCCGGACTTTCCCTGGAATTCAGCAAGTGCTTTGCAGCTTGAAATTGGAAGGAAAGCCTCAGATTTAGCAGCCAGAGCTTCAGGAGGAGCAGCAGCGAGCACAGCATCGGTTTTGCAGCAGCTCCTTCCATGTGCATGTTTTTGGGAGTGGAAAGGCTTGCAGAGTGTTAAAGTAGCTTTTTCTCTCCGCTGGAAAGCTGCACGCTCAGTGCCAGTGTTCTGCAGCTTCTTTCTTCACGTTTCAGCAGCTAGCACGCTCTCCGTGTGCTGGAGAAGCGGCAGAGGTTTCCTTGCCGGAGAAGCGGCACCTTCGCCGGCAGAGAGCATCCTGCCGACCGCGGTGCGCTCCGGAGCGGGGGCTTGTGCCGAAAGAGGCCGGCAACAGGCGCTTACCTTCGGACAGCTCCGGATCGCCGTCTCATGCGTCTCTTGTCGCCTACACGGCAGGGAAAAGCTTTTCCACTCTGTCTAGGAAGGAGAAAGTGTGCCAGCACAGCAAATGCCTCCCGGACTTTCCCTGGAATTCAGCAAGTGCTTTGCAGCTTGAAATTGGAAGGAAAGCCTCAGATTTAGCAGCCAGAGCTTCAGGAGGAGCAGCAGCGAGCACAGCATCGGTTTTGCAGCAGCTCCTTCCATGTGCATGTTTTTGGGAGTGGAAAGGCTTGCAGAGTGTTAAAGTAGCTTTTTCTCTCCGCTGGAAAGCTGCACGCTCAGTGCCAGTCTTCTGCAGCTTCTTTCTTCACGTTTCAGCAGCTAGCACGCTCTCCGTGTGCTGGAGAAGCGGCAGAGGCTTCCTTGCCGGAGAAGCGGCACCTTCGCCGGCAGAGAGCATCCTGCCGGCCGCGGTGCGCTCCGGAGCGGGGGCTTGTGCCGAAAGAGGCCGGCAACAGGCGCTTACCTTCGGACAGCTCCGGATCGCCGTCTAATGCGTCTCTTGTCGCCTACACGGCAGGGAAAAGCTTTTCCACTCTGTCTAGGAAGGAGAAAGTGTGCCAGCACAGCAAATGCCTCCCGGACTTTCCCTGCAATTCAGCAAGTGCTTTGCAGCTTGAAATTGGAAGGAAAGCCTCAGATTTAGCAGCCAGAGCTTCAGGAGGAGCAGCAGCGAGCACAGCATCGCTTTTGCAGCAGCTCCTTCCATGTGCATGTTTTTGGGAGTGGAAAGGCTTGCAGAGTGTTAAAGTAGCTTTTTCTCTCCGCTGGAAAGCTGCACGCTCAGTGCCAGTCTTCTGCAGCTTCTTTCTTCACGTTTCAGCAGCTAGCACGCTCTCCGTGTGCTGGAGAAGCGGCAGAGGCTTCCTTGCCGGAGAAGCGGCACCTTCGCCGGCAGAGAGCATCCTGCCGGCCGCGGTGCGCTCCGGAGCGGGGGCTTGTGCCGAAAGAGGCCGGCAACAGGCGCTTACCTTCGGACAGCTCCGGATCGCCGTCTAATGCGTCTCTTGTCGCCTACACGGCAGGGAAAAGCTTTTCCACTCTGTCTAGGAAGGAGAAAGTGTGCCAGCACAGCAAATGCCTCCCGGACTTTCCCTGGAATTCAGCAAGTGCTTTGCAGCTTGAAATTGGAAGGAAAGCCTCAGATTTAGCAGCCAGAGCTTCAGGAGGAGCAGCAGCGAGCACAGCATCGGTTTTGCAGCAGCTCCTTCCATGTGCATGTTTTTGGGAGTGGAAAGGCTTGCAGAGTGTTCAAGTAGCTTTTTCTCTCCGCTGGAAAGCTGCACGCTCAGTGCCAGTGTTCTGCAGCTTCTTTCTTCACGTTTCAGCAGCTAGCACGCTCTCCGTGTGCTGGAGAAGCGGCAGAGGCTTCCTTGCCGGAGAAGCGGCACCTTCGCCGGCAGAGAGCATTCTGCCGGCCGCGGTGCGCTCCGGAGCGGGGGCTTGTGCCGAAAGAGGCCGGCAACAGGCGCTTACCTTCGGACAGCTCCGGATGCCCGTCTCATGCGTCTCTTGTCGCCTCCACGGCAGTGAAAAGCTTTTCCACTCTGTCTAGGAATGAGAAAGTGTGCCAGCACAGCAAATGCCTCCCGGACTTTCCCTGGAATTCAGCAAGTGCTTTGCAGCTTGAAATTGGAAGGAAAGCCTCAGATTTAGCAGCCAGAGCTTCAGGAGGAGCAGCAGCGAGCACAGCATCGGTTTTGCAGCAGCTCCTTCCATGTGCATGTTTTTGGGAGTGGAAAGGCTTGCAGAGTGTTAAAGTAGCTTTTTCTCTCCGCTGGAAAGCTGCACGCTCAGTGCCAGTGTTCTGCAGCTTCTTTCTTCACGTTTCAGCAGCTAGCACGCTCTCCGTGTGCTGGAGAAGCGGCAGAGGCTTCCTTGCCGGAGAAGCGGCACCTTCGCCGGCAGAGAGCATCCTGCCGGCCGCGGTGCGCTCCGGAGCGGGGGCTTGTGCCGAAAGAGGCCGGCAACAGGCGCTTACCTTCGGACAGCTCCGGATCGCCGTCTAATGCGTCTCTTGTCGCCTACACGGCAGGGAAAAGCTTTTCCACTCTGTCTAGGAAGGAGAAAGTGTGCCAGCACAGCAAATGCCTCCCGGACTTTCCCTGGAATTCAGCAAGTGCTTTGCAGCTTGAAATTGGAAGGAAAGCCTCAGATTTAGCAGCCAGAGCTTCAGGAGGAGCAGCAGCGAGCACAGCATCGGTTTTGCAGCAGCTCCTTCCATGTGCATGTTTTTGGGAGTGGAAAGGCTTGCAGAGTGTTCAAGTAGCTTTTTCTCTCCGCTGGAAAGCTGCACGCTCAGTGCCAGTCTTCTGCAGCTTCTTTCTTCACGTTTCAGCAGCTAGCACGCTCTCCGTGTGCTGGAGAAGCGGCAGAGGCTTCCTTGCCGGAGAAGCGGCACCTTCGCCGGCAGAGAGCATCCTGCCGGCCGCGGTGCGCTCCGGAGCGGGGGCTTGTGCCGAAAGAGGCCGGCAACAGGCGCTTACCTTCGGACAGCTCCGGATGCCCGTCTCATGCGTCTCTTGTCGCCTCCACGGCAGTGAAAAGCTTTTCCACTCTGTCTAGGAAGGAGAAAGTGTGCCAGCACAGCAAATGCCTCCCGGACTTTCCCTGGAATTCAGCAAGTGCTTTGCAGCTTGAAATTGGAAGGAAAGCCTCAGATTTAGCAGCCAGAGCTTCAGGAGGAGCAGCAGCGAGCACAGCATCGGTTTTGCAGCAGCTCCTTCCATGTGCATGTTTTTGGGAGTGGAAAGGCTTGCAGAGTGTTAAAGTAGCTTTTTCTCTCCGCTGGAAAGCTGCACGCTCAGTGCCAGTGTTCTGCAGCTTCTTTCTTCACGTTTCAGCAGCTAGCACGCTCTCCGTGTGCTGGAGAAGCGGCAGAGGCTTCCTTGCCGGAGAAGCGGCACCTTCGCCGGCAGAGAGCATCCTGCCGGCCGCGGTGCGCTCCGGAGCGGGGGCTTGTGCCGAAAGAGGCCGGCAACAGGCGCTTACCTTCGGACAGCTCCGGATCGCCGTCTAATGCGTCTCTTGTCGCCTACACGGCAGGGAAAAGCTTTTCCACTCTGTCTAGGAAGGAGAAAGTGTGCCAGCACAGCAAATGCCTCCCGGACTTTCCCTGGAATTCAGCAAGTGCTTTGCAGCTTGAAATTGGAAGGAAAGCCTCAGATTTAGCAGCCAGAGCTTCAGGAGGAGCAGCAGCGAGCACAGCATCGGTTTTGCAGCAGCTCCTTCCATGTGCATGTTTTTGGGAGTGGAAAGGCTTGCAGAGTGTTAAAGTAGCTTTTTCTCTCCGCTGGAAAGCTGCACGCTCAGTGCCAGTGTTCTGCAGCTTCTTTCTTCACGTTTCAGCAGCTAGCACGCTCTCCGTGTGCTGGAGAAGCGGCAGAGGCTTCCTTGCCGGAGAAGCGGCACCTTCGCCAGCAGAGAGCATCCTGCCGGCCGCGGTGCGCTCCGGAGCGGGGGCTTGTGCCGAAAGAGGCCGGCAACAGGCGCTTACCTTCGGACAGCTCCGGATGCCCGTCTCATGCGTCTCTTGTCGCCTCCACGGCAGTGAAAAGCTTTTCCACTCTGTCTAGGAAGGAGAAAGTGTGCCAGCACAGCAAATGCCTCCCGGACTTTCCCTGCAATTCAGCAAGTGCTTTGCAGCTTGAAATTGGAAGGAAAGCCTCAGATTTAGCAGCCAGAGCTTCAGGAGGAGCAGCAGCGAGCACAGCATCGGTTTTGCAGCAGCTCCTTCCATGTGCATGTTTTTGGGAGTGGAAAGGCTTGCAGAGTGTTAAAGTAGCTTTTTCTCTCCGCTGGAAAGCTGCACGCTCAGTGCCAGTCTTCTGCAGCTTCTTTCTTCACGTTTCAGCAGCTAGCACGCTCTCCGTGTGCTGGAGAAGCGGCAGAGGCTTCCTTGCCGGAGAAGCGGCACCTTCGCCGGCAGAGAGCATCCTGCCGGCCGCGGTGCGCTCCGGAGCGGGGACTTGTGCCGAAAGAGGCCGGCAACAGGCGCTTACCTTCGGACAGCTCCGGATCGCCGTCTAATGCGTCTCTTGTCGCCTACACGGCAGGGAAAAGCTTTTCCACTCTGTCTAGGAAGGAGAAAGTGTGCCAGCACAGCAAATGCCTCCCGGACTTTCCCTGGAATTCAGCAAGTGCTTTGCAGCTTGAAATTGGAAGGAAAGCCTCAGATTTAGCAGCCAGAGCTTCAGGAGGAGCAGCAGCGAGCACAGCATCGGTTTTGCAGCAGCTCCTTCCATGTGCATGTTTTTGGGAGTGGAAAGGCTTGCAGAGTGTTCAAGTAGCTTTTTCTCTCCGCTGGAAAGCTGCACGCTCAGTGCCAGTCTTCTGCAGCTTCTTTCTTCACGTTTCAGCAGCTAGCACGCTCTCCGTGTGCTGGAGAAGCGGCAGAGGCTTCCTTGCCGGAGAAGCGGCACCTTCGCCGGCAGAGAGCATCCTGCCGGCCGCGGTGCGCTCCGGAGCGGGGGCTTGTGCCGAAAGAGGCCGGCAACAGGCGCTTACCTTCGGACAGCTCCGGATCGCCGTCTAATGCGTCTCTTGTCGCCTACACGGCAGGGAAAAGCTTTTCCACTCTGTCTAGGAAGGAGAAAGTGTGCCAGCACAGCAAATGCCTCCCGGACTTTCCCTGGAATTCAGCAAGTGCTTTGCAGCTTGAAATTGGAAGGAAAGCCTCAGATTTAGCAGCCAGAGCTTCAGGAGGAGCAGCAGCGAGCACAGCATCGGTTTTGCAGCAGCTCCTTCCATGTGCATGTTTTTGGGAGTGGAAAGGCTTGCAGAGTGTTAAAGTAGCTTTTTCTCTCCGCTGGAAAGCTGCACGCTCAGTGCCAGTGTTCTGCAGCTTCTTTCTTCACGTTTCAGCAGCTAGCACGCTCTCCGTGTGCTGGAGAAGCGGCAGAGGCTTCCTTGCCGGAGAAGCGGCACCTTCGCCGGCAGAGAGCATCCTGCCGGCCGCGGTGCGCTCCGGAGCGGGGGCTTGTGCCGAAAGAGGCCGGCAACAGGCGCTTACCTTCGGACAGCTCCGGATCGCCGTCTAATGCGTCTCTTGTCGCCTACACGGCAGGGAAAAGCTTTTCCACTCTGTCTAGGAAGGAGAAAGTGTGCCAGCACAGCAAATGCCTCCCGGACTTTCCCTGCAATTCAGCAAGTGCTTTGCAGCTTGAAATTGGAAGGAAAGCCTCAGATTTAGCAGCCAGAGCTTCAGGAGGAGCAGCAGCGAGCACAGCATCGGTTTTGCAGCAGCTCCTTCCATGTGCATGTTTTTGGGAGTGGAAAGGCTTGCAGAGTGTTAAAGTAGCTTTTTCTCTCCGCTGGAAAGCTGCACGCTCAGTGCCAGTCTTCTGCAGCTTCTTTCTTCACGTTTCAGCAGCTAGCACGCTCTCCGTGTGCTGGAGAAGCGGCAGAGGCTTCCTTGCCGGAGAAGCGGCACCTTCGCCGGCAGAGAGCATCCTGCCGGCCGCGGTGCGCTCCGGAGCGGGGGCTTGTGCCGAAAGAGGCCGGCAACAGGCGCTTACCTTCGGACAGCTCCGGATGCCCGTCTCATGCGTCTCTTGTCGCCTCCACGGCAGTGAAAAGCTTTTCCACTCTGTCTAGGAAGGAGAAAGTGTGCCAGCACAGCAAATGCCTCCCGGACTTTCCCTGGAATTCAGCAAGTGCTTTGCAGCTTGAAATTGGAAGGAAAGCCTCAGATTTAGCAGCCAGAGCTTCAGGAGGAGCAGCAGCGAGCACAGCATCGGTTTTGCAGCAGCTCCTTCCATGTGCATGTTTTTGGGAGTGGAAAGGCTTGCAGAGTGTTAAAGTAGCTTTTTCTCTCCGCTGGAAAGCTGCACGCTCAGTGCCAGTCTTCTGCAGCTTCTTTCTTCACGTTTCAGCAGCTAGCACGCTCTCCGTGTGCTGGAGAAGCGGCAGAGGCTTCCTTGCCGGAGAAGCGGCACCTTCGCCGGCAGAGAGCATCCTGCCGGCCGCGGTGCGCTCCGGAGCGGGGACTTGTGCCGAAAGAGGCCGGCAACAGGCGCTTACCTTCGGACAGCTCCGGATCGCCGTCTAATGCGTCTCTTGTCGCCTACACGGCAGGGAAAAGCTTTTCCACTCTGTCTAGGAAGGAGAAAGTGTGCCAGCACAGCAAATGCCTCCCGGACTTTCCCTGGAATTCAGCAAGTGCTTTGCAGCTTGAAATTGGAAGGAAAGCCTCAGATTTAGCAGCCAGAGCTTCAGGAGGAGCAGCAGCGAGCACAGCATCGGTTTTGCAGCAGCTCCTTCCATGTGCATGTTTTTGGGAGTGGAAAGGCTTGCAGAGTGTTCAAGTAGCTTTTTCTCTCCGCTGGAAAGCTGCACGCTCAGTGCCAGTCTTCTGCAGCTTCTTTCTTCACGTTTCAGCAGCTAGCACGCTCTCCGTGTGCTGGAGAAGCGGCAGAGGCTTCCTTGCCGGAGAAGCGGCACCTTCGCCGGCAGAGAGCATCCTGCCGGCCGCGGTGCGCTCCGGAGCGGGGGCTTGTGCCGAAAGAGGCCGGCAACAGGCGCTTACCTTCGGACAGCTCCGGATGCCCGTCTCATGCGTCTCTTGTCGCCTACACGGCAGGGAAAAGCTTTTCCACTCTGTCTAGGAAGGAGAAAGTGTGCCAGCACAGCAAATGCCTCCCGGACTTTCCCTGGAATTCAGCAAGTGCTTTGCAGCTTGAAATTGGAAGGAAAGCCTCAGATTTAGCAGCCAGAGCTTCAGGAGGAGCAGCAGCGAGCACAGCATCGGTTTTGCAGCAGCTCCTTCCAAGTGCATGTTTTTGGGAGTGGAAAGGCTTGCAGAGTGTTAAAGTAGCTTTTTCTCTCCGCTGGAAAGCTGCACGCTCAGTGCCAGTGTTCTGCAGCTTCTTTCTTCACGTTTCAGCAGCTAGCACGCTCTCCGTGTGCTGGAGAAGCGGCCGAGGCTTCCTTGCCGGAGAAGCGGCACCTTCGCCGGCAGAGAGCATCCTGCCGGCCGCGGTGCGCTCCGGAGCGGGGGCTTGTGCCGAAAGAGGCCGGCAACAGGCGCTTACCTTCGGACAGCTCCGGATCGCCGTCTAATGCGTCTCTTGTCGCCTACACGGCAGGGAAAAGCTTTTCCACTCTGTCTAGGAAGGAGAAAGTGTGCCAGCACAGCAAATGCCTCCCGGACTTTCCCTGGAATTCAGCAAGTGCTTTGCAGCTTGAAATTGGAAGGAAAGCCTCAGATTTAGCAGCCAGAGCTTCAGGAGGAGCAGCAGCGAGCACAGCATCGGTTTTGCAGCAGCTCCTTCCATGTGCATGTTTTTGGGAGTGGAAAGGCTTGCAGAGTGTTAAAGTAGCTTTTTCTCTCCGCTGGAAAGCTGCACGCTCAGTGCCAGTGTTCTGCAGCTTCTTTCTTCACGTTTCAGCAGCTAGCACGCTCTCCGTGTGCTGGAGAAGCGGCAGAGGCTTCCTTGCCGGAGAAGCGGCACCTTCGCCGGCAGAGAGCATCCTGCCGACCGCGGTGCGCTCCGGAGCGGGGGCTTGTGCCGAAAGAGGCCGGCAACAGGCGCTTACCTTCGGACAGCTCCGGATCGCCGTCTCATGCGTCTCTTGTCGCCTACACGGCAGGGAAAAGCTTTTCCACTCTGTCTAGGAAGGAGAAAGTGTGCCAGCACAGCAAATGCCTCCCGGACTTTCCCTGGAATTCAGCAAGTGCTTTGCAGCTTGAAATTGGAAGGAAAGCCTCAGATTTAGCAGCCAGAGCTTCAGGAGGAGCAGCAGCGAGCACAGCATCGCTTTTGCAGCAGCTCCTTCCATGTGCATGTTTTTGGGAGTGGAAAGGCTTGCAGAGTGTTAAAGTAGCTTTTTCTCTCCGCTGGAAAGCTGCACGCTCAGTGCCAGTCTTCTGCAGCTTCTTTCTTCACGTTTCAGCAGCTAGCACGCTCTCCGTGTGCTGGAGAAGCGGCAGAGGCTTCCTTGCCGGAGAAGCGGCACCTTCGCCGGCAGAGAGCATCCTGCCGGCCGCGGTGCGCTCCGGAGCGGGGGCTTGTGCCGAAAGAGGCCGGCAACAGGCGCTTACCTTCGGACAGCTCCGGATCGCCGTCTAATGCGTCTCTTGTCGCCTACACGGCAGGGAAAAGCTTTTCCACTCTGTCTAGGAAGGAGAAAGTGTGCCAGCACAGCAAATGCCTCCCGGACTTTCCCTGCAATTCAGCAAGTGCTTTGCAGCTTGAAATTGGAAGGAAAGCCTCAGATTTAGCAGCCAGAGCTTCAGGAGGAGCAGCAGCGAGCACAGCATCGGTTTTGCAGCAGCTCCTTCCATGTGCATGTTTTTGGGAGTGGAAAGGCTTGCAGAGTGTTAAAGTAGCTTTTTCTCTCCGCTGGAAAGCTGCACGCTCAGTGCCAGTGTTCTGCAGCTTCTTTCTTCACGTTTCAGCAGCTAGCACGCTCTCCGTGTGCTGGAGAAGCGGCAGAGGCTTCCTTGCCGGAGAAGCGGCACCTTCGCCGGCAGAGAGCATCCTGCCGGCCGCGGTGCGCTCCGGAGCGGGGGCTTGTGCCGAAAGAGGCCGGCAACAGGCGCTTACCTTCGGACAGCTCCGGATCGCCGTCTAATGCGTCTCTTGTCGCCTACACGGCAGGGAAAAGCTTTTCCACTCTGTCTAGGAAGGAGAAAGTGTGCCAGCACAGCAAATGCCTCCCGGACTTTCCCTGGAATTCAGCAAGTGCTTTGCAGCTTGAAATTGGAAGGAAAGCCTCAGATTTAGCAGCCAGAGCTTCAGGAGGAGCAGCAGCGAGCACAGCATCGGTTTTGCAGCAGCTCCTTCCATGTGCATGTTTTTGGGAGTGGAAAGGCTTGCAGAGTGTTCAAGTAGCTTTTTCTCTCCGCTGGAAAGCTGCACGCTCAGTGCCAGTCTTCTGCAGCTTCTTTCTTCACGTTTCAGCAGCTAGCACGCTCTCCGTGTGCTGGAGAAGCGGCAGAGGCTTCCTTGCCGGAGAAGCGGCACCTTCGCCGGCAGAGAGCATCCTGCCGGCCGCGGTGCGCTCCGGAGCGGGGGCTTGTGCCGAAAGAGGCCGGCAACAGGCGCTTACCTTCGGACAGCTCCGGAACGCCGTCTAATGCGTCTCTTGTCGCCTACACGGCAGGGAAAAGCTTTTCCACTCTGTCTAGGAAGGAGAAAGTGTGCCAGCACAGCAAATGCCTCCCGGACTTTCCCTGGAATTCAGCAAGTGCTTTGCAGCTTGAAATTGGAAGGAAAGCCTCAGATTTAGCAGCCAGAGCTTCAGGAGGAGCAGCAGCGAGCACAGCATCGGTTTTGCAGCAGCTCCTTCCATGTGCATGTTTTTGGGAGTGGAAAGGCTTGCAGAGTGTTCAAGTAGCTTTTTCTCTCCGCTGGAAAGCTGCACGCTCAGTGCCAGTGTTCTGCAGCTTCTTTCTTCACGTTTCAGCAGCTAGCACGCTCTCCGTGTGCTGGAGAAGCGGCAGAGGCTTCCTTGCCGGAGAAGCGGCACCTTCGCCGGCAGAGAGCATCCTGCCGGCCGCGGTGCGCTCCGGAGCGGGGACTTGTGCCGAAAGAGGCCGGCAACAGGCGCTTATTTTCGGACAGCTCCGGATCGCCGTCTAATGCGTCTCTTGTCGCCTACACGGCAGGGAAAAGCTTTTCCACTCTGTCTAGGAAGGAGAAAGTGTGCCAGCACAGCAAATGCCTCCCGGACTTTCCCTTGAATTCAGCAAGTGCTTTGCAGCTTGAAATTGGAAGGAAAGCCTCAGATTTAGCAGCCAGAGCTTCAGGAGGAGCAGCAGCGAGCACAGCATCGGTTTTGCAGCAGCTCCTTCCATGTGCATGTTTTTGGGAGTGGAAAGGCTTGCAGAGTGTTACAGTAGCTTTTTCTCTCCGCTGGAAAGCTGCACGCTCAGTGCCAGTCTTCTGCAGCTTCTTTCTTCACGTTTCAGCAGCTAGCACGCTCTCCGTGTGCTGGAGAAGCGGCAGAGGCTTCCTTGCCGGAGAAGCGGCACCTTCGCCGGCAGAGAGCATCCTGCCGGCCGCGGTGCGCTCCGGAGCGGGGGCTTGTGCCGAAAGAGGCCGGCAACAGGCGCTTACCTTCGGACAGCTCCGGATCGCCGTCTAATGCGTCTCTTGCCGCCTACACGGCAGGGAAAAGCTTTTCCACTCTGTCTAGGAAGGAGAAAGTGTGCCAGCACAGCAAATGCCTCCCGGACTTTCCCTGCAATTCAGCAAGTGCTTTGCAGCTTGAAATTGGAAGGAAAGCCTCAGATTTAGCAGCCAGAGCTTCAGGAGGAGCAGCAGCGAGCACAGCATCGGTTTTGCAGCAGCTCCTTCCATGTGCATGTTTTTGGGAGTGGAAAGGCTTGCAGAGTGTTCAAGTAGCTTTTTCTCTCCGCTGGAAAGCTGCACGCTCAGTGCCAGTCTTCTGCAGCTTCTTTCTTCACGTTTCAGCAGCTAGCACGCTCTCCGTGTGCTGGAGAAGCGGCAGAGGCTTCCTTGCCGGAGAAGCGGCACCTTCGCCGGCAGAGAGCATCCTGCCGGCCGCGGTGCGCTCCGGAGCGGGGGCTTGTGCCGAAAGAGGCCGGCAACAGGCGCTTACCTTCGGACAGCTCCGGATCGCCGTCTAATGCGTCTCTTGTCGCCTACACGGCAGGGAAAAGCTTTTCCACTCTGTCTAGGAAGGAGAAAGTGTGCCAGCACAGCAAATGCCTCCCGGACTTTCCCTGGAATTCAGCAAGTGCTTTGCAGCTTGAAATTGGAAGGAAAGCCTCAGATTTAGCAGCCAGAGCTTCAGGAGGAGCAGCAGCGAGCACAGCATCGGTTTTGCAGCAGCTCCTTCCATGTGCATGTTTTTGGGAGTGGAAAGGCTTGCAGAGTGTTAAAGTAGCTTTTTCTCTCCGCTGGAAAGCTGCACGCTCAGTGCCAGTCTTCTGCAGCTTCTTTCTTCACGTTTCAGCAGCTAGCACGCTCTCCGTGTGCTGGAGAAGCGGCAGAGGCTTCCTTGCCGGAGAAGCGGCACCTTCGCCGGCAGAGAGCATCCTGCCGGCCGCGGTGCGCTCCGGAGCGGGGGCTTGTGCCGAAAGAGGCCGGCAACAGGCGCTTACCTTCGGACAGCTCCGGATCGCCGTCTAATGCGTCTCTTGTCGCCTACACGGCAGGGAAAAGCTTTTCCACTCTGTCTAGGAAGGAGAAAGTGTGCCAGCACAGCAAATGCCTCCCGGACTTTCCCTGGAATTCAGCAAGTGCTTTGCAGCTTGAAATTGGAAGGAAAGCCTCAGATTTAGCAGCCAGAGCTTCAGGAGGAGCAGCAGCGAGCACAGCATCGGTTTTGCAGCAGCTCCTTCCATGTGCATGTTTTTGGGAGTGGAAAGGCTTGCAGAGTGTTAAAGTAGCTTTTTCTCTCCGCTGGAAAGCTGCACGCTCAGTGCCAGTCTTCTGCAGCTTCTTTCTTCACGTTTCAGCAGCTAGCACGCTCTCCGTGTGCTGGAGAAGCGGCAGAGGCTTCCTTGCCGGAGAAGCGGCACCTTCGCCGGCAGAGAGCATCCTGCCGGCCGCGGTGCGCTCCGGAGCGGGGGCTTGTGCCGAAAGAGGCCGGCAACAGGCGCTTACCTTCGGACAGCTCCGGATGCCCGTCTAATGCGTCTCTTGTCGCCTACACGGCAGGGAAAAGCTTTTCCACTCTGTCTAGGAAGGAGAAAGTGTGCCAGCACAGCAAATGCCTCCCGGACTTTCCCTGGAATTCAGCAAGTGCTTTGCAGCTTGAAATTGGAAGGAAAGCCTCAGATTTAGCAGCCAGAGCTTCAGGAGGAGCAGCAGCGAGCACAGCATCGGTTTTGCAGCAGCTCCTTCCATGTGCATGTTTTTGGGAGTGGAAAGGCTTGCAGAGTGTTAAAGTAGCTTTTTCTCTCCGCTGGAAAGCTGCACGCTCAGTGCCAGTGTTCTGCAGCTTCTTTCTTCACGTTTCAGCAGCTAGCACGCTCTCCGTGTGCTGGAGAAGCGGCCGAGGCTTCCTTGCCGGAGAAGCGGCACCTTCGCCGGCAGAGAGCATCCTGCCGGCCGCGGTGCGCTCCGGAGCGGGGGCTTGTGCCGAAAGAGGCCGGCAACAGGCGCTTACCTTCGGACAGCTCCGGATCGCCGTCTAATGCGTCTCTTGTCGCCTACACGGCAGGGAAAAGCTTTTCCACTCTGTCTAGGAAGGAGAAAGTGTGCCAGCACAGCAAATGCCTCCCGGACTTTCCCTGGAATTCAGCAAGTGCTTTGCAGCTTGAAATTGGAAGGAAAGCCTCAGATTTAGCAGCCAGAGCTTCAGGAGGAGCAGCAGCGAGCACAGCATCGGTTTTGCAGCAGCTCCTTCCATGTGCATGTTTTTGGGAGTGGAAAGGCTTGCAGAGTGTTAAAGTAGCTTTTTCTCTCCGCTGGAAAGCTGCACGCTCAGTGCCAGTGTTCTGCAGCTTCTTTCTTCACGTTTCAGCAGCTAGCACGCTCTCCGTGTGCTGGAGAAGCGGCAGAGGCTTCCTTGCCGGAGAAGCGGCACCTTCGCCGGCAGAGAGCATCCTGCCGACCGCGGTGCGCTCCGGAGCGGGGGCTTGTGCCGAAAGAGGCCGGCAACAGGCGCTTACCTTCGGACAGCTCCGGATCGCCGTCTAATGCGTCTCTTGTCGCCTACACGGCAGGGAAAAGCTTTTCCACTCTGTCTAGGAAGGAGAAAGTGTGCCAGCACAGCAAATGCCTCCCGGACTTTCCCTGGAATTCAGCAAGTGCTTTGCAGCTTGAAATTGGAAGGAAAGCCTCAGATTTAGCAGCCAGAGCTTCAGGAGGAGCAGCAGCGAGCACAGCATCGGTTTTGCAGCAGCTCCTTCCATGTGCATGTTTTTGGGAGTGGAAAGGCTTGCAGAGTGTTAAAGTAGCTTTTTCTCTCCGCTGGAAAGCTGCACGCTCAGTGCCAGTCTTCTGCAGCTTCTTTCTTCACGTTTCAGCAGCTAGCACGCTCTCCGTGTGCTGGAGAAGCGGCAGAGGCTTCCTTGCCGGAGAAGCGGCACCTTCGCCGGCAGAGAGCATCCTGCCGACCGCGGTGCGCTCCGGAGCGGGGGCTTGTGCCGAAAGAGGCCGGCAACAGGCGCTTACCTTCGGACAGCTCCGGATCGCCGTCTAATGCGTCTCTTGTCGCCTACACGGCAGGGAAAAGCTTTTCCACTCTGTCTAGGAAGGAGAAAGTGTGCCAGCACAGCAAATGCCTCCCGGACTTTCCCTGGAATTCAGCAAGTGCTTTGCAGCTTGAAATTGGAAGGAAAGCCTCAGATTTAGCAGCCAGAGCTTCAGGAGGAGCAGCAGCGAGCACAGCATCGGTTTTGCAGCAGCTCCTTCCATGTGCATGTTTTTGGGAGTGGAAAGGCTTGCAGAGTGTTCAAGTAGCTTTTTCTCTCCGCTGGAAAGCTGCACGCTCAGTGCCAGTCTTCTGCAGCTTCTTTCTTCACGTTTCAGCAGCTAGCACGCTCTCCGTGTGCTGGAGAAGCGGCAGAGGCTTCCTTGCCGGAGAAGCGGCACCTTCGCCGGCAGAGAGCATCCTGCCGGCCGCGGTGCGCTCCGGAGCGGGGGCTTGTGCCGAAAGAGGCCGGCAACAGGCGCTTACCTTCGGACAGCTCCGGATCGCCGTCTAATGCGTCTCTTGTCGCCTACACGGCAGGGAAAAGCTTTTCCACTCTGTCTAGGAAGGAGAAAGTGTGCCAGCACAGCAAATGCCTCCCGGACTTTCCCTGCAATTCAGCAAGTGCTTTGCAGCTTGAAATTGGAAGGAAAGCCTCAGATTTAGCAGCCAGAGCTTCAGGAGGAGCAGCAGCGAGCACAGCATCGGTTTTGCAGCAGCTCCTTCCATGTGCATGTTTTTGGGAGTGGAAAGGCTTGCAGAGTGTTAAAGTAGCTTTTTCTCTCCGCTGGAAAGCTGCACGCTCAGTGCCAGTCTTCTGCAGCTTCTTTCTTCACGTTTCAGCAGCTAGCACGCTCTCCGTGTGCTGGAGAAGCGGCAGAGGCTTCCTTGCCGGAGAAGCGGCACCTTCGCCGGCAGAGAGCATCCTGCCGGCCGCGGTGCGCTCCGGAGCGGGGGCTTGTGCCGAAAGAGGCCGGCAACAGGCGCTTACCTTCGGACAGCTCCGGAACGCCGTCTAATGCGTCTCTTGTCGCCTACACGGCAGGGAAAAGCTTTTCCACTCTGTCTAGGAAGGAGAAAGTGTGCCAGCACAGCAAATGCCTCCCGGACTTTCCCTGGAATTCAGCAAGTGCTTTGCAGCTTGAAATTGGAAGGAAAGCCTCAGATTTAGCAGCCAGAGCTTCAGGAGGAGCAGCAGCGAGCACAGCATCGGTTTTGCAGCAGCTCCTTCCATGTGCATGTTTTTGGGAGTGGAAAGGCTTGCAGAGTGTTCAAGTAGCTTTTTCTCTCCGCTGGAAAGCTGCACGCTCAGTGCCAGTCTTCTGCAGCTTCTTTCTTCACGTTTCAGCAGCTAGCACGCTCTCCGTGTGCTGGAGAAGCGGCAGAGGCTTCCTTGCCGGAGAAGCGGCACCTTCGCCGGCAGAGAGCATCCTGCCGGCCGCGGTGCGCTCCGGAGCGGGGACTTGTGCCGAAAGAGGCCGGCAACAGGCGCTTATTTTCGGACAGCTCCGGATCGCCGTCTAATGCGTCTCTTGTCGCCTACACGGCAGGGAAAAGCTTTTCCACTCTGTCTAGGAAGGAGAAAGTGTGCCAGCACAGCAAATGCCTCCCGGACTTTCCCTTGAATTCAGCAAGTGCTTTGCAGCTTGAAATTGGAAGGAAAGCCTCAGATTTAGCAGCCAGAGCTTCAGGAGGAGCAGCAGCGAGCACAGCATCGGTTTTGCAGCAGCTCCTTCCATGTGCATGTTTTTGGGAGTGGAAAGGCTTGCAGAGTGTTAAAGTAGCTTTTTCTCTCCGCTGGAAAGCTGCACGCTCAGTGCCAGTGTTCTGCAGCTTCTTTCTTCACGTTTCAGCAGCTAGCACGCTCTCCGTGTGCTGGAGAAGCGGCAGAGGCTTCCTTGCCGGAGAAGCGGCACCTTCGCCGGCAGAGAGCATCCTGCCGGCCGCGGTGCGCTCCGGAGCGGGGGCTTGTGCCGAAAGAGGCCGGCAACAGGCGCTTACCTTCGGACAGCTCCGGATGCCCGTCTCATGCGTCTCTTGTCGCCTACACGGCAGGGAAAAGCTTTTCCACTCTGTCTAGGAAGGAGAAAGTGTGCCAGCACAGCAAATGCCTCCCGGACTTTCCCTGCAATTCAGCAAGTGCTTTGCAGCTTGAAATTGGAAGGAAAGCCTCAGATTTAGCAGCCAGAGCTTCAGGAGGAGCAGCAGCGAGCACAGCATCGGTTTTGCAGCAGCTCCTTCCATGTGCATGTTTTTGGGAGTGGAAAGGCTTGCAGAGTGTTAAAGTAGCTTTTTCTCTCCGCTGGAAAGCTGCACGCTCAGTGCCAGTGTTCTGCAGCTTCTTTCTTCACGTTTCAGCAGCTAGCACGCTCTCCGTGTGCTGGAGAAGCGGCAGAGGCTTCCTTGCCGGAGAAGCGGCACCTTCGCCGGCAGAGAGCATCCTGCCGGCCGCGGTGCGCTCCGGAGCGGGGGCTTGTGCCGAAAGAGGCCGGCAACAGGCGCTTACCTTCGGACAGCTCCGGATCGCCGTCTAATGCGTCTCTTGTCGCCTACACGGCAGGGAAAAGCTTTTCCACTCTGTCTAGGAAGGAGAAAGTGTGCCAGCACAGCAAATGCCTCCCGGACTTTCCCTGCAATTCAGCAAGTGCTTTGCAGCTTGAAATTGGAAGGAAAGCCTCAGATTTAGCAGCCAGAGCTTCAGGAGGAGCAGCAGCGAGCACAGCATCGGTTTTGCAGCAGCTCCTTCCATGTGCATGCTTTTGGGAGTGGAAAGGCTTGCAGAGTGTTAAAGTAGCTTTTTCTCTCCGCTGGAAAGCTGCACGCTCAGTGCCAGTGTTCTGCAGCTTCTTTCTTCACGTTTCAGCAGCTAGCACGCTCTCCGTGTGCTGGAGAAGCGGCAGAGGCTTCCTTGCCGGAGAAGCGGCACCTTCGCCGGCAGAGAGCATCCTGCCGGCCGCGGTGCGCTCCGGAGCGGGGGCTTGTGCCGAAAGAGGCCGGCAACAGGCGCTTACCTTCGGACAGCTCCGGATCGCCGTCTAATGCGTCTCTTGTCGCCTACACGGCAGGGAAAAGCTTTTCCACTCTGTCTAGGAAGGAGAAAGTGTGCCAGCACAGCAAATGCCTCCCGGACTTTCCCTGCAATTCAGCAAGTGCTTTGCAGCTTGAAATTGGAAGGAAAGCCTCAGATTTAGCAGCCAGAGCTTCAGGAGGAGCAGCAGCGAGCACAGCATCGGTTTTGCAGCAGCTCCTTCCATGTGCATGTTTTTGGGAGTGGAAAGGCTTGCAGAGTGTTAAAGTAGCTTTTTCTCTCCGCTGGAAAGCTGCACGCTCAGTGCCAGTCTTCTGCAGCTTCTTTCTTCACGTTTCAGCAGCTAGCACGCTCTCCGTGTGCTGGAGAAGCGGCCGAGGCTTCCTTGCCGGAGAAGCGGCACCTTCGCCGGCAGAGAGCATCCTGCCGGCCGCGGTGCGCTCCGGAGCGGGGGCTTGTGCCGAAAGAGGCCGGCAACAGGCGCTTACCTTCGGACAGCTCCGGATCGCCGTCTAATGCGTCTCTTGTCGCCTACACGGCAGGGAAAAGCTTTTCCACTCTGTCTAGGAAGGAGAAAGTGTGCCAGCACAGCAAATGCCTCCCGGACTTTCCCTGCAATTCAGCAAGTGCTTTGCAGCTTGAAATTGGAAGGAAAGCCTCAGATTTAGCAGCCAGAGCTTCAGGAGGAGCAGCAGCGAGCACAGCATCGGTTTTGCAGCAGCTCCTTCCATGTGCATGCTTTTGGGAGTGGAAAGGCTTGCAGAGTGTTAAAGTAGCTTTTTCTCTCCGCTGGAAAGCTGCACGCTCAGTGCCAGTGTTCTGCAGCTTCTTTCTTCACGTTTCAGCAGCTAGCACGCTCTCCGTGTGCTGGAGAAGCGGCAGAGGCTTCCTTGCCGGAGAAGCGGCACCTTCGCCGGCAGAGAGCATCCTGCCGGCCGCGGTGCGCTCCGGAGCGGGGGCTTGTGCCGAAAGAGGCCGGCAACAGGCGCTTACCTTCGGACAGCTCCGGATCGCCGTCTAATGCGTCTCTTGTCGCCTACACGGCAGGGAAAAGCTTTTCCACTCTGTCTAGGAAGGAGAAAGTGTGCCAGCACAGCAAATGCCTCCCGGACTTTCCCTGGAATTCAGCAAGTGCTTTGCAGCTTGAAATTGGAAGGAAAGCCTCAGATTTAGCAGCCAGAGCTTCAGGAGGAGCAGCAGCGAGCACAGCATCGGTTTTGCAGCAGCTCCTTCCATGTGCATGTTTTTGGGAGTGGAAAGGCTTGCAGAGTGTTAAAGTAGCTTTTTCTCTCCGCTGGAAAGCTGCACGCTCAGTGCCAGTCTTCTGCAGCTTCTTTCTTCACGTTTCAGCAGCTAGCACGCTCTCCGTGTGCTGGAGAAGCGGCAGAGGCTTCCTTGCCGGAGAAGCGGCACCTTCGCCGGCAGAGAGCATTCTGCCGGCCGCGGTGCGCTCCGGAGCGGGGGCTTGTGCCGAAAGAGGCCGGCAACAGGCGCTTACCTTCGGACAGCTCCGGATCGCCGTCTAATGCGTCTCTTGTCGCCTACACGGCAGGGAAAAGCTTTTCCACTCTGTCTAGGAAGGAGAAAGTGTGCCAGCACAGCAAATGCCTCCCGGACTTTCCCTGCAATTCAGCAAGTGCTTTGCAGCTTGAAATTGGAAGGAAAGCCTCAGATTTAGCAGCCAGAGCTTCAGGAGGAGCAGCAGCGAGCACAGCATCGGTTTTGCAGCAGCTCCTTCCATGTGCATGCTTTTGGGAGTGGAAAGGCTTGCAGAGTGTTAAAGTAGCTTTTTCTCTCCGCTGGAAAGCTGCACGCTCAGTGCCAGTGTTCTGCAGCTTCTTTCTTCACGTTTCAGCAGCTAGCACGCTCTCCGTGTGCTGGAGAAGCGGCAGAGGCTTCCTTGCCGGAGAAGCGGCACCTTCGCCGGCAGAGAGCATCCTGCCGGCCGCGGTGCGCTCCGGAGCGGGGGCTTGTGCCGAAAGAGGCCGGCAACAGGCGCTTACCTTCGGACAGCTCCGGATCGCCGTCTAATGCGTCTCTTGTCGCCTACACGGCAGGGAAAAGCTTTTCCACTCTGTCTAGGAAGGAGAAAGTGTGCCAGCACAGCAAATGCCTCCCGGACTTTCCCTGGAATTCAGCAAGTGCTTTGCAGCTTGAAATTGGAAGGAAAGCCTCAGATTTAGCAGCCAGAGCTTCAGGAGGAGCAGCAGCGAGCACAGCATCGGTTTTGCAGCAGCTCCTTCCATGTGCATGTTTTTGGGAGTGGAAAGGCTTGCAGAGTGTTAAAGTAGCTTTTTCTCTCCGCTGGAAAGCTGCACGCTCAGTGCCAGTGTTCTGCAGCTTCTTTCTTCACGTTTCAGCAGCTAGCACGCTCTCCGTGTGCTGGAGAAGCGGCAGAGGCTTCCTTGCCGGAGAAGCGGCACCTTCGCCGGCAGAGAGCATCCTGCCGGCCGCGGTGCGCTCCGGAGCGGGGGCTTGTGCCGAAAGAGGCCGGCAACAGGCGCTTACCTTCGGACAGCTCCGGATCGCCGTCTAATGCGTCTCTTGTCGCCTACACGGCAGGGAAAAGCTTTTCCACTCTGTCTAGGAAGGAGAAAGTGTGCCAGCACAGCAAATGCCTCCCGGACTTTCCCTGCAATTCAGCAAGTGCTTTGCAGCTTGAAATTGGAAGGAAAGCCTCAGATTTAGCAGCCAGAGCTTCAGGAGGAGCAGCAGCGAGCACAGCATCGGTTTTGCAGCAGCTCCTTCCATGTGCATGTTTTTGGGAGTGGAAAGGCTTGCAGAGTGTTAAAGTAGCTTTTTCTCTCCGCTGGAAAGCTGCACGCTCAGTGCCAGTCTTCTGCAGCTTCTTTCTTCACGTTTCAGCAGCTAGCACGCTCTCCGTGTGCTGGAGAAGCGGCAGAGGCTTCCTTGCCGGAGAAGCGGCACCTTCGCCGGCAGAGAGCATTCTGCCGGCCGCGGTGCGCTCCGGAGCGGGGGCTTGTGCCGAAAGAGGCCGGCAACAGGCGCTTATTTTCGGACAGCTCCGGATCGCCGTCTAATGCGTCTCTTGTCGCCTACACGGCAGGGAAAAGCTTTTCCACTCTGTCTAGGAAGGAGAAAGTGTGCCAGCACAGCAAATGCCTCCCGGACTTTCCCTTGAATTCAGCAAGTGCTTTGCAGCTTGAAATTGGAAGGAAAGCCTCAGATTTAGCAGCCAGAGCTTCAGGAGGAGCAGCAGCGAGCACAGCATCGGTTTTGCAGCAGCTCCTTCCATGTGCATGTTTTTGGGAGTGGAAAGGCTTGCAGAGTGTTCAAGTAGCTTTTTCTCTCCGCTGGAAAGCTGCACGCTCAGTGCCAGTGTTCTGCAGCTTCTTTCTTCACGTTTCAGCAGCTAGCACGCTCTCCGTGTGCTGGAGAAGCGGCAGAGGCTTCCTTGCCGGAGAAGCGGCACCTTCGCCGGCAGAGAGCATCCTGCCGGCCGCGGTGCGCTCCGGAGCGGGGACTTGTGCCGAAAGAGGCCGGCAACAGGCGCTTACCTTCGGACAGCTCCGGATCGCCGTCTAATGCGTCTCTTGTCGCCTATACGGCAGGGAAAAGCTTTTCCACTCTGTCTAGGAAGGAGAAAGTGTGCCAGCACAGCAAATGCCTCCCGGACTTTCCCTGCAATTCAGCAAGTGCTTTGCAGCTTGAAATTGGAAGGAAAGCCTCAGATTTAGCAGCCAGAGCTTCAGGAGGAGCAGCAGCGAGCACAGCATCGGTTTTGCAGCAGCTCCTTCCATGTGCATGCTTTTGGGAGTGGAAAGGCTTGCAGAGTGTTAAAGTAGCTTTTTCTCTCCGCTGGAAAGCTGCACGCTCAGTGCCAGTGTTCTGCAGCTTCTTTCTTCACGTTTCAGCAGCTAGCACGCTCTCCGTGTGCTGGAGAAGCGGCAGAGGCTTCCTTGCCGGAGAAGCGGCACCTTCGCCGGCAGAGAGCATCCTGCCGGCCGCGGTGCGCTCCGGAGCGGGGGCTTGTGCCGAAAGAGGCCGGCAACAGGCGCTTACCTTCGGACAGCTCCGGATCGCCGTCTAATGCGTCTCTTGTCGCCTACACGGCAGGGAAAAGCTTTTCCACTCTGTCTAGGAAGGAGAAAGTGTGCCAGCACAGCAAATGCCTCCCGGACTTTCCCTGCAATTCAGCAAGTGCTTTGCAGCTTGAAATTGGAAGGAAAGCCTCAGATTTAGCAGCCAGAGCTTCAGGAGGAGCAGCAGCGAGCACAGCATCGGTTTTGCAGCAGCTCCTTCCATGTGCATGTTTTTGGGAGTGGAAAGGCTTGCAGAGTGTTAAAGTAGCTTTTTCTCTCCGCTGGAAAGCTGCACGCTCAGTGCCAGTGTTCTGCAGCTTCTTTCTTCACGTTTCAGCAGCTAGCACGCTCTCCGTGTGCTGGAGAAGCGGCCGAGGCTTCCTTGCCGGAGAAGCGGCACCTTCGCCGGCAGAGAGCATCCTGCCGGCCGCGGTGCGCTCCGGAGCGGGGGCTTGTGCCGAAAGAGGCCGGCAACAGGCGCTTACCTTCGGACAGCTCCGGATCGCCGTCTAATGCGTCTCTTGTCGCCTACACGGCAGGGAAAAGCTTTTCCACTCTGTCTAGGAAGGAGAAAGTGTGCCAGCACAGCAAATGCCTCCCGGACTTTCCCTGCAATTCAGCAAGTGCTTTGCAGCTTGAAATTGGAAGGAAAGCCTCAGATTTAGCAGCCAGAGCTTCAGGAGGAGCAGCAGCGAGCACAGCATCGGTTTTGCAGCAGCTCCTTCCATGTGCATGCTTTTGGGAGTGGAAAGGCTTGCAGAGTGTTAAAGTAGCTTTTTCTCTCCGCTGGAAAGCTGCACGCTCAGTGCCAGTGTTCTGCAGCTTCTTTCTTCACGTTTCAGCAGCTAGCACGCTCTCCGTGTGCTGGAGAAGCGGCAGAGGCTTCCTTGCCGGAGAAGCGGCACCTTCGCCGGCAGAGAGCATCCTGCCGGCCGCGGTGCGCTCCGGAGCGGGGGCTTGTGCCGAAAGAGGCCGGCAACAGGCGCTTACCTTCGGACAGCTCCGGATCGCCGTCTAATGCGTCTCTTGTCGCCTACACGGCAGGGAAAAGCTTTTCCACTCTGTCTAGGAAGGAGAAAGTGTGCCAGCACAGCAAATGCCTCCCGGACTTTCCCTGGAATTCAGCAAGTGCTTTGCAGCTTGAAATTGGAAGGAAAGCCTCAGATTTAGCAGCCAGAGCTTCAGGAGGAGCAGCAGCGAGCACAGCATCGGTTTTGCAGCAGCTCCTTCCATGTGCATGTTTTTGGGAGTGGAAAGGCTTGCAGAGTGTTAAAGTAGCTTTTTCTCTCCGCTGGAAAGCTGCACGCTCAGTGCCAGTGTTCTGCAGCTTCTTTCTTCACGTTTCAGCAGCTAGCACGCTCTCCGTGTGCTGGAGAAGCGGCAGAGGCTTCCTTGCCGGAGAAGCGGCACCTTCGCCGGCAGAGAGCATTCTGCCGGCCGCGGTGCGCTCCGGAGCGGGGGCTTGTGCCGAAAGAGGCCGGCAACAGGCGCTTACCTTCGGACAGCTCCGGATCGCCGTCTAATGCGTCTCTTGTCGCCTACACGGCAGGGAAAAGCTTTTCCACTCTGTCTAGGAAGGAGAAAGTGTGCCAGCACAGCAAATGCCTCCCGGACTTTCCCTGCAATTCAGCAAGTGCTTTGCAGCTTGAAATTGGAAGGAAAGCCTCAGATTTAGCAGCCAGAGCTTCAGGAGGAGCAGCAGCGAGCACAGCATCGGTTTTGCAGCAGCTCCTTCCATGTGCATGCTTTTGGGAGTGGAAAGGCTTGCAGAGTGTTAAAGTAGCTTTTTCTCTCCGCTGGAAAGCTGCACGCTCAGTGCCAGTGTTCTGCAGCTTCTTTCTTCACGTTTCAGCAGCTAGCACGCTCTCCGTGTGCTGGAGAAGCGGCAGAGGCTTCCTTGCCGGAGAAGCGGCACCTTCGCCGGCAGAGAGCATTCTGCCGGCCGCGGTGCGCTCCGGAGCGGGGGCTTGTGCCGAAAGAGGCCGGCAACAGGCGCTTACCTTCGGACAGCTCCGGATCGCCGTCTAATGCGTCTCTTGTCGCCTACACGGCAGGGAAAAGCTTTTCCACTCTGTCTAGGAAGGAGAAAGTGTGCCAGCACAGCAAATGCCTCCCGGACTTTCCCTGGAATTCAGCAAGTGCTTTGCAGCTTGAAATTGGAAGGAAAGCCTCAGATTTAGCAGCCAGAGCTTCAGGAGGAGCAGCAGCGAGCACAGCATCGGTTTTGCAGCCGCTCCTTCCATGTGCATGTTTTTGGGAGTGGAAAGGCTTGCAGAGTGTTAAAGTAGCTTTTTCTCTCCGCTGGAAAGCTGCACGCTCAGTGCCAGTCTTCTGCAGCTTCTTTCTTCACGTTTCAGCAGCTAGCACGCTCTCCGTGTGCTGGAGAAGCGGCAGAGGCTTCCTTGCCGGAGAAGCGGCACCTTCGCCGGCAGAGAGCATCCGGCCGGCCGCGGTGCGCTCCGGAGCGGGGGCTTGTGCCGAAAGAGGCCGGCAACAGGCGCTTACCTTCGGACAGCTCCGGATCGCCGTCTAATGCGTCTCTTGTCGCCTACACGGCAGGGAAAAGCTTTTCCACTCTGTCTAGGAAGGAGAAAGTGTGCCAGCACAGCAAATGCCTCCCGGACTTTCCCTGGAATTCAGCAAGTGCTTTGCAGCTTGAAATTGGAAGGAAAGCCTCAGATTTAGCAGCCAGAGCTTCAGGAGGAGCAGCAGCGAGCACAGCATCGGTTTTGCAGCAGCTCCTTCCATGTGCATGCTTTTGGGAGTGGAAAGGCTTGCAGAGTGTTAAAGTAGCTTTTTCTCTCCGCTGGAAAGCTGCACGCTCAGTGCCAGTCTTCTGCAGCTTCTTTCTTCACGTTTCAGCAGCTAGCACGCTCTCCGTGTGCTGGAGAAGCGGCAGAGGCTTCCTTGCCGGAGAAGCGGCACCTTCGCCGGCAGAGAGCATCCTGCCGGCCGCGGTGCGCTCCGGAGCGGGGGCTTGTGCCGAAAGAGGCCGGCAACAGGCGCTTACCTTCGGACAGCTCCGGATCGCCGTCTAATGCGTCTCTTGTCGCCTACACGGCAGGGAAAAGCTTTTCCACTCTGTCTAGGAAGGAGAAAGTGTGCCAGCACAGCAAATGCCTCCCGGACTTTCCCTGCAATTCAGCAAGTGCTTTGCAGCTTGAAATTGGAAGGAAAGCCTCAGATTTAGCAGCCAGAGCTTCAGGAGGAGCAGCAGCGAGCACAGCATCGGTTTTGCAGCAGCTCCTTCCATGTGCATGTTTTTGGGAGTGGAAAGGCTTGCAGAGTGTTAAAGTAGCTTTTTCTCTCCGCTGGAAAGCTGCACGCTCAGTGCCAGTCTTCTGCAGCTTCTTTCTTCACGTTTCAGCAGCTAGCACGCTCTCCGTGTGCTGGAGAAGCGGCAGAGGCTTCCTTGCCGGAGAAGCGGCACCTTCGCCGGCAGAGAGCATTCTGCCGGCCGCGGTGCGCTCCGGAGCGGGGGCTTGTGCCGAAAGAGGCCGGCAACAGGCGCTTATTTTCGGACAGCTCCGGATCGCCGTCTAATGCGTCTCTTGTCGCCTACACGGCAGGGAAAAGCTTTTCCACTCTGTCTAGGAAGGAGAAAGTGTGCCAGCACAGCAAATGCCTCCCGGACTTTCCCTTGAATTCAGCAAGTGCTTTGCAGCTTGAAATTGGAAGGAAAGCCTCAGATTTAGCAGCCAGAGCTTCAGGAGGAGCAGCAGCGAGCACAGCATCGGTTTTGCAGCAGCTCCTTCCATGTGCATGTTTTTGGGAGTGGAAAGGCTTGCAGAGTGTTCAAGTAGCTTTTTCTCTCCGCTGGAAAGCTGCACGCTCAGTGCCAGTGTTCTGCAGCTTCTTTCTTCACGTTTCAGCAGCTAGCACGCTCTCCGTGTGCTGGAGAAGCGGCAGAGGCTTCCTTGCCGGAGAAGCGGCACCTTCGCCGGCAGAGAGCATCCTGCCGGCCGCGGTGCGCTCCGGAGCGGGGACTTGTGCCGAAAGAGGCCGGCAACAGGCGCTTACCTTCGGACAGCTCCGGATCGCCGTCTAATGCGTCTCTTGTCGCCTACACGGCAGGGAAAAGCTTTTCCACTCTGTCTAGGAAGGAGAAAGTGTGCCAGCACAGCAAATGCCTCCCGGACTTTCCCTGCAATTCAGCAAGTGCTTTGCAGCTTGAAATTGGAAGGAAAGCCTCAGATTTAGCAGCCAGAGCTTCAGGAGGAGCAGCAGCGAGCACAGCATCGGTTTTGCAGCAGCTCCTTCCATGTGCATGCTTTTGGGAGTGGAAAGGCTTGCAGAGTGTTAAAGTAGCTTTTTCTCTCCGCTGGAAAGCTGCACGCTCAGTGCCAGTGTTCTGCAGCTTCTTTCTTCACGTTTCAGCAGCTAGCACGCTCTCCGTGTGCTGGAGAAGCGGCAGAGGCTTCCTTGCCGGAGAAGCGGCACCTTCGCCGGCAGAGAGCATCCTGCCGGCCGCGGTGCGCTCCGGAGCGGGGGCTTGTGCCGAAAGAGGCCGGCAACAGGCGCTTACCTTCGGACAGCTCCGGATCGCCGTCTAATGCGTCTCTTGTCGCCTACACGGCAGGGAAAAGCTTTTCCACTCTGTCTAGGAAGGAGAAAGTGTGCCAGCACAGCAAATGCCTCCCGGACTTTCCCTGCAATTCGGCAAGTGCTTTGCAGCTTGAAATTGGAAGGAAAGCCTCAGATTTAGCAGCCAGAGCTTCAGGAGGAGCAGCAGCGAGCACAGCATCGGTTTTGCAGCAGCTCCTTCCATGTGCATGTTTTTGGGAGTGGAAAGGCTTGCAGAGTGTTAAAGTAGCTTTTTCTCTCCGCTGGAAAGCTGCACGCTCAGTGCCAGTCTTCTGCAGCTTCTTTCTTCACGTTTCAGCAGCTAGCACGCTCTCCGTGTGCTGGAGAAGCGGCCGAGGCTTCCTTGCCGGAGAAGCGGCACCTTCGCCGGCAGAGAGCATCCTGCCGGCCGCGGTGCGCTCCGGAGCGGGGGCTTGTGCCGAAAGAGGCCGGCAACAGGCGCTTACCTTCGGACAGCTCCGGATCGCCGTCTAATGCGTCTCTTGTCGCCTACACGGCAGGGAAAAGCTTTTCCACTCTGTCTAGGAAGGAGAAAGTGTGCCAGCACAGCAAATGCCTCCCGGACTTTCCCTGCAATTCAGCAAGTGCTTTGCAGCTTGAAATTGGAAGGAAAGCCTCAGATTTAGCAGCCAGAGCTTCAGGAGGAGCAGCAGCGAGCACAGCATCGGTTTTGCAGCAGCTCCTTCCATGTGCATGCTTTTGGGAGTGGAAAGGCTTGCAGAGTGTTAAAGTAGCTTTTTCTCTCCGCTGGAAAGCTGCACGCTCAGTGCCAGTGTTCTGCAGCTTCTTTCTTCACGTTTCAGCAGCTAGCACGCTCTCCGTGTGCTGGAGAAGCGGCAGAGGCTTCCTTGCCGGAGAAGCGGCACCTTCGCCGGCAGAGAGCATCCTGCCGGCCGCGGTGCGCTCCGGAGCGGGGGCTTGTGCCGAAAGAGGCCGGCAACAGGCGCTTACCTTCGGACAGCTCCGGATCGCCGTCTAATGCGTCTCTTGTCGCCTACACGGCAGGGAAAAGCTTTTCCACTCTGTCTAGGAAGGAGAAAGTGTGCCAGCACAGCAAATGCCTCCCGGACTTTCCCTGGAATTCAGCAAGTGCTTTGCAGCTTGAAATTGGAAGGAAAGCCTCAGATTTAGCAGCCAGAGCTTCAGGAGGAGCAGCAGCGAGCACAGCATCGGTTTTGCAGCAGCTCCTTCCATGTGCATGTTTTTGGGAGTGGAAAGGCTTGCAGAGTGTTAAAGTAGCTTTTTCTCTCCGCTGGAAAGCTGCACGCTCAGTGCCAGTCTTCTGCAGCTTCTTTCTTCACGTTTCAGCAGCTAGCACGCTCTCCGTGTGCTGGAGAAGCGGCAGAGGCTTCCTTGCCGGAGAAGCGGCACCTTCGCCGGCAGAGAGCATTCTGCCGGCCGCGGTGCGCTCCGGAGCGGGGGCTTGTGCCGAAAGAGGCCGGCAACAGGCGCTTACCTTCGGACAGCTCCGGATCGCCGTCTAATGCGTCTCTTGTCGCCTACACGGCAGGGAAAAGCTTTTCCACTCTGTCTAGGAAGGAGAAAGTGTGCCAGCACAGCAAATGCCTCCCGGACTTTCCCTGCAATTCAGCAAGTGCTTTGCAGCTTGAAATTGGAAGGAAAGCCTCAGATTTAGCAGCCAGAGCTTCAGGAGGAGCAGCAGCGAGCACAGCATCGGTTTTGCAGCAGCTCCTTCCATGTGCATGCTTTTGGGAGTGGAAAGGCTTGCAGAGTGTTAAAGTAGCTTTTTCTCTCCGCTGGAAAGCTGCACGCTCAGTGCCAGTGTTCTGCAGCTTCTTTCTTCACGTTTCAGCAGCTAGCACGCTCTCCGTGTGCTGGAGAAGCGGCAGAGGCTTCCTTGCCGGAGAAGCGGCACCTTCGCCGGCAGAGAGCATCCTGCCGGCCGCGGTGCGCTCCGGAGCGGGGGCTTGTGCCGAAAGAGGCCGGCAACAGGCGCTTACCTTCGGACAGCTCCGGATCGCCGTCTAATGCGTCTCTTGTCGCCTACACGGCAGGGAAAAGCTTTTCCACTCTGTCTAGGAAGGAGAAAGTGTGCCAGCACAGCAAATGCCTCCCGGACTTTCCCTGCAATTCAGCAAGTGCTTTGCAGCTTGAAATTGGAAGGAAAGCCTCAGATTTAGCAGCCAGAGCTTCAGGAGGAGCAGCAGCGAGCACAGCATCGGTTTTGCAGCAGCTCCTTCCATGTGCATGCTTTTGGGAGTGGAAAGGCTTGCAGAGTGTTAAAGTAGCTTTTTCTCTCCGCTGGAAAGCTGCACGCTCAGTGCCAGTCTTCTGCAGCTTCTTTCTTCACGTTTCAGCAGCTAGCACGCTCTCCGTGTGCTGGAGAAGCGGCAGAGGCTTCCTTGCCGGAGAAGCGGCACCTTCGCCGGCAGAGAGCATCCTGCCGGCCGCGGTGCGCTCCGGAGCGGGGGCTTGTGCCGAAAGAGGCCGGCAACAGGCGCTTACCTTCGGACAGCTCCGGATCGCCGTCTAATGCGTCTCTTGTCGCCTACACGGCAGGGAAAAGCTTTTCCACTCTGTCTAGGAAGGAGAAAGTGTGCCAGCACAGCAAATGCCTCCCGGACTTTCCCTGGAATTCAGCAAGTGCTTTGCAGCTTGAAATTGGAAGGAAAGCCTCAGATTTAGCAGCCAGAGCTTCAGGAGGAGCAGCAGCGAGCACAGCATCGCTTTTGCAGCAGCTCCTTCCATGTGCATGTTTTTGGGAGTGGAAAGGCTTGCAGAGTGTTCAAGTAGCTTTTTCTCTCCGCTGGAAAGCTGCACGCTCAGTGCCAGTGTTCTGCAGCTTCTTTCTTCACGTTTCAGCAGCTAGCACGCTCTCCGTGTGCTGGAGAAGCGGCAGAGGCTTCCTTGCCGGAGAAGCGGCACCTTCGCCGGCAGAGAGCATCCTGCCGGCCGCGGTGCGCTCCGGAGCGGGGGCTTGTGCCGAAAGAGGCCGGCAACAGGCGCTTACCTTCGGACAGCTCCGGATCGCCGTCTAATGCGTCTCTTGTCGCCTACACGGCAGGGAAAAGCTTTTCCACTCTGTCTAGGAAGGAGAAAGTGTGCCAGCACAGCAAATGCCTCCCGGACTTTCCCTGGAATTCAGCAAGTGCTTTGCAGCTTGAAATTGGAAGGAAAGCCTCAGATTTAGCAGCCAGAGCTTCAGGAGGAGCAGCAGCGAGCACAGCATCGGTTTTGCAGCAGCTCCTTCCATGTGCATGTTTTTGGGAGTGGAAAGGCTTGCAGAGTGTTAAAGTAGCTTTTTCTCTCCGCTGGAAAGCTGCACGCTCAGTGCCAGTCTTCTGCAGCTTCTTTCTTCACGTTTCAGCAGCTAGCACGCTCTCCGTGTGCTGGAGAAGCGGCAGAGGCTTCCTTGCCGGAGAAGCGGCACCTTCGCCGGCAGAGAGCATTCTGCCGGCCGCGGTGCGCTCCGGAGCGGGGGCTTGTGCCGAAAGAGGCCGGCAACAGGCGCTTACCTTCGGACAGCTCCGGATCGCCGTCTAATGCGTCTCTTGTCGCCTACACGGCAGGGAAAAGCTTTTCCACTCTGTCTAGGAAGGAGAAAGTGTGCCAGCACAGCAAATGCCTCCCGGACTTTCCCTGCAATTCAGCAAGTGCTTTGCAGCTTGAAATTGGAAGGAAAGCCTCAGATTTAGCAGCCAGAGCTTCAGGAGGAGCAGCAGCGAGCACAGCATCGGTTTTGCAGCCGCTCCTTCCATGTGCATGTTTTTGGGAGTGGAAAGGCTTGCAGAGTGTTAAAGTAGCTTTTTCTCTCCGCTGGAAAGCTGCACGCTCAGTGCCAGTGTTCTGCAGCTTCTTTCTTCACGTTTCAGCAGCTAGCACGCTCTCCGTGTGCTGGAGAAGCGGCAGAGGCTTCCTTGCCGGAGAAGCGGCACCTTCGCCGGCAGAGAGCATCCGGCCGGCCGCGGTGCGCTCCGGAGCGGGGGCTTGTGCCGAAAGAGGCCGGCAACAGGCGCTTACCTTCGGACAGCTCCGGATCGCCGTCTAATGCGTCTCTTGTCGCCTACACGGCAGGGAAAAGCTTTTCCACTCTGTCTAGGAAGGAGAAAGTGTGCCAGCACAGCAAATGCCTCCCGGACTTGGACTTTCCTGCAATTCAGCAAGTGCTTTGCAGCTTGAAATTGGAAGGAAAGCCTCAGATTTAGCAGCCAGAGCTTCAGGAGGAGCAGCAGCGAGCACAGCATCGGTTTTGCAGCAGCTCCTTCCATGTGCATGTTTTTGGGAGTGGAAAGGCTTGCAGAGTGTTAAAGTAGCTTTTTCTCTCCGCTGGAAAGCTGCACGCTCAGTGCCAGTCTTCTGCAGCTTCTTTCTTCACGTTTCAGCAGCTAGCACGCTCTCCGTGTGCTGGAGAAGCGGCAGAGGCTTCCTTGCCGGAGAAGCGGCACCTTCGCCGGCAGAGAGCATCCTGCCGGCCGCGGTGCGCTCCGGAGCGGGGGCTTGTGCCGAAAGAGGCCGGCAACAGGCGCTTACCTTCGGACAGCTCCGGATCGCCGTCTAATGCGTCTCTTGTCGCCTACACGGCAGGGAAAAGCATTTCCACTCTGTCTAGAAGGAGAAAGTGTGCCAGCACAGCAAATGCCTCCCGGACTTTCCCTGGAATTCAGCAAGTGCTTTGCAGCTTGAAATTGGAAGGAAAGCCTCAGATTTAGCAGCCAGAGCTTCAGGAGGAGCAGCAGCGAGCACAGCATCGGTTTTGCAGCAGCTCCTTCCATGTGCATGTTTTTGGGAGTGGAAAGGCTTGCAGAGTGTTAAAGTAGCTTTTTCTCTCCGCTGGAAAGCTGCACGCTCAGTGCCAGTCTTCTGCAGCTTCTTTCTTCACGTTTCAGCAGCTAGCACGCTCTCCGTGTGCTGGAGAAGCGGCAGAGGCTTCCTTGCCGGAGAAGCGGCACCTTCGCCGGCAGAGAGCATTCTGCGGCCGCGGTGCGCTCCGGAGCGGGGGCTTGTGCCGAAAGAGGCCGGCAACAGGCGCTTACCTTCGGACAGCTCCGGATCGCCGTCTAATGCGTCTCTTGTCGCCTACACGGCAGGGAAAAGCTTTTCCACTCTGTCTAGGAAGGAGAAAGTGTGCCAGCACAGCAAATGCCTCCCGGACTTTCCCTGCAATTTCAGCAAGTGCTTTGCAGCTTGAAATTGGAAGGAAAGCCTCAGATTTAGCAGCCAGAGCTTCAGGAGGAGCAGCAGCGAGCACAGCATCGGTTTTGCAGCCGCTCCTTCCATGTGCATGTTTTTGGGAGTGGAAAGGCTTGCAGAGTGTTAAAGTAGCTTTTTCTCTCCGCTGGAAAGCTGCACGCTCAGTGCCAGTGTTCTGCAGCTTCTTTCTTCACGTTTCAGCAGCTAGCACGCTCTCCGTGTGCTGGAGAAGCGGCAGAGGCTTCCTTGCCGGAGAAGCGGCACCTTCGCCGGCAGAGAGCATCCGGCCGGCCGCGGTGCGCTCCGGAGCGGGGGCTTGTGCCGAAAGAGGCCGGCAACAGGCGCTTACCTTCGGACAGCTCCGGATCGCCGTCTAATGCGTCTCTTGTCGCCTACACGGCAGGGAAAAGCTTTTCCACTCTGTCTAGGAAGGAGAAAGTGTGCCAGCACAGCAAATGCCTCCCGGACTTTCCCTGCAATTCAGCAAGTGCTTTGCAGCTTGAAATTGGAAGGAAAGCCTCAGATTTAGCAGCCAGAGCTTCAGGAGGAGCAGCAGCGAGCACAGCATCGGTTTTGCAGCAGCTCCTTCCATGTGCATGTTTTTGGGAGTGGAAAGGCTTGCAGAGTGTTAAAGTAGCTTTTTCTCTCCGCTGGAAAGCTGCACGCTCAGTGCCAGTGTTCTGCAGCTTCTTTCTTCACGTATTCAGCAGCTAGCACGCTCTCCGTGTGCTGGAGAAGCGGCAGAGGCTTCCTTGCCGGAGAAGCGGCACCTTCGCCGGCAGAGAGCATCCTGCCGGCCGCGGTGCGCTCCGGAGCGGGGGCTTGTGCCGAAAGAGGCCGGCAACAGGCGCTTACCTTCGGACAGCTCCGGATCGCCGTCTAATGCGTCTCTTGTCGCCTACACGGCAGGGAAAAGCTTTTCCACTCTGTCTAGGAAGGAGAAAGTGTGCAGCACAGCAAATGCCTCCCGGACTTTCCCTGGAATTCAGCAAGTGCTTTGCAGCTTGAAATTGGAAGGAAAGCCTCAGATTTAGCAGCCAGAGCTTCAGGAGGAGCAGCAGCGAGCACAGCATCGCTTTTGCAGCAGCTCCTTCCATGTGCATGTTTTTGGGAGTGGAAAGGCTTGCAGAGTGTTCAAGTAGCTTTTTCTCTCCGCTGGAAAGCTGCACGCTCAGTGCCAGTGTTCTGCAGCTTCTTTCTTCACGTTTCAGCAGCTAGCACGCTCTCCGTGTGCTGGAGAAGCGGCCGAGGCTTCCTTGCCGGAGAAGCGGCACCTTCGCCGGCAGAGAGCATCCTGCCGGCCGCGGTGCGCTCCGGAGCGGGGGCTTGTGCCGAAAGAGGCCGGCAACAGGCGCTTACCTTCGGACAGCTCCGGATCGCCGTCTAATGCGTCTCTTGTCGCCTACACGGCAGGAAAGCTTTTCCACTCTGTCTAGGAAGGAGAAAGTGTGCCAGCACAGCAAATGCCTCCCGGACTTTCCTGCCATTCAGCAAGTGCTTTGCAGCTTGAAATTGGAAGGAAAGCCTCAGATTTAGCAGCTAGAGCTTCAGGAGGAGCAGCAGCGAGCACAGCATCGGTTTTGCAGCAGCTCCTTCCATGTGCATGTTTTTGGGAGTGGAAAGGCTTGCAGAGTGTTAAAGTAGCTTTTTCTCTCCGCTGGAAAGCTGCACGCTCAGTGCCAGTCTTCTGCAGCTTCTTTCTTCACGTTTCAGCAGCTAGCACGCTCTCCGTGTGCTGGAGAAGCGGCAGAGGCTTCCTTGCCGGAGAAGCGGCACCTTCGCCGGCAGAGAGCATCCTGCCGGCCGCGGTGCGCTCCGGAGCGGGGGCTTGTGCCGAAAGAGGCCGGCAACAGGCGCTTACCTTCGGACAGCTCCGGATCGCCGTCTAATGCGTCTCTTGTCGCCTACACGGCAGGGAAAAGCTTTTCCACTCTGTCTAGGAAGGAGAAAGTGTGCCAGCACAGCAAATGCCTCCCGACTTTCCCTGCAATTCAGCAAGTGCTTTGCAGCTTGAAATTGGAAGGAAAGCCTCAGATTTAGCAGCCAGAGCTTCAGGAGGAGCAGCAGCGAGCACAGCATCGCTTTTGCAGCAGCTCCTTCCATGTGCATGTTTTTGGGAGTGGAAAGGCTTGCAGAGTGTTAAAGTAGCTTTTTCTCTCCGCTGGAAAGCTGCACGCTCAGTGCCAGTGTTCTGCAGCTTCTTTCTTCACGTTTCAGCAGCTAGCACGCTCTCCGTGTGCTGGAGAAGCGGCCGAGGCTTCCTTGCCGGAGAAGCGGCACCTTCGCCGGCAGAGAGCATCCTGCCGGCCGCGGTGCGCTCCGGAGCGGGGGCTTGTGCCGAAAGAGGCCGGCAACAGGCGCTTACCTTCGGACAGCTCCGGGATCGCCGTCTAATGCGTCTCTTGTCGCCTACACGGCAGGAAAAGCTTTTCCACTCTGTCTAGGAAGGAGAAAGTGTGCCAGCACAGCAAATGCCTCCCGGACTTTCCCTGCAATTCAGCAAGTGCTTTGCAGCTTGAAATTGGAAGGAAAGCCTCAGATTTAGCAGCTAGAGCTTCAGGAGGAGCAGCAGCGAGCACAGCATCGGTTTTGCAGCAGCTCCTTCCATGTGCATGTTTTTGGGAGTGGAAAGGCTTGCAGAGTGTTAAAGTAGCTTTTTCTCTCCGCTGGAAAGCTGCACGCTCAGTGCCAGTCTTCTGCAGCTTCTTTCTTCACGTTTCAGCAGCTAGCACGCTCTCCGTGTGCTGGAGAAGCGGCAGAGGCTTCCTTGCCGGAGAAGCGGCACCTTCGCCGGCAGAGAGCATCCTGCCGGCCGCGGTGCGCTCCGGAGCGGGGGCTTGTGCCGAAAGAGGCCGGCAACAGGCGCTTACCTTCGGACAGCTCCGGATCGCCGTCTAATGCGTCTCTTGTCGCCTACACGGCAGGGAAAAGCTTTTCCACTCTGTCTAGGAAGGAGAAAGTGTGCCAGCACAGCAAATGCCTCCCGGACTTTCCCTGCAATTCAGCAAGTGCTTTGCAGCTTGAAATTGGAAGGAAAGCCTCAGATTTAGCAGCCAGAGCTTCAGGAGGAGCAGCAGCGAGCACAGCATCGCTTTTGCAGCAGCTCCTTCCATGTGCATGTTTTTGGGAGTGGAAAGGCTTGCAGAGTGTTAAAGTAGCTTTTTCTCTCCGCTGGAAAGCTGCACGCTCAGTGCCAGTGTTCTGCAGCTTCTTTCTTCACGTTTCAGCAGCTAGCACGCTCTCCGTGTGCTGGAGAAGCGGCCGAGGCTTCCTTGCCGGAGAAGCGGCACCTTCGCCGGCAGAGAGCATCCTGCCGGCCGCGGTGCGCTCCGGAGCGGGGGCTTGTGCCGAAAGAGGCCGGCAACAGGCGCTTACCTTCGGACAGCTCCGGATCGCCGTCTAATGCGTCTCTTGTCGCCTACACGGCAGGGAAAAGCTTTTCCACTCTGTCTAGGAAGGAGAAAGTGTGCCAGCACAGCAAATGCCTCCCGGACTTTCCCTGCAATTCAGCAAGTGCTTTGCAGCTTGAAATTGGAAGGAAAGCCTCAGATTTAGCAGCTAGAGCTTCAGGAGGAGCAGCAGCGAGCACAGCATCGGTTTTGCAGCAGCTCCTTCCATGTGCATGTTTTTGGGAGTGGAAAGGCTTGCAGAGTGTTAAAGTAGCTTTTTCTCTCCGCTGGAAAGCTGCACGCTCAGTGCCAGTCTTCTGCAGCTTCTTTCTTCACGTTTCAGCAGCTAGCACGCTCTCCGTGTGCTGGAGAAGCGGCAGAGGCTTCCTTGCCGGAGAAGCGGCACCTTCGCCGGCAGAGAGCATCCTGCCGGCCGCGGTGCGCTCCGGAGCGGGGGCTTGTGCCGAAAGAGGCCGGCAACAGGCGCTTACCTTCGGACAGCTCCGGATCGCCGTCTAATGCGTCTCTTGTCGCCTACACGGCAGGGAAAAGCTTTTCCACTCTGTCTAGGAAGGAGAAAGTGTGCCAGCACAGCAAATGCCTCCCGGACTTTCCCTGGAATTCACCAAGTGCTTTGCAGCTTGAAATTGGAAGGAAAGCCTCAGATTTAGCAGCCAGAGCTTCAGGAGGAGCAGCAGCGAGCACAGCATCGCTTTTGCAGCAGCTCCTTCCATGTGCATGTTTTTGGGAGTGGAAAGGCTTGCAGAGTGTTAAAGTAGCTTTTTCTCTCCGCTGGAAAGCTGCACGCTCAGTGCCAGTCTTCTGCAGCTTCTTTCTTCACGTTTCAGCAGCTAGCACGCTCTCCGTGTGCTGGAGAAGCGGCAGAGGCTTCCTTGCCGGAGAAGCGGCACCTTCGCCGGCAGAGAGCATTCTGCCGGCCGCGGTGCGCTCCGGAGCGGGGGCTTGTGCCGAAAGAGGCCGGCAACAGGCGCTTATTTTCGGACAGCTCCGGATCGCCGTCTAATGCGTCTCTTGTCGCCTACACGGCAGGGAAAAGCTTTTCCACTCTGTCTAGGAAGGAGAAAGTGTGCCAGCACAGCAAATGCCTCCCGGACTTTCCCTTGAATTCAGCAAGTGCTTTGCAGCTTGAAATTGGAAGGAAAGCCTCAGATTTAGCAGCCAGAGCTTCAGGAGGAGCAGCAGCGAGCACAGCATCGGTTTTGCAGCAGCTCCTTCCATGTGCATGTTTTTGGGAGTGGAAAGGCTTGCAGAGTGTTCAAGTAGCTTTTTCTCTCCGCTGGAAAGCTGCACGCTCAGTGCCAGTGTTCTGCAGCTTCTTTCTTCACGTTTCAGCAGCTAGCACGCTCTCCGTGTGCTGGAGAAGCGGCAGAGGCTTCCTTGCCGGAGAAGCGGCACCTTCGCCGGCAGAGAGCATCCTGCCGGCCGCGGTGCGCTCCGGAGCGGGGACTTGTGCCGAAAGAGGCCGGCAACAGGCGCTTACCTTCGGACAGCTCCGGATCGCCGTCTAATGCGTCTCTTGTCGCCTACACGGCAGGGAAAAGCTTTTCCACTCTGTCTAGGAAGGAGAAAGTGTGCCAGCACAGCAAATGCCTCCCGGACTTTCCCTGCAATTCAGCAAGTGCTTTGCAGCTTGAAATTGGAAGGAAAGCCTCAGATTTAGCAGCCAGAGCTTCAGGAGGAGCAGCAGCGAGCACAGCATCGGTTTTGCAGCAGCTCCTTCCATGTGCATGCTTTTGGGAGTGGAAAGGCTTGCAGAGTGTTAAAGTAGCTTTTTCTCTCCGCTGGAAAGCTGCACGCTCAGTGCCAGTGTTCTGCAGCTTCTTTCTTCACGTTTCAGCAGCTAGCACGCTCTCCGTGTGCTGGAGAAGCGGCAGAGGCTTCCTTGCCGGAGAAGCGGCACCTTCGCCGGCAGAGAGCATCCTGCCGGCCGCGGTGCGCTCCGGAGCGGGGGCTTGTGCCGAAAGAGGCCGGCAACAGGCGCTTACCTTCGGACAGCTCCGGATCGCCGTCTAATGCGTCTCTTGTCGCCTACACGGCAGGGAAAAGCTTTTCCACTCTGTCTAGGAAGGAGAAAGTGTGCCAGCACAGCAAATGCCTCCCGGACTTTCCCTGCAATTCAGCAAGTGCTTTGCAGCTTGAAATTGGAAGGAAAGCCTCAGATTTAGCAGCCAGAGCTTCAGGAGGAGCAGCAGCGAGCACAGCATCGGTTTTGCAGCAGCTCCTTCCATGTGCATGTTTTTGGGAGTGGAAAGGCTTGCAGAGTGTTAAAGTAGCTTTTTCTCTCCGCTGGAAAGCTGCACGCTCAGTGCCAGTCTTCTGCAGCTTCTTTCTTCACGTTTCAGCAGCTAGCACGCTCTCCGTGTGCTGGAGAAGCGGCCGAGGCTTCCTTGCCGGAGAAGCGGCACCTTCGCCGGCAGAGAGCATCCTGCCGGCCGCGGTGCGCTCCGGAGCGGGGGCTTGTGCCGAAAGAGGCCGGCAACAGGCGCTTACCTTCGGACAGCTCCGGATCGCCGTCTAATGCGTCTCTTGTCGCCTACACGGCAGGGAAAAGCTTTTCCACTCTGTCTAGGAAGGAGAAAGTGTGCCAGCACAGCAAATGCCTCCCGGACTTTCCCTGCAATTCAGCAAGTGCTTTGCAGCTTGAAATTGGAAGGAAAGCCTCAGATTTAGCAGCCAGAGCTTCAGGAGGAGCAGCAGCGAGCACAGCATCGGTTTTGCAGCAGCTCCTTCCATGTGCATGCTTTTGGGAGTGGAAAGGCTTGCAGAGTGTTAAAGTAGCTTTTTCTCTCCGCTGGAAAGCTGCACGCTCAGTGCCAGTCTTCTGCAGCTTCTTTCTTCACGTTTCAGCAGCTAGCACGCTCTCCGTGTGCTGGAGAAGCGGCAGAGGCTTCCTTGCCGGAGAAGCGGCACCTTCGCCGGCAGAGAGCATTCTGCCGGCCGCGGTGCGCTCCGGAGCGGGGGCTTGTGCCGAAAGAGGCCGGCAACAGGCGCTTACCTTCGGACAGCTCCGGATCGCCGTCTAATGCGTCTCTTGTCGCCTACACGGCAGGGAAAAGCTTTTCCACTCTGTCTAGGAAGGAGAAAGTGTGCCAGCACAGCAAATGCCTCCCGGACTTTCCCTGCAATTCAGCAAGTGCTTTGCAGCTTGAAATTGGAAGGAAAGCCTCAGATTTAGCAGCCAGAGCTTCAGGAGGAGCAGCAGCGAGCACAGCATCGGTTTTGCAGCAGCTCCTTCCATGTGCATGTTTTTGGGAGTGGAAAGGCTTGCAGAGTGTTAAAGTAGCTTTTTCTCTCCGCTGGAAAGCTGCACGCTCAGTGCCAGTGTTCTGCAGCTTCTTTCTTCACGTTTCAGCAGCTAGCACGCTCTCCGTGTGCTGGAGAAGCGGCAGAGGCTTCCTTGCCGGAGAAGCGGCACCTTCGCCGGCAGAGAGCATTCTGCCGGCCGCGGTGCGCTCCGGAGCGGGGGCTTGTGCCGAAAGAGGCCGGCAACAGGCGCTTACCTTCGGACAGCTCCGGATCGCCGTCTAATGCGTCTCTTGTCGCCTACACGGCAGGGAAAAGCTTTTCCACTCTGTCTAGGAAGGAGAAAGTGTGCCAGCACAGCAAATGCCTCCCGGACTTTCCCTGCAATTCAGCAAGTGCTTTGCAGCTTGAAATTGGAAGGAAAGCCTCAGATTTAGCAGCCAGAGCTTCAGGAGGAGCAGCAGCGAGCACAGCATCGGTTTTGCAGCAGCTCCTTCCATGTGCATGCTTTTGGGAGTGGAAAGGCTTGCAGAGTGTTAAAGTAGCTTTTTCTCTCCGCTGGAAAGCTGCACGCTCAGTGCCAGTGTTCTGCAGCTTCTTTCTTCACGTTTCAGCAGCTAGCACGCTCTCCGTGTGCTGGAGAAGCGGCAGAGGCTTCCTTGCCGGAGAAGCGGCACCTTCGCCGGCAGAGAGCATCCTGCCGGCCGCGGTGCGCTCCGGAGCGGGGGCTTGTGCCGAAAGAGGCCGGCAACAGGCGCTTACCTTCGGACAGCTCCGGATCGCCGTCTAATGCGTCTCTTGTCGCCTACACGGCAGGGAAAAGCTTTTCCACTCTGTCTAGGAAGGAGAAAGTGTGCCAGCACAGCAAATGCCTCCCGGACTTTCCCTGCAATTCAGCAAGTGCTTTGCAGCTTGAAATTGGAAGGAAAGCCTCAGATTTAGCAGCCAGAGCTTCAGGAGGAGCAGCAGCGAGCACAGCATCGGTTTTGCAGCAGCTCCTTCCATGTGCATGCTTTTGGGAGTGGAAAGGCTTGCAGAGTGTTAAAGTAGCTTTTTCTCTCCGCTGGAAAGCTGCACGCTCAGTGCCAGTCTTCTGCAGCTTCTTTCTTCACGTTTCAGCAGCTAGCACGCTCTCCGTGTGCTGGAGAAGCGGCAGAGGCTTCCTTGCCGGAGAAGCGGCACCTTCGCCGGCAGAGAGCATCCTGCCGGCCGCGGTGCGCTCCGGAGCGGGGGCTTGTGCCGAAAGAGGCCGGCAACAGGCGCTTACCTTCGGACAGCTCCGGATCGCCGTCTAATGCGTCTCTTGTCGCCTACACGGCAGGGAAAAGCTTTTCCACTCTGTCTAGGAAGGAGAAAGTGTGCCAGCACAGCAAATGCCTCCCGGACTTTCCCTGGAATTCAGCAAGTGCTTTGCAGCTTGAAATTGGAAGGAAAGCCTCAGATTTAGCAGCCAGAGCTTCAGGAGGAGCAGCAGCGAGCACAGCATCGGTTTTGCAGCAGCTCCTTCCATGTGCATGTTTTTGGGAGTGGAAAGGCTTGCAGAGTGTTAAAGTAGCTTTTTCTCTCCGCTGGAAAGCTGCACGCTCAGTGCCAGTCTTCTGCAGCTTCTTTCTTCACGTTTCAGCAGCTAGCACGCTCTCCGTGTGCTGGAGAAGCGGCCGAGGCTTCCTTGCCGGAGAAGCGGCACCTTCGCCGGCAGAGAGCATCCTGCCGGCCGCGGTGCGCTCCGGAGCGGGGGCTTGTGCCGAAAGAGGCCGGCAACAGGCGCTTACCTTCGGACAGCTCCGGATCGCCGTCTAATGCGTCTCTTGTCGCCTACACGGCAGGGAAAAGCTTTTCCACTCTGTCTAGGAAGGAGAAAGTGTGCCAGCACAGCAAATGCCTCCCGGACTTTCCCTGGAATTCAGCAAGTGCTTTGCAGCTTGAAATTGGAAGGAAAGCCTCAGATTTAGCAGCCAGAGCTTCAGGAGGAGCAGCAGCGAGCACAGCATCGGTTTTGCAGCAGCTCCTTCCATGTGCATGTTTTTGGGAGTGGAAAGGCTTGCAGAGTGTTAAAGTAGCTTTTTCTCTCCGCTGGAAAGCTGCACGCTCAGTGCCAGTCTTCTGCAGCTTCTTTCTTCACGTTTCAGCAGCTAGCACGCTCTCCGTGTGCTGGAGAAGCGGCAGAGGCTTCCTTGCCGGAGAAGCGGCACCTTCGCCGGCAGAGAGCATTCTGCCGGCCGCGGTGCGCTCCGGAGCGGGGGCTTGTGCCGAAAGAGGCCGGCAACAGGCGCTTACCTTCGGACAGCTCCGGATCGCCGTCTAATGCGTCTCTTGTCGCCTACACGGCAGGGAAAAGCTTTTCCACTCTGTCTAGGAAGGAGAAAGTGTGCCAGCACAGCAAATGCCTCCCGGACTTTCCCTGCAATTCAGCAAGTGCTTTGCAGCTTGAAATTGGAAGGAAAGCCTCAGATTTAGCAGCCAGAGCTTCAGGAGGAGCAGCAGCGAGCACAGCATCGGTTTTGCAGCCGCTCCTTCCATGTGCATGTTTTTGGGAGTGGAAAGGCTTGCAGAGTGTTAAAGTAGCTTTTTCTCTCCGCTGGAAAGCTGCACGCTCAGTGCCAGTCTTCTGCAGCTTCTTTCTTCACGTTTCAGCAGCTAGCACGCTCTCCGTGTGCTGGAGAAGCGGCAGAGGCTTCCTTGCCGGAGAAGCGGCACCTTCGCCGGCAGAGAGCATCCGGCCGGCCGCGGTGCGCTCCGGAGCGGGGGCTTGTGCCGAAAGAGGCCGGCAACAGGCGCTTACCTTCGGACAGCTCCGGATCGCCGTCTAATGCGTCTCTTGTCGCCTACACGGCAGGGAAAAGCTTTTCCACTCTGTCTAGGAAGGAGAAAGTGTGCCAGCACAGCAAATGCCTCCCGGACTTTCCCTGCAATTCAGCAAGTGCTTTGCAGCTTGAAATTGGAAGGAAAGCCTCAGATTTAGCAGCCAGAGCTTCAGGAGGAGCAGCAGCGAGCACAGCATCGGTTTTGCAGCAGCTCCTTCCATGTGCATGTTTTTGGGAGTGGAAAGGCTTGCAGAGTGTTAAAGTAGCTTTTTCTCTCCGCTGGAAAGCTGCACGCTCAGTGCCAGTGTTCTGCAGCTTCTTTCTTCACGTTTCAGCAGCTAGCACGCTCTCCGTGTGCTGGAGAAGCGGCAGAGGCTTCCTTGCCGGAGAAGCGGCACCTTCGCCGGCAGAGAGCATCCTGCCGGCCGCGGTGCGCTCCGGAGCGGGGGCTTGTGCCGAAAGAGGCCGGCAACAGGCGCTTACCTTCGGACAGCTCCGGATCGCCGTCTAATGCGTCTCTTGTCGCCTACACGGCAGGGAAAAGCTTTTCCACTCTGTCTAGGAAGGAGAAAGTGTGCCAGCACAGCAAATGCCTCCCGGACTTTCCCTGCAATTCAGCAAGTGCTTTGCAGCTTGAAATTGGAAGGAAAGCCTCAGATTTAGCAGCCAGAGCTTCAGGAGGAGCAGCAGCGAGCACAGCATCGGTTTTGCAGCAGCTCCTTCCATGTGCATGTTTTTGGGAGTGGAAAGGCTTGCAGAGTGTTAAAGTAGCTTTTTCTCTCCGCTGGAAAGCTGCACGCTCAGTGCCAGTCTTCTGCAGCTTCTTTCTTCACGTTTCAGCAGCTAGCACGCTCTCCGTGTGCTGGAGAAGCGGCAGAGGCTTCCTTGCCGGAGAAGCGGCACCTTCGCCGGCAGAGAGCATTCTGCCGGCCGCGGTGCGCTCCGGAGCGGGGGCTTGTGCCGAAAGAGGCCGGCAACAGGCGCTTATTTTCGGACAGCTCCGGATCGCCGTCTAATGCGTCTCTTGTCGCCTACACGGCAGGGAAAAGCTTTTCCACTCTGTCTAGGAAGGAGAAAGTGTGCCAGCACAGCAAATGCCTCCCGGACTTTCCCTTGAATTCAGCAAGTGCTTTGCAGCTTGAAATTGGAAGGAAAGCCTCAGATTTAGCAGCCAGAGCTTCAGGAGGAGCAGCAGCGAGCACAGCATCGGTTTTGCAGCAGCTCCTTCCATGTGCATGTTTTTGGGAGTGGAAAGGCTTGCAGAGTGTTCAAGTAGCTTTTTCTCTCCGCTGGAAAGCTGCACGCTCAGTGCCAGTGTTCTGCAGCTTCTTTCTTCACGTTTCAGCAGCTAGCACGCTCTCCGTGTGCTGGAGAAGCGGCAGAGGCTTCCTTGCCGGAGAAGCGGCACCTTCGCCGGCAGAGAGCATCCTGCCGGCCGCGGTGCGCTCCGGAGCGGGGACTTGTGCCGAAAGAGGCCGGCAACAGGCGCTTACCTTCGGACAGCTCCGGATCGCCGTCTAATGCGTCTCTTGTCGCCTACACGGCAGGGAAAAGCTTTTCCACTCTGTCTAGGAAGGAGAAAGTGTGCCAGCACAGCAAATGCCTCCCGGACTTTCCCTGCAATTCAGCAAGTGCTTTGCAGCTTGAAATTGGAAGGAAAGCCTCAGATTTAGCAGCCAGAGCTTCAGGAGGAGCAGCAGCGAGCACAGCATCGGTTTTGCAGCAGCTCCTTCCATGTGCATGCTTTTGGGAGTGGAAAGGCTTGCAGAGTGTTAAAGTAGCTTTTTCTCTCCGCTGGAAAGCTGCACGCTCAGTGCCAGTGTTCTGCAGCTTCTTTCTTCACGTTTCAGCAGCTAGCACGCTCTCCGTGTGCTGGAGAAGCGGCAGAGGCTTCCTTGCCGGAGAAGCGGCACCTTCGCCGGCAGAGAGCATCCTGCCGGCCGCGGTGCGCTCCGGAGCGGGGGCTTGTGCCGAAAGAGGCCGGCAACAGGCGCTTACCTTCGGACAGCTCCGGATCGCCGTCTAATGCGTCTCTTGTCGCCTACACGGCAGGGAAAAGCTTTTCCACTCTGTCTAGGAAGGAGAAAGTGTGCCAGCACAGCAAATGCCTCCCGGACTTTCCCTGCAATTCGGCAAGTGCTTTGCAGCTTGAAATTGGAAGGAAAGCCTCAGATTTAGCAGCCAGAGCTTCAGGAGGAGCAGCAGCGAGCACAGCATCGGTTTTGCAGCAGCTCCTTCCATGTGCATGTTTTTGGGAGTGGAAAGGCTTGCAGAGTGTTAAAGTAGCTTTTTCTCTCCGCTGGAAAGCTGCACGCTCAGTGCCAGTCTTCTGCAGCTTCTTTCTTCACGTTTCAGCAGCTAGCACGCTCTCCGTGTGCTGGAGAAGCGGCCGAGGCTTCCTTGCCGGAGAAGCGGCACCTTCGCCGGCAGAGAGCATCCTGCCGGCCGCGGTGCGCTCCGGAGCGGGGGCTTGTGCCGAAAGAGGCCGGCAACAGGCGCTTACCTTCGGACAGCTCCGGATCGCCGTCTAATGCGTCTCTTGTCGCCTACACGGCAGGGAAAAGCTTTTCCACTCTGTCTAGGAAGGAGAAAGTGTGCCAGCACAGCAAATGCCTCCCGGACTTTCCCTGCAATTCAGCAAGTGCTTTGCAGCTTGAAATTGGAAGGAAAGCCTCAGATTTAGCAGCCAGAGCTTCAGGAGGAGCAGCAGCGAGCACAGCATCGGTTTTGCAGCAGCTCCTTCCATGTGCATGCTTTTGGGAGTGGAAAGGCTTGCAGAGTGTTAAAGTAGCTTTTTCTCTCCGCTGGAAAGCTGCACGCTCAGTGCCAGTGTTCTGCAGCTTCTTTCTTCACGTTTCAGCAGCTAGCACGCTCTCCGTGTGCTGGAGAAGCGGCAGAGGCTTCCTTGCCGGAGAAGCGGCACCTTCGCCGGCAGAGAGCATCCGGCCGGCCGCGGTGCGCTCCGGAGCGGGGGCTTGTGCCGAAAGAGGCCGGCAACAGGCGCTTACCTTCGGACAGCTCCGGATCGCCGTCTAATGCGTCTCTTGTCGCCTACACGGCAGGGAAAAGCTTTTCCACTCTGTCTAGGAAGGAGAAAGTGTGCCAGCACAGCAAATGCCTCCCGGACTTTCCCTGGAATTCAGCAAGTGCTTTGCAGCTTGAAATTGGAAGGAAAGCCTCAGATTTAGCAGCCAGAGCTTCAGGAGGAGCAGCAGCGAGCACAGCATCGGTTTTGCAGCAGCTCCTTCCATGTGCATGTTTTTGGGAGTGGAAAGGCTTGCAGAGTCTTAAAGTAGCTTTTTCTCTCCGCTGGAAAGCTGCACGCTCAGTGCCAGTCTTCTGCAGCTTCTTTCTTCACGTTTCAGCAGCTAGCACGCTCTCCGTGTGCTGGAGAAGCGGCAGAGGCTTCCTTGCCGGAGAAGCGGCACCTTCGCCGGCAGAGAGCATTCTGCCGGCCGCGGTGCGCTCCGGAGCGGGGGCTTGTGCCGAAAGAGGCCGGCAACAGGCGCTTACCTTCGGACAGCTCCGGATCGCCGTCTAATGCGTCTCTTGTCGCCTACACGGCAGGGAAAAGCTTTTCCACTCTGTCTAGGAAGGAGAAAGTGTGCCAGCACAGCAAATGCCTCCCGGACTTTCCCTGCAATTCAGCAAGTGCTTTGCAGCTTGAAATTGGAAGGAAAGCCTCAGATTTAGCAGCCAGAGCTTCAGGAGGAGCAGCAGCGAGCACAGCATCGGTTTTGCAGCAGCTCCTTCCATGTGCATGCTTTTGGGAGTGGAAAGGCTTGCAGAGTGTTAAAGTAGCTTTTTCTCTCCGCTGGAAAGCTGCACGCTCAGTGCCAGTGTTCTGCAGCTTCTTTCTTCACGTTTCAGCAGCTAGCACGCTCTCCGTGTGCTGGAGAAGCGGCAGAGGCTTCCTTGCCGGAGAAGCGGCACCTTCGCCGGCAGAGAGCATCCTGCCGGCCGCGGTGCGCTCCGGAGCGGGGGCTTGTGCCGAAAGAGGCCGGCAACAGGCGCTTACCTTCGGACAGCTCCGGATCGCCGTCTAATGCGTCTCTTGTCGCCTACACGGCAGGGAAAAGCTTTTCCACTCTGTCTAGGAAGGAGAAAGTGTGCCAGCACAGCAAATGCCTCCCGGACTTTCCCTGCAATTCAGCAAGTGCTTTGCAGCTTGAAATTGGAAGGAAAGCCTCAGATTTAGCAGCCAGAGCTTCAGGAGGAGCAGCAGCGAGCACAGCATCGGTTTTGCAGCAGCTCCTTCCATGTGCATGCTTTTGGGAGTGGAAAGGCTTGCAGAGTGTTAAAGTAGCTTTTTCTCTCCGCTGGAAAGCTGCACGCTCAGTGCCAGTCTTCTGCAGCTTCTTTCTTCACGTTTCAGCAGCTAGCACGCTCTCCGTGTGCTGGAGAAGCGGCAGAGGCTTCCTTGCCGGAGAAGCGGCACCTTCGCCGGCAGAGAGCATCCTGCCGGCCGCGGTGCGCTCCGGAGCGGGGGCTTGTGCCGAAAGAGGCCGGCAACAGGCGCTTACCTTCGGACAGCTCCGGATCGCCGTCTAATGCGTCTCTTGTCGCCTACACGGCAGGGAAAAGCTTTTCCACTCTGTCTAGGAAGGAGAAAGTGTGCCAGCACAGCAAATGCCTCCCGGACTTTCCCTGGAATTCAGCAAGTGCTTTGCAGCTTGAAATTGGAAGGAAAGCCTCAGATTTAGCAGCCAGAGCTTCAGGAGGAGCAGCAGCGAGCACAGCATCGCTTTTGCAGCAGCTCCTTCCATGTGCATGTTTTTGGGAGTGGAAAGGCTTGCAGAGTGTTCAAGTAGCTTTTTCTCTCCGCTGGAAAGCTGCACGCTCAGTGCCAGTGTTCTGCAGCTTCTTTCTTCACGTTTCAGCAGCTAGCACGCTCTCCGTGTGCTGGAGAAGCGGCCGAGGCTTCCTTGCCGGAGAAGCGGCACCTTCGCCGGCAGAGAGCATCCTGCCGGCCGCGGTGCGCTCCGGAGCGGGGGCTTGTGCCGAAAGAGGCCGGCAACAGGCGCTTACCTTCGGACAGCTCCGGATCGCCGTCTAATGCGTCTCTTGTCGCCTACACGGCAGGGAAAAGCTTTTCCACTCTGTCTAGGAAGGAGAAAGTGTGCCAGCACAGCAAATGCCTCCCGGACTTTCCCTGGAATTCAGCAAGTGCTTTGCAGCTTGAAATTGGAAGGAAAGCCTCAGATTTAGCAGCCAGAGCTTCAGGAGGAGCAGCAGCGAGCACAGCATCGGTTTTGCAGCAGCTCCTTCCATGTGCATGTTTTTGGGAGTGGAAAGGCTTGCAGAGTGTTAAAGTAGCTTTTTCTCTCCGCTGGAAAGCTGCACGCTCAGTGCCAGTCTTCTGCAGCTTCTTTCTTCACGTTTCAGCAGCTAGCACGCTCTCCGTGTGCTGGAGAAGCGGCAGAGGCTTCCTTGCCGGAGAAGCGGCACCTTCGCCGGCAGAGAGCATCCTGCCGGCCGCGGTGCGCTCCGGAGCGGGGGCTTGTGCCGAAAGAGGCCGGCAACAGGCGCTTACCTTCGGACAGCTCCGGATCGCCGTCTAATGCGTCTCTTGTCGCCTACACGGCAGGGAAAAGCTTTTCCACTCTGTCTAGGAAGGAGAAAGTGTGCCAGCACAGCAAATGCCTCCCGGACTTTCCCTGGAATTCAGCAAGTGCTTTGCAGCTTGAAATTGGAAGGAAAGCCTCAGATTTAGCAGCCAGAGCTTCAGGAGGAGCAGCAGCGAGCACAGCATCGGTTTTGCAGCAGCTCCTTCCATGTGCATGTTTTTGGGAGTGGAAAGGCTTGCAGAGTGTTAAAGTAGCTTTTTCTCTCCGCTGGAAAGCTGCACGCTCAGTGCCAGTCTTCTGCAGCTTCTTTCTTCACGTTTCAGCAGCTAGCACGCTCTCCGTGTGCTGGAGAAGCGGCAGAGGCTTCCTTGCCGGAGAAGCGGCACCTTCGCCGGCAGAGAGCATTCTGCCGGCCGCGGTGCGCTCCGGAGCGGGGGCTTGTGCCGAAAGAGGCCGGCAACAGGCGCTTACCTTCGGACAGCTCCGGATCGCCGTCTAATGCGTCTCTTGTCGCCTACACGGCAGGGAAAAGCTTTTCCACTCTGTCTAGGAAGGAGAAAGTGTGCCAGCACAGCAAATGCCTCCCGGACTTTCCCTGCAATTCAGCAAGTGCTTTGCAGCTTGAAATTGGAAGGAAAGCCTCAGATTTAGCAGCCAGAGCTTCAGGAGGAGCAGCAGCGAGCACAGCATCGGTTTTGCAGCCGCTCCTTCCATGTGCATGTTTTTGGGAGTGGAAAGGCTTGCAGAGTGTTAAAGTAGCTTTTTCTCTCCGCTGGAAAGCTGCACGCTCAGTGCCAGTGTTCTGCAGCTTCTTTCTTCACGTTTCAGCAGCTAGCACGCTCTCCGTGTGCTGGAGAAGCGGCAGAGGCTTCCTTGCCGGAGAAGCGGCACCTTCGCCGGCAGAGAGCATCCGGCCGGCCGCGGTGCGCTCCGGAGCGGGGGCTTGTGCCGAAAGAGGCCGGCAACAGGCGCTTACCTTCGGACAGCTCCGGATCGCCGTCTAATGCGTCTCTTGTCGCCTACACGGCAGGGAAAAGCTTTTCCACTCTGTCTAGGAAGGAGAAAGTGTGCCAGCACAGCAAATGCCTCCCGGACTTTCCCTGCAATTCAGCAAGTGCTTTGCAGCTTGAAATTGGAAGGAAAGCCTCAGATTTAGCAGCCAGAGCTTCAGGAGGAGCAGCAGCGAGCACAGCATCGGTTTTGCAGCAGCTCCTTCCATGTGCATGTTTTTGGGAGTGGAAAGGCTTGCAGAGTGTTAAAGTAGCTTTTTCTCTCCGCTGGAAAGCTGCACGCTCAGTGCCAGTCTTCTGCAGCTTCTTTCTTCACGTTTCAGCAGCTAGCACGCTCTCCGTGTGCTGGAGAAGCGGCAGAGGCTTCCTTGCCGGAGAAGCGGCACCTTCGCCGGCAGAGAGCATCCTGCCGGCCGCGGTGCGCTCCGGAGCGGGGGCTTGTGCCGAAAGAGGCCGGCAACAGGCGCTTACCTTCGGACAGCTCCGGATCGCCGTCTAATGCGTCTCTTGTCGCCTACACGGCAGGGAAAAGCTTTTCCACTCTGTCTAGGAAGGAGAAAGTGTGCCAGCACAGCAAATGCCTCCCGGACTTTCCCTGGAATTCAGCAAGTGCTTTGCAGCTTGAAATTGGAAGGAAAGCCTCAGATTTAGCAGCCAGAGCTTCAGGAGGAGCAGCAGCGAGCACAGCATCGCTTTTGCAGCAGCTCCTTCCATGTGCATGTTTTTGGGAGTGGAAAGGCTTGCAGAGTGTTCAAGTAGCTTTTTCTCTCCGCTGGAAAGCTGCACGCTCAGTGCCAGTGTTCTGCAGCTTCTTTCTTCACGTTTCAGCAGCTAGCACGCTCTCCGTGTGCTGGAGAAGCGGCCGAGGCTTCCTTGCCGGAGAAGCGGCACCTTCGCCGGCAGAGAGCATCCTGCCGGCCGCGGTGCGCTCCGGAGCGGGGGCTTGTGCCGAAAGAGGCCGGCAACAGGCGCTTACCTTCGGACAGCTCCGGATCGCCGTCTAATGCGTCTCTTGTCGCCTACACGGCAGGGAAAAGCTTTTCCACTCTGTCTAGGAAGGAGAAAGTGTGCCAGCACAGCAAATGCCTCCCGGACTTTCCCTGCAATTCAGCAAGTGCTTTGCAGCTTGAAATTGGAAGGAAAGCCTCAGATTTAGCAGCTAGAGCTTCAGGAGGAGCAGCAGCGAGCACAGCATCGGTTTTGCAGCAGCTCCTTCCATGTGCATGTTTTTGGGAGTGGAAAGGCTTGCAGAGTGTTAAAGTAGCTTTTTCTCTCCGCTGGAAAGCTGCACGCTCAGTGCCAGTCTTCTGCAGCTTCTTTCTTCACGTTTCAGCAGCTAGCACGCTCTCCGTGTGCTGGAGAAGCGGCAGAGGCTTCCTTGCCGGAGAAGCGGCACCTTCGCCGGCAGAGAGCATCCTGCCGGCCGCGGTGCGCTCCGGAGCGGGGGCTTGTGCCGAAAGAGGCCGGCAACAGGCGCTTACCTTCGGACAGCTCCGGATCGCCGTCTAATGCGTCTCTTGTCGCCTACACGGCAGGGAAAAGCTTTTCCACTCTGTCTAGGAAGGAGAAAGTGTGCCAGCACAGCAAATGCCTCCCGGACTTTCCCTGCAATTCAGCAAGTGCTTTGCAGCTTGAAATTGGAAGGAAAGCCTCAGATTTAGCAGCCAGAGCTTCAGGAGGAGCAGCAGCGAGCACAGCATCGCTTTTGCAGCAGCTCCTTCCATGTGCATGTTTTTGGGAGTGGAAAGGCTTGCAGAGTGTTAAAGTAGCTTTTTCTCTCCGCTGGAAAGCTGCACGCTCAGTGCCAGTGTTCTGCAGCTTCTTTCTTCACGTTTCAGCAGCTAGCACGCTCTCCGTGTGCTGGAGAAGCGGCCGAGGCTTCCTTGCCGGAGAAGCGGCACCTTCGCCGGCAGAGAGCATCCTGCCGGCCGCGGTGCGCTCCGGAGCGGGGGCTTGTGCCGAAAGAGGCCGGCAACAGGCGCTTACCTTCGGACAGCTCCGGATCGCCGTCTAATGCGTCTCTTGTCGCCTACACGGCAGGGAAAAGCTTTTCCACTCTGTCTAGGAAGGAGAAAGTGTGCCAGCACAGCAAATGCCTCCCGGACTTTCCCTGCAATTCAGCAAGTGCTTTGCAGCTTGAAATTGGAAGGAAAGCCTCAGATTTAGCAGCTAGAGCTTCAGGAGGAGCAGCAGCGAGCACAGCATCGGTTTTGCAGCAGCTCCTTCCATGTGCATGTTTTTGGGAGTGGAAAGGCTTGCAGAGTGTTAAAGTAGCTTTTTCTCTCCGCTGGAAAGCTGCACGCTCAGTGCCAGTCTTCTGCAGCTTCTTTCTTCACGTTTCAGCAGCTAGCACGCTCTCCGTGTGCTGGAGAAGCGGCAGAGGCTTCCTTGCCGGAGAAGCGGCACCTTCGCCGGCAGAGAGCATCCTGCCGGCCGCGGTGCGCTCCGGAGCGGGGGCTTGTGCCGAAAGAGGCCGGCAACAGGCGCTTACCTTCGGACAGCTCCGGATCGCCGTCTAATGCGTCTCTTGTCGCCTACACGGCAGGGAAAAGCTTTTCCACTCTGTCTAGGAAGGAGAAAGTGTGCCAGCACAGCAAATGCCTCCCGGACTTTCCCTGCAATTCAGCAAGTGCTTTGCAGCTTGAAATTGGAAGGAAAGCCTCAGATTTAGCAGCCAGAGCTTCAGGAGGAGCAGCAGCGAGCACAGCATCGGTTTTGCAGCAGCTCCTTCCATGTGCATGTTTTTGGGAGTGGAAAGGCTTGCAGAGTGTTAAAGTAGCTTTTTCTCTCCGCTGGAAAGCTGCACGCTCAGTGCCAGTGTTCTGCAGCTTCTTTCTTCACGTTTCAGCAGCTAGCACGCTCTCCGTGTGCTGGAGAAGCGGCAGAGGCTTCCTTGCCGGAGAAGCGGCACCTTCGCCGGCAGAGAGCATCCTGCCGGCCGCGGTGCGCTCCGGAGCGGGGGCTTGTGCCGAAAGAGGCCGGCAACAGGCGCTTACCTTCGGACAGCTCCGGATCGCCGTCTAATGCGTCTCTTGTCGCCTACACGGCAGGGAAAAGCTTTTCCACTCTGTCTAGGAAGGAGAAAGTGTGCCAGCACAGCAAATGCCTCCCGGACTTTCCCTGGAATTCAGCAAGTGCTTTGCAGCTTGAAATTGGAAGGAAAGCCTCAGATTTAGCAGCCAGAGCTTCAGGAGGAGCAGCAGCGAGCACAGCATCGGTTTTGCAGCAGCTCCTTCCATGTGCATGTTTTTGGGAGTGGAAAGGCTTGCAGAGTGTTAAAGTAGCTTTTTCTCTCCGCTGGAAAGCTGCACGCTCAGTGCCAGTGTTCTGCAGCTTCTTTCTTCACGTTTCAGCAGCTAGCACGCTCTCCGTGTGCTGGAGAAGCGGCAGAGGCTTCCTTGCCGGAGAAGCGGCACCTTCGCCGGCAGAGAGCATCCTGCCGGCCGCGGTGCGCTCCGGAGCGGGGGCTTGTGCCGAAAGAGGCCGGCAACAGGCGCTTACCTTCGGACAGCTCCGGATCGCCGTCTAATGCGTCTCTTGTCGCCTACACGGCAGGGAAAAGCTTTTCCACTCTGTCTAGGAAGGAGAAAGTGTGCCAGCACAGCAAATGCCTCCCGGACTTTCCCTGCAATTCAGCAAGTGCTTTGCAGCTTGAAATTGGAAGGAAAGCCTCAGATTTAGCAGCCAGAGCTTCAGGAGGAGCAGCAGCGAGCACAGCATCGGTTTTGCAGCAGCTCCTTCCATGTGCATGTTTTTGGGAGTGGAAAGGCTTGCAGAGTGTTAAAGTAGCTTTTTCTCTCCGCTGGAAAGCTGCACGCTCAGTACCAGTCTTCTGCAGCTTCTTTCTTCACGTTTCAGCAGCTAGCACGCTCTCCGTGTGCTGGAGAAGCGGCAGAGGCTTCCTTGCCGGAGAAGCGGCACCTTCGCCGGCAGAGAGCATCCTGCCGGCCGCGGTGCGCTCCGGAGCGGGGGCTTGTGCCGAAAGAGGCCGGCAACAGGCGCTTACCTTCGGACAGCTCCGGATCGCCGTCTAATGCGTCTCTTGTCGCCTACACGGCAGGGAAAAGCTTTTCCACTCTGTCTAGGAAGGAGAAAGTGTGCCAGCACAGCAAATGCCTCCCGGACTTTCCCTGGAATTCAGCAAGTGCTTTGCAGCTTGAAATTGGAAGGAAAGCCTCAGATTTAGCAGCCAGAGCTTCAGGAGGAGCAGCAGCGAGCACAGCATCGCTTTTGCAGCAGCTCCTTCCATGTGCATGTTTTTGGGAGTGGAAAGGCTTGCAGAGTGTTCAAGTAGCTTTTTCTCTCCGCTGGAAAGCTGCACGCTCAGTGCCAGTGTTCTGCAGCTTCTTTCTTCACGTTTCAGCAGCTAGCACGCTCTCCGTGTGCTGGAGAAGCGGCCGAGGCTTCCTTGCCGGAGAAGCGGCACCTTCGCCGGCAGAGAGCATCCTGCCGGCCGCGGTGCGCTCCGGAGCGGGGGCTTGTGCCGAAAGAGGCCGGCAACAGGCGCTTACCTTCGGACAGCTCCGGATCGCCGTCTAATGCGTCTCTTGTCGCCTACACGGCAGGGAAAAGCTTTTCCACTCTGTCTAGGAAGGAGAAAGTGTGCCAGCACAGCAAATGCCTCCCGGACTTTCCCTGCAATTCAGCAAGTGCTTTGCAGCTTGAAATTGGAAGGAAAGCCTCAGATTTAGCAGCTAGAGCTTCAGGAGGAGCAGCAGCGAGCACAGCATCGGTTTTGCAGCAGCTCCTTCCATGTGCATGTTTTTGGGAGTGGAAAGGCTTGCAGAGTGTTAAAGTAGCTTTTTCTCTCCGCTGGAAAGCTGCACGCTCAGTGCCAGTGTTCTGCAGCTTCTTTCTTCACGTTTCAGCAGCTAGCACGCTCTCCGTGTGCTGGAGAAGCGGCAGAGGCTTCCTTGCCGGAGAAGCGGCACCTTCGCCGGCAGAGAGCATCCTGCCGGCCGCGGTGCGCTCCGGAGCGGGGGCTTGTGCCGAAAGAGGCCGGCAACAGGCGCTTACCTTCGGACAGCTCCGGATCGCCGTCTAATGCGTCTCTTGTCGCCTACACGGCAGGGAAAAGCTTTTCCACTCTGTCTAGGAAGGAGAAAGTGTGCCAGCACAGCAAATGCCTCCCGGACTTTCCCTGCAATTCAGCAAGTGCTTTGCAGCTTGAAATTGGAAGGAAAGCCTCAGATTTAGCAGCCAGAGCTTCAGGAGGAGCAGCAGCGAGCACAGCATCGCTTTTGCAGCAGCTCCTTCCATGTGCATGTTTTTGGGAGTGGAAAGGCTTGCAGAGTGTTAAAGTAGCTTTTTCTCTCCGCTGGAAAGCTGCACGCTCAGTGCCAGTGTTCTGCAGCTTCTTTCTTCACGTTTCAGCAGCTAGCACGCTCTCCGTGTGCTGGAGAAGCGGCAGAGGCTTCCTTGCCGGAGAAGCGGCACCTTCGCCGGCAGAGAGCATCCGGCCGGCCGCGGTGCGCTCCGGAGCGGGGGCTTGTGCCGAAAGAGGCCGGCAACAGGCGCTTACCTTCGGACAGCTCCGGATCGCCGTCTAATGCGTCTCTTGTCGCCTACACGGCAGGGAAAAGCTTTTCCACTCTGTCTAGGAAGGAGAAAGTGTGCCAGCACAGCAAATGCCTCCCGGACTTTCCCTGGAATTCAGCAAGTGCTTTGCAGCTTGAAATTGGAAGGAAAGCCTCAGATTTAGCAGCTAGAGCTTCAGGAGGAGCAGCAGCGAGCACAGCATCGGTTTTGCAGCAGCTCCTTCCATGTGCATGTTTTTGGGAGTGGAAAGGCTTGCAGAGTGTTAAAGTAGCTTTTTCTCTCCGCTGGAAAGCTGCACGCTCAGTGCCAGTCTTCTGCAGCTTCTTTCTTCACGTTTCAGCAGCTAGCACGCTCTCCGTGTGCTGGAGAAGCGGCAGAGGCTTCCTTGCCGGAGAAGCGGCACCTTCGCCGGCAGAGAGCATCCTGCCGGCCGCGGTGCGCTCCGGAGCGGGGGCTTGTGCCGAAAGAGGCCGGCAACAGGCGCTTACCTTCGGACAGCTCCGGATCGCCGTCTAATGCGTCTCTTGTCGCCTACACGGCAGGGAAAAGCTTTTCCACTCTGTCTAGGAAGGAGAAAGTGTGCCAGCACAGCAAATGCCTCCCGGACTTTCCCTGCAATTCAGCAAGTGCTTTGCAGCTTGAAATTGGAAGGAAAGCCTCAGATTTAGCAGCCAGAGCTTCAGGAGGAGCAGCAGCGAGCACAGCATCGGTTTTGCAGCAGCTCCTTCCATGTGCATGTTTTTGGGAGTGGAAAGGCTTGCAGAGTGTTAAAGTAGCTTTTTCTCTCCGCTGGAAAGCTGCACGCTCAGTGCCAGTGTTCTGCAGCTTCTTTCTTCACGTTTCAGCAGCTAGCACGCTCTCCGTGTGCTGGAGAAGCGGCAGAGGCTTCCTTGCCGGAGAAGCGGCACCTTCGCCGGCAGAGAGCATCCTGCCGGCCGCGGTGCGCTCCGGAGCGGGGGCTTGTGCCGAAAGAGGCCGGCAACAGGCGCTTACCTTCGGACAGCTCCGGATCGCCGTCTAATGCGTCTCTTGTCGCCTACACGGCAGGGAAAAGCTTTTCCACTCTGTCTAGGAAGGAGAAAGTGTGCCAGCACAGCAAATGCCTCCCGGACTTTCCCTGGAATTCAGCAAGTGCTTTGCAGCTTGAAATTGGAAGGAAAGCCTCAGATTTAGCAGCCAGAGCTTCAGGAGGAGCAGCAGCGAGCACAGCATCGGTTTTGCAGCAGCTCCTTCCATGTGCATGTTTTTGGGAGTGGAAAGGCTTGCAGAGTGTTAAAGTAGCTTTTTCTCTCCGCTGGAAAGCTGCACGCTCAGTGCCAGTGTTCTGCAGCTTCTTTCTTCACGTTTCAGCAGCTAGCACGCTCTCCGTGTGCTGGAGAAGCGGCAGAGGCTTCCTTGCCGGAGAAGCGGCACCTTCGCCGGCAGAGAGCATCCTGCCGGCCGCGGTGCGCTCCGGAGCGGGGGCTTGTGCCGAAAGAGGCCGGCAACAGGCGCTTACCTTCGGACAGCTCCGGATCGCCGTCTAATGCGTCTCTTGTCGCCTACACGGCAGGGAAAAGCTTTTCCACTCTGTCTAGGAAGGAGAAAGTGTGCCAGCACAGCAAATGCCTCCCGGACTTTCCCTGCAATTCAGCAAGTGCTTTGCAGCTTGAAATTGGAAGGAAAGCCTCAGATTTAGCAGCCAGAGCTTCAGGAGGAGCAGCAGCGAGCACAGCATCGGTTTTGCAGCAGCTCCTTCCATGTGCATGCTTTTGGGAGTGGAAAGGCTTGCAGAGTGTTAAAGTAGCTTTTTCTCTCCGCTGGAAAGCTGCACGCTCAGTGCCAGTCTTCTGCAGCTTCTTTCTTCACGTTTCAGCAGCTAGCACGCTCTCCGTGTGCTGGAGAAGCGGCAGAGGCTTCCTTGCCGGAGAAGCGGCACCTTCGCCGGCAGAGAGCATCCTGCCGGCCGCGGTGCGCTCCGGAGCGGGGGCTTGTGCCGAAAGAGGCCGGCAACAGGCGCTTACCTTCGGACAGCTCCGGATGCCCGTCTCATGCGTCTCTTGTCGCCTACACGGCAGGGAAAAGCTTTTCCACTCTGTCTAGGAAGGAGAAAGTGTGCCAGCACAGCAAATGCCTCCCGGACTTTCCCTGGAATTCAGCAAGTGCTTTGCAGCTTGAAATTGGAAGGAAAGCCTCAGATTTAGCAGCCAGAGCTTCAGGAGGAGCAGCAGCGAGCACAGCATCGGTTTTGCAGCAGCTCCTTCCATGTGCATGTTTTTGGGAGTGGAAAGGCTTGCAGAGTGTTAAAGTAGCTTTTTCTCTCCGCTGGAAAGCTGCACGCTCAGTGCCAGTGTTCTGCAGCTTCTTTCTTCACGTTTCAGCAGCTAGCACGCTCTCCGTGTGCTGGAGAAGCGGCAGAGGCTTCCTTGCCGGAGAAGCGGCACCTTCGCCGGCAGAGAGCATCCTGCCGGCCGCGGTGCGCTCCGGAGCGGGGACTTGTGCCGAAAGAGGCCGGCAACAGGCGCTTACCTTCGGACAGCTCCGGATGCCCGTCTAATGCGCCTCTTGTCGCCTACACGGCAGGGAAAAGCTTTTCCACTCTGTCTAGGAAGGAGAAAGTGTGCCAGCACAGCAAATGCCTCCCGGACTTTCCCTGGAATTCAGCAAGTGCTTTGCAGCTTGAAATTGGAAGGAAAGCCTCAGATTTAGCAGCCAGAGCTTCAGGAGGAGCAGCAGCGAGCACAGCATCGGTTTTGCAGCAGCTCCTTCCATGTGCATGTTTTTGGGAGTGGAAAGGCTTGCAGAGTGTTAAAGTAGCTTTTTCTCTCCGCTGGAAAGCTGCACGCTCAGTGCCAGTCTTCTGCAGCTTCTTTCTTCACGTTTCAGCAGCTAGCACGCTCTCCGTGTGCTGGAGAAGCGGCAGAGGCTTCCTTGCCGGAGAAGCGGCACCTTCGCCGGCAGAGAGCATCCGGCCGGCCGCGGTGCGCTCCGGAGCGGGGGCTTGTGCCGAAAGAGGCCGGCAGCAGGCGCTTACCTTCGGACAGCTCCGGATCGCCGTCTAATGCGTCTCTTGTCGCCTCCACGGCAGGGAAAAGCTTTTCCACTCTGTCTAGGAAGGAGAAAGTGTGCCAGCACAGCAAATGCCTCCCGGACTTTCCCTGGAATTCAGCAAGTGCTTTGCAGCTTGAAATTGGAAGGAAAGCCTCAGATTTAGCAGCCAGAGCTTCAGGAGGAGCAGCAGCGAGCACAGCATCGGTTTTGCAGCAGCTCCTTCCATGTGCATGTTTTTGGGAGTGGAAAGGCTTGCAGAGTGTTAAAGTAGCTTTTTCTCTCCGCTGGAAAGCTGCACGCTCAGTGCCAGTGTTCTGCAGCTTCTTTCTTCACGTTTCAGCAGCTAGCACGCTCTCCGTGTGCTGGAGAAGCGGCAGAGGCTTCCTTGCCGGAGAAGCGGCACCTTCGCCGGCAGAGAGCATCCTGCCGGCCGCGGTGCGCTCCGGAGCGGGGGCTTGTGCCGAAAGAGGCCGGCAACAGGCGCTTACCTTCGGACAGCTCCGGATGCCCGTCTCATGCGTCTCTTGTCGCCTACACGGCAGGGAAAAGCTTTTCCACTCTGTCTAGGAAGGAGAAAGTGTGCCAGCACAGCAAATGCCTCCCGGACTTTCCCTGGAATTCAGCAAGTGCTTTGCAGCTTGAAATTGGAAGGAAAGCCTCAGATTTAGCAGCCAGAGCTTCAGGAGGAGCAGCAGCGAGCACAGCATCGGTTTTGCAGCAGCTCCTTCCATGTGCATGCTTTTGGGAGTGGAAAGGCTTGCAGAGTGTTAAAGTAGCTTTTTCTCTCCGCTGGAAAGCTGCACGCTCAGTGCCAGTCTTCTGCAGCTTCTTTCTTCACGTTTCAGCAGCTAGCACGCTCTCCGTGTGCTGGAGAAGCGGCAGAGGCTTCCTTGCCGGAGAAGCGGCACCTTCGCCGGCAGAGAGCATCCTGCCGGCCGCGGTGCGCTCCGGAGCGGGGGCTTGTGCCGAAAGAGGCCGGCAACAGGCGCTTACCTTCGGACAGCTCCGGATCGCCGTCTAATGCGTCTCTTGTCGCCTACACGGCAGGGAAAAGCTTTTCCACTCTGTCTAGGAAGGAGAAAGTGTGCCAGCACAGCAAATGCCTCCCGGACTTTCCCTGCAATTCAGCAAGTGCTTTGCAGCTTGAAATTGGAAGGAAAGCCTCAGATTTAGCAGCCAGAGCTTCAGGAGGAGCAGCAGCGAGCACAGCATCGGTTTTGCAGCAGCTCCTTCCATGTGCATGTTTTTGGGAGTGGAAAGGCTTGCAGAGTGTTAAAGTAGCTTTTTCTCTCCGCTGGAAAGCTGCACGCTCAGTGCCAGTGTTCTGCAGCTTCTTTCTTCACCTTTCAGCAGCTAGCACGCTCTCCGTGTGCTGGAGAAGCGGCAGAGGCTTCCTCGCCGGAGAAGCGGCACCTTCGCCGGCAGAGAGCATCCTGCCGGCCGCGGTGCGCTCCGGAGCGGGGGCTTGTGCCGAAAGAGGCCGGCAACAGGCGCTTACCTTCGGACAGCTCCGGATCGCCGTCTAAAGCGTCTCTTGTCGCCTACACGGCAGGGAAAAGCTTTTCCACTCTGTCTAGGAAGGAGAAAGTGTGCCAGCACAGCAAATGCCTCCCGGACTTTCCCTGCAATTCAGCAAGTGCTTTGCAGCTTGAAATTGGAAGGAAAGCCTCAGATTTAGCAGCCAGAGCTTCAGGAGGAGCAGCAGCGAGCACAGCATCGGTTTTGCAGCAGCTCCTTCCAAGTGCATGATTTTGGGAGTGGAAAGGCTTGCAGAGTGTTAAAGTAGCTTTTTCTCTCCGCTGGAAAGCTGCACGCTCAGTGCCAGTGTTCTGCAGCTTCTTTCTTCACGTTTCAGCAGCTAGCACGCTCTCCGTGTGCTGGAGAAGCGGCAGAGGCTTCCTTGCCGGAGAAGCGGCACCTTCGCCGGCAGAGAGCATCCTGCCGGCCGCGGTGCGCTCCGGAGCGGGGACTTGTGCCGAAAGAGGCCGGCAACAGGCGCTTACCTTCGGACAGCTCCGGATGCCCGTCTAATGCGCCTCTTGTCGCCTACACGGAGAGCGTGCTAGCTGCTGAAAGGTGAAGAAAGAAGCTGCAGAACACTGGCACTGAGCGTGCAGCTTTCCAGCGGAGAGAAAAAGCTACTTTAACACTCTGCAAGCCTTTCCACTCCCAAAAACATGCACATGGAAGGAGCTGCTGCAAAACCGATGCTGTGCTCGCTGCTGCTCCTCCTGAAGCTCTGGCTGCTAAATCTGAGGCTTTCCTTCCAATTTCAAGCTGCAAAGCACTTGCTGAATTGCAGGGAAAGTCCGGGAGGCATTTGCTGTGCTGGCACACTTTCTCCTTCCTAGACAGAGTGGAAAAGCTTTTCCCTGCCGTGTAGGCGACAAGAGACGCATTAGACGGCGATCCGGAGCTGTCCGAAGGTAAGCGCCTGTTGCCGGCCTCTTTCGGCACAAGCCCCCGCTCCGGAGCGCACCGCGGCCGGCAGGATGCTCTCTGCCGGCGAAGGTGCCGCTTCTCCGGCAAGGAAGCTTCTGCCGCTTCTCCAGCACACGGAGAGCGTGCTAGCTGCTGAAACGTGAAGAAAGAAGCTGCAGAAGACTGGCACTGAGCGTGCAGCTTTCCAGTGGTGAGAAAAAGCTACTTTAACACTCTGCAAGCCTTTCCACTCCCAAAAACATGCACTTGGAAGGAGCTGCTGCAAAACCGATGCTGTGCTCGCTGCTGCTCCTCCTGAAGCTCTGGCTGCTAAATCTGAGGCTTTCCTTCCAATTTCAAGCTGCAAAGCACTTGCTGAATTGCAGGGAAAGTCCGGGAGGCATTTGCTGTGCTGGCACACTTTCTCCTTCCTAGACAGAGTGGAAAAGCTTTTCCCTGCCGTGTAGGCGACAAGAGACGCATTAGACGGCGATCCGGAGCTGTCCGAAGGTAAGCGCCTGTTGCCGGCCTCTTTCGGCACAAGCCCCCGCTCCGGAGCGCACCGCGGCCGGCAGGATGCTCTCTGCCGGCGAAGGTGCCGCTTCTCCGGCAAGGAAGCCTCTGCCGCTTCTCCAGCACACGGAGAGCGTGCTAGCTGCTGAAACGTGAAGAAAGAAGCTGCAGAAGACTGGCACTGAGCGTGCAGCTTTCCAGCGGAGAGAAAAAGCTACTTTAACACTCTGCAAGCCTTTCCACTCCCAAAAACATGCACATGGAAGGAGCTGCTGCAAAACCGATGCTGTGCTCGCTGCTGCTCCTCCTGAAGCTCTGGCTGCTAAATCTGAGGCTTTCCTTCCAATTTCAAGCTGCAAAGCACTTGCTGAATTCCAGGGAAAGTCCGGGAGGCATTTGCTGTGCTGGCACACTTTCTCCTTCCTAGACAGAGTGGAAAAGCTTTTCCCTGCCGTGTAGGCGACAAGAGACGCATTAGACGGCGATCCGGAGCTGTCCGAAGGTAAGCGCCTGTTGCCGGCCTCTTTCGGCACAAGCCCCCGCTCCGGAGCGCACCGCGGCCGGCAGGATGCTCTCTGCCGGCGAAGGTGCCGCTTCTCCGGCAAGGAAGCTTCTGCCGCTTCTCCAGCACACGGAGAGCGTGCTAGCTGCTGAAACGTCAAGAAAGAAGCTGCAGAAGACTGGCACTGAGCGTGCAGCTTTCCAGTGGTGAGAAAAAGCTACTTTAACACTCTGCAAGCCTTTCCACTCCCAAAAACATGCACTTGGAAGGAGCTGCTGCAAAACCGATGCTGTGCTCGCTGCTGCTCCTCCTGAAGCTCTGGCTGCTAAATCTGAGGCTTTCCTTCCAATTTCAAGCTGCAAAGCACTTGCTGAATTGCAGGGAAAGTCCGGGAGGCATTTGCTGTGCTGGCACACTTTCTCCTTCCTAGACAGAGTGGAAAAGCTTTTCCCTGCCGTGTAGGCGACAAGAGACGCATTAGACGGCGATCCGGAGCTGTCCGAAGGTAAGCGCCTGTTGCCGGCCTCTTTCGGCACAAGCCCCCGCTCCGGAGCGCACCGCGGCCGGCAGGATGCTCTCTGCCGGCGAAGGTGCCGCTTCTCCGGCAAGGAAGCCTCTGCCGCTTCTCCAGCACACGGAGAGCGTGCTAGCTGCTGAAACGTGAAGAAAGAAGCTGCAGAAGACTGGCACTGAGCGTGCAGCTTTCCAGCGGAGAGAAAAAGCTACTTTAACACTCTGCAAGCCTTTCCACTCCCAAAAACATGCACATGGAAGGAGCTGCTGCAAAACCGATGCTGTGCTCGCTGCTGCTCCTCCTGAAGCTCTGGCTGCTAAATCTGAGGCTTTCCTTCCAATTTCAAGCTGCAAAGCACTTGCTGAATTGCAGGGAAAGTCCGGGAGGCATTTGCTGTGCTGGCACACTTTCTCCTTCCTAGACAGAGTGGAAAAGCTTTTCCCTGCCGTGTAGGCGACAAGAGACGCATTAGACGGCGATCCGGAGCTGTCCGAAGGTAAGCGCCTGTTGCCGGCCTCTTTCGGCACAAGCCCCCGCTCCGGAGCGCACCGCGGCCGGCAGGATGCTCTCTGCCGGCGAAGGTGCCGCTTCTCCGGCAAGGAAGCCTCTGCCGCTTCTCCAGCACACGGAGAGCGTGCTAGCTGCTGAAACGTGAAGAAAGAAGCTGCAGAAGACTGGCACTGAGCGTGCAGCTTTCCAGCGGAGAGAAAAAGCTACTTCAACACTCTGCTAGCCTTTCCACTCCCAAAAACATGCACTTGGAAGGAGCTGCTGCAAAAGCGATGCTGTGCTCGCTGCTGCTCCTCCTGAAGCTCTGGCTGCTAAATCTGAGGCTTTCCTTCCAATTTCAAGCTGCAAAGCACTTGCTGAATTGCAGGGAAAGTCCGGGAGGCATTTGCTGTGCTGGCACACTTTCTCCTTCCTAGACAGAGTGGAAAAGCTTTTCCCTGCCGTGTAGGCGACAAGAGACGCATTAGACGGCGATCCGGAGCTGTCCGAAGGTAAGCGCCTGTTGCCGGCCTCTTTCGGCACAAGCCCCCGCTCCGGAGCGCACCGCGGCCGGCAGGATGCTCTCTGCCGGCGAAGGTGCCGCTTCTCCGGCAAGGAAGCCTCTGCCGCTTCTCCAGCACACGGAGAGCGTGCTAGCTGCTGAAACGTGAAGAAAGAAGCTGCAGAACACTGGCACTGAGCGTGCAGCTTTCCAGCGGAGAGAAAAAGCTACTTTAACACTCTGCAAGCCTTTCCACTCCCAAAAGCATGCACATGGAAGGAGCTGCTGCAAAACCGATGCTGTGCTCGCTGCTGCTCCTCCTGAAGCTCTGGCTGCTAAATCTGAGGCTTTCCTTCCAATTTCAAGCTGCAAAGCACTTGCTGAATTCCAGGGAAAGTCCGGGAGGCATTTGCTGTGCTGGCACACTTTCTCCTTCCTAGACAGAGTGGAAAAGCTTTTCCCTGCCGTGTAGGCGACAAGAGACGCATTAGACGGCGATCCGGAGCTGTCCGAAGGTAAGCGCCTGTTGCCGGCCTCTTTCGGCACAAGCCCCCGCTCCGGAGCGCACCGCGGCCGGCAGGATGCTCTCTGCCGGCGAAGGTGCCGCTTCTCCGGCAAGGAAGCCTCTGCCGCTTCTCCAGCACACGGAGAGCGTGCTAGCTGCTGAAACGTGAAGAAAGAAGCTGCAGAACACTGGCACTGAGCGTGCAGCTTTCCAGCGGAGAGAAAAAGCTACTTTAACACTCTGCAAGCCTTTCCACTCCCAAAAACATGCACATGGAAGGAGCTGCTGCAAAACCGATGCTGTGCTCGCTGCTGCTCCTCCTGAAGCTCTGGCTGCTAAATCTGAGGCTTTCCTTCCAATTTCAAGCTGCAAAGCACTTGCTGAATTCCAGGGAAAGTCCGGGAGGCATTTGCTGTGCTGGCACACTTTCTCCTTCCTAGACAGAGTGGAAAAGCTTTTCCCTGCCGTGTAGGCGACAAGAGACGCATTAGACGGCGATCCGGAGCTGTCCGAAGGTAAGCGCCTGTTGCCGGCCTCTTTCGGCACAAGCCCCCGCTCCGGAGCGCACCGCGGCCGGCAGGATGCTCTCTGCCGGCGAAGGTGCCGCTTCTCCGGCAAGGAAGCTTCTGCCGCTTCTCCAGCACACGGAGAGCGTGCTAGCTGCTGAAACGTCAAGAAAGAAGCTGCAGAAGACTGGCACTGAGCGTGCAGCTTTCCAGTGGTGAGAAAAAGCTACTTTAACACTCTGCAAGCCTTTCCACTCCCAAAAACATGCACTTGGAAGGAGCTGCTGCAAAACCGATGCTGTGCTCGCTGCTGCTCCTCCTGAAGCTCTGGCTGCTAAATCTGAGGCTTTCCTTCCAATTTCAAGCTGCAAAGCACTTGCTGAATTGCAGGGAAAGTCCGGGAGGCATTTGCTGTGCTGGCACACTTTCTCCTTCCTAGACAGAGTGGAAAAGCTTTTCCCTGCCGTGTAGGCGACAAGAGACGCATTAGACGGCGATCCGGAGCTGTCCGAAGGTAAGCGCCTGTTGCCGGCCTCTTTCGGCACAAGCCCCCGCTCCGGAGCGCACCGCGGCCGGCAGGATGCTCTCTGCCGGCGAAGGTGCCGCTTCTCCGGCAAGGAAGCCTCTGCCGCTTCTCCAGCACACGGAGAGCGTGCTAGCTGCTGAAACGTGAAGAAAGAAGCTGCAGAAGACTGGCACTGAGCGTGCAGCTTTCCAGCGGAGAGAAAAAGCTACTTTAACACTCTGCAAGCCTTTCCACTCCCAAAAACATGCACATGGAAGGAGCTGCTGCAAAACCGATGCTGTGCTCGCTGCTGCTCCTCCTGAAGCTCTGGCTGCTAAATCTGAGGCTTTCCTTCCAATTTCAAGCTGCAAAGCACTTGCTGAATTCCAGGGAAAGTCCGGGAGGCATTTGCTGTGCTGGCACACTTTCTCCTTCCTAGACAGAGTGGAAAAGCTTTTCCCTGCCGTGTAGGCGACAAGAGACGCATTAGACGGCGATCCGGAGCTGTCCGAAGGTAAGCGCCTGTTGCCGGCCTCTTTCGGCACAAGCCCCCGCTCCGGAGCGCACCGCGGCCGGCAGGATGCTCTCTGCCGGCGAAGGTGCCGCTTCTCCGGCAAGGAAGCCTCTGCCGCTTCTCCAGCACACGGAGAGCGTGCTAGCTGCTGAAACGTCAAGAAAGAAGCTGCAGAAGACTGGCACTGAGCGTGCAGCTTTCCAGCGGAGAGAAAAAGCTACTTCAACACTCTGCTAGCCTTTCCACTCCCAAAAACATGCACTTGGAAGGAGCTGCTGCAAAAGCGATGCTGTGCTCGCTGCTGCTCCTCCTGAAGCTCTGGCTGCTAAATCTGAGGCTTTCCTTCCAATTTCAAGCTGCAAAGCACTTGCTGAATTGCAGGGAAAGTCCGGGAGGCATTTGCTGTGCTGGCACACTTTCTCCTTCCTAGACAGAGTGGAAAAGCTTTTCCCTGCCGTGTAGGCGACAAGAGACGCATTAGACGGCGATCCGGAGCTGTCCGAAGGTAAGCGCCTGTTGCCGGCCTCTTTCGGCACAAGCCCCCGCTCCGGAGCGCACCGCGGCCGGCAGGATGCTCTCTGCCGGCGAAGGTGCCGCTTCTCCGGCAAGGAAGCCTCTGCCGCTTCTCCAGCACACGGAGAGCGTGCTAGCTGCTGAAACGTGAAGAAAGAAGCTGCAGAACACTGGCACTGAGCGTGCAGCTTTCCAGCGGAGAGAAAAAGCTACTTTAACACTCTGCAAGCCTTTCCACTCCCAAAAGCATGCACATGGAAGGAGCTGCTGCAAAACCGATGCTGTGCTCGCTGCTGCTCCTCCTGAAGCTCTGGCTGCTAAATCTGAGGCTTTCCTTCCAATTTCAAGCTGCAAAGCACTTGCTGAATTCCAGGGAAAGTCCGGGAGGCATTTGCTGTGCTGGCACACTTTCTCCTTCCTAGACAGAGTGGAAAAGCTTTTCCCTGCCGTGTAGGCGACAAGAGACGCATTAGACGGCGATCCGGAGCTGTCCGAAGGTAAGCGCCTGTTGCCGGCCTCTTTCGGCACAAGCCCCCGCTCCGGAGCGCACCGCGGCCGGCAGGATGCTCTCTGCCGGCGAAGGTGCCGCTTCTCCGGCAAGGAAGCCTCTGCCGCTTCTCCAGCACACGGAGAGCGTGCTAGCTGCTGAAACGTGAAGAAAGAAGCTGCAGAACACTGGCACTGAGCGTGCAGCTTTCCAGCGGAGAGAAAAAGCTACTTTAACACTCTGCAAGCCTTTCCACTCCCAAAAACATGCACATGGAAGGAGCTGCTGCAAAACCGATGCTGTGCTCGCTGCTGCTCCTCCTGAAGCTCTGGCTGCTAAATCTGAGGCTTTCCTTCCAATTTCAAGCTGCAAAGCACTTGCTGAATTGCAGGGAAAGTCCGGGAAGCATTTGCTGTGCTGGCACACTTTCTCCTTCCTAGACAGAGTGGAAAAGCTTTTCCCTGCCGTGTAGGCGACAAGAGACGCATTAGACGGCGATCCGGAGCTGTCCGAAGGTAAGCGCCTGTTGCCGGCCTCTTTCGGCACAAGCCCCCGCTCCGGAGCGCACCGCGGCCGGCAGGATGCTCTCTGCCGGCGAAGGTGCCGCTTCTCCGGCAAGGAAGCCTCTGCCGCTTCTCCAGCACACGGAGAGCGTGCTAGCTGCTGAAACGTGAAGAAAGAAGCTGCAGAAGACTGGCACTGAGCGTGCAGCTTTCCAGCGGAGAGAAAAAGCTACTTCAACACTCTGCTAGCCTTTCCACTCCCAAAAACATGCACTTGGAAGGAGCTGCTGCAAAACCGATGCTGTGCTCGCTGCTGCTCCTCCTGAAGCTCTGGCTGCTAAATCTGAGGCTTTCCTTCCAATTTCAAGCTGCAAAGCACTTGCTGAATTCCAGGGAAAGTCCGGGAGGCATTTGCTGTGCTGGCACACTTTCTCCTTCCTAGACAGAGTGGAAAAGCTTTTCCCTGCCGTGTAGGCGACAAGAGACGCATTAGACGGCGATCCGGAGCTGTCCGAAGGTAAGCGCCTGTTGCCGGCCTCTTTCGGCACAAGCCCCCGCTCCGGAGCGCACCGCGGCCGGCAGGATGCTCTCTGCCGGCGAAGGTGCCGCTTCTCCGGCAAGGAAGCCTCTGCCGCTTCTCCAGCACACGGAGAGCGTGCTAGCTGCTGAAACGTGAAGAAAGAAGCTGCAGAAGACTGGCACTGAGCGTGCAGCTTTCCAGCGGAGAGAAAAAGCTACTTTAACACTCTGCAAGCCTTTCCACTCCCAAAAACATGCACATGGAAGGAGCTGCTGCAAAACCGATGCTGTGCTCGCTGCTGCTCCTCCTGAAGCTCTGGCTGCTAAATCTGAGGCTTTCCTTCCAATTTCAAGCTGCAAAGCACTTGCTGAATTCCAGGGAAAGTCCGGGAGGCATTTGCTGTGCTGGCACACTTTCTCCTTCCTAGACAGAGTGGAAAAGCTTTTCCCTGCCGTGTAGGCGACAAGAGACGCATTAGACGGCGATCCGGAGCTGTCCGAAGGTAAGCGCCTGTTGCCGGCCTCTTTCGGCACAAGCCCCCGCTCCGGAGCGCACCGCGGCCGGCAGGATGCTCTCTGCCGGCGAAGGTGCCGCTTCTCCGGCAAGGAAGCCTCTGCCGCTTCTCCAGCACACGGAGAGCGAGCTAGCTGCTGAAACGTGAAGAAAGAAGCTGCAGAAGACTGGCACTGAGCGTGCAGCTTTCCAGCGGAGAGAAAAAGCTACTTTAACACTCTGCAAGCCTTTCCACTCCCAAAAACATGCACATGGAAGGAGCTGCTGCAAAACCGATGCTGTGCTCGCTGCTGCTCCTCCTGAAGCTCTGGCTGCTAAATCTGAGGCTTTCCTTCCAATTTCAAGCTGCAAAGCACTTGCTGAATTGCAGGGAAAGTCCGGGAGGCATTTGCTGTGCTGGCACACTTTCTCCTTCCTAGACAGAGTGGAAAAGCTTTTCCCTGCCGTGTAGGCGACAAGAGACGCATTAGACGGCGATCCGGAGCTGTCCGAAGGTAAGCGCCTGTTGCCGGCCTCTTTCGGCACAAGCCCCCGCTCCGGAGCGCACCGCGGCCGGCAGGATGCTCTCTGCCGGCGAAGGTGCCGCTTCTCCGGCAAGGAAGCCTCTGCCGCTTCTCCAGCACACGGAGAGCGTGCTAGCTGCTGAAACGTGAAGAAAGAAGCTGCAGAAGACTGGCACTGAGCGTGCAGCTTTCCAGCGGAGAGAAAAAGCTACTTTAACACTCTGCAAGCCTTTCCACTCCCAAAAACATGCACATGGAAGGAGCTGCTGCAAAACCGATGCTGTGCTCGCTGCTGCTCCTCCTGAAGCTCTGGCTGCTAAATCTGAGGCTTTCCTTCCAATTTCAAGCTGCAAAGCACTTGCTGAATTCCAGGGAAAGTCCGGGAGGCATTTGCTGTGCTGGCACACTTTCTCCTTCCTAGACAGAGTGGAAAAGCTTTTCCCTGCCGTGTAGGCGACAAGAGACGCATTAGACGGCGATCCGGAGCTGTCCGAAGGTAAGCGCCTGTTGCCGGCCTCTTTCGGCACAAGCCCCCGCTCCGGAGCGCACCGCGGCCGGCAGGATGCTCTCTGCCGGCGAAGGTGCCGCTTCTCCGGCAAGGAAGCCTCTGCCGCTTCTCCAGCACACGGAGAGCGTGCTAGCTGCTGAAACGTGAAGAAAGAAGCTGCAGAAGACTGGCACTGAGCGTGCAGCTTTCCAGCGGAGAGAAAAAGCTACTTTAACACTCTGCAAGCCTTTCCACTCCCAAAAACATGCACATGGAAGGAGCTGCTGCAAAACCGATGCTGTGCTCGCTGCTGCTCCTCCTGAAGCTCTGGCTGCTAAATCTGAGGCTTTCCTTCCAATTTCAAGCTGCAAAGCACTTGCTGAATTGCAGGGAAAGTCCGGGAGGCATTTGCTGTGCTGGCACACTTTCTCCTTCCTAGACAGAGTGGAAAAGCTTTTCCCTGCCGTGTAGGCGACAAGAGACGCATTAGACGGCGATCCGGAGCTGTCCGAAGGTAAGCGCCTGTTGCCGGCCTCTTTCGGCACAAGCCCCCGCTCCGGAGCGCACCGCGGCCGGCAGGATGCTCTCTGCCGGCGAAGGTGCCGCTTCTCCGGCAAGGAAGCCTCTGCCGCTTCTCCAGCACACGGAGAGCGTGCTAGCTGCTGAAACGTGAAGAAAGAAGCTGCAGAAGACTGGCACTGAGCGTGCAGCTTTCCAGCGGAGAGAAAAAGCTACTTCAACACTCTGCTAGCCTTTCCACTCCCAAAAACATGCACTTGGAAGGAGCTGCTGCAAAACCGATGCTGTGCTCGCTGCTGCTCCTCCTGAAGCTCTGGCTGCTAAATCTGAGGCTTTCCTTCCAATTTCAAGCTGCAAAGCACTTGCTGAATTGCAGGGAAAGTCCGGGAGGCATTTGCTGTGCTGGCACACTTTCTCCTTCCTAGACAGAGTGGAAAAGCTTTTCCCTGCCGTGTAGGCGACAAGAGACGCCTTAGACGGCGATCCGGAGCTGTCCGAAGGTAAGCGCCTGTTGCCGGCCTCTTTCGGCACAAGCCCCCGCTCCGGAGCGCACCGCGGCCGGCAGGATGCTCTCTGCCGGCGAAGGTGCCGCTTCTCCGGCAAGGAAGCCTCTGCCGCTTCTCCAGCACACGGAGAGCGTGCTAGCTGCTGAAACGTGAAGAAAGAAGCTGCAGAACACTGGCACTGAGCGTGCAGCTTTCCAGCGGAGAGAAAAAGCTACTTCAACACTCTGCTAGCCTTTCCACTCCCAAAAACATGCACTTGGAAGGAGCTGCTGCAAAACCGATGCTGTGCTCGCTGCTGCTCCTCCTGAAGCTCTGGCTGCTAAATCTGAGGCTTTCCTTCCAATTTCAAGCTGCAAAGCACTTGCTGAATTCCAGGGAAAGTCCGGGAGGCATTTGCTGTGCTGGCACACTTTCTCCTTCCTAGACAGAGTGGAAAAGCTTTTCCCTGCCGTGTAGGCGACAAGAGACGCATTAGACGGCGATCCGGAGCTGTCCGAAGGTAAGCGCCTGTTGCCGGCCTCTTTCGGCACAAGCCCCCGCTCCGGAGCGCACCGCGGCCGGCAGGATGCTCTCTGCCGGCGAAGGTGCCGCTTCTCCGGCAAGGAAGCCTCTGCCGCTTCTCCAGCACACGGAGAGCGTGCTAGCTGCTGAAACGTGAAGAAAGAAGCTGCAGAAGACTGGCACTGAGCGTGCAGCTTTCCAGCGGAGAGAAAAAGCTACTTCAACACTCTGCTAGCCTTTCCACTCCCAAAAACATGCACTTGGAAGGAGCTGCTGCAAAACCGATGCTGTGCTCGCTGCTGCTCCTCCTGAAGCTCTGGCTGCTAAATCTGAGGCTTTCCTTCCAATTTCAAGCTGCAAAGCACTTGCTGAATTCCAGGGAAAGTCCGGGAGGCATTTGCTGTGCTGGCACACTTTCTCCTTCCTAGACAGAGTGGAAAAGCTTTTCCCTGCCGTGTAGGCGACAAGAGACGCATTAGACGGCGATCCGGAGCTGTCCGAAGGTAAGCGCCTGTTGCCGGCCTCTTTCGGCACAAGCCCCCGCTCCGGAGCGCACCGCGGCCGGCAGGATGCTCTCTGCCGGCGAAGGTGCCGCTTCTCCGGCAAGGAAGCCTCTGCCGCTTCTCCAGCACACGGAGAGCGAGCTAGCTGCTGAAACGTGAAGAAAGAAGCTGCAGAAGACTGGCACTGAGCGTGCAGCTTTCCAGCGGAGAGAAAAAGCTACTTTAACACTCTGCAAGCCTTTCCACTCCCAAAAACATGCACATGGAAGGAGCTGCTGCAAAACCGATGCTGTGCTCGCTGCTGCTCCTCCTGAAGCTCTGGCTGCTAAATCTGAGGCTTTCCTTCCAATTTCAAGCTGCAAAGCACTTGCTGAATTGCAGGGAAAGTCCGGGAGGCATTTGCTGTGCTGGCACACTTTCTCCTTCCTAGACAGAGTGGAAAAGCTTTTCCCTGCCGTGTAGGCGACAAGAGACGCATTAGACGGCGATCCGGAGCTGTCCGAAGGTAAGCGCCTGTTGCCGGCCTCTTTCGGCACAAGCCCCCGCTCCGGAGCGCACCGCGGCCGGCAGGATGCTCTCTGCCGGCGAAGGTGCCGCTTCTCCGGCAAGGAAGCCTCTGCCGCTTCTCCAGCACACGGAGAGCGTGCTAGCTGCTGAAACGTGAAGAAAGAAGCTGCAGAACACTGGCACTGAGCGTGCAGCTTTCCAGCGGAGAGAAAAAGCTACTTTAACACTCTGCAAGCCTTTCCACTCCCAAAAACATGCACATGGAAGGAGCTGCTGCAAAACCGATGCTGTGCTCGCTGCTGCTCCTCCTGAAGCTCTGGCTGCTAAATCTGAGGCTTTCCTTCCAATTTCAAGCTGCAAAGCACTTGCTGAATTCCAGGGAAAGTCCGGGAGGCATTTGCTGTGCTGGCACACTTTCTCCTTCCTAGACAGAGTGGAAAAGCTTTTCCCTGCCGTGTAGGCGACAAGAGACGCATTAGACGGCGATCCGGAGCTGTCCGAAGGTAAGCGCCTGTTGCCGGCCTCTTTCGGCACAAGCCCCCGCTCCGGAGCGCACCGCGGCCGGCAGGATGCTCTCTGCCGGCGAAGGTGCCGCTTCTCCGGCAAGGAAGCCTCTGCCGCTTCTCCAGCACACGGAGAGCGAGCTAGCTGCTGAAACGTGAAGAAAGAAGCTGCAGAAGACTGGCACTGAGCGTGCAGCTTTCCAGCGGAGAGAAAAAGCTACTTTAACACTCTGCAAGCCTTTCCACTCCCAAAAACATGCACTTGGAAGGAGCTGCTGCAAAACCGATGCTGTGCTCGCTGCTGCTCCTCCTGAAGCTCTGGCTGCTAAATCTGAGGCTTTCCTTCCAATTTCAAGCTGCAAAGCACTTGCTGAATTGCAGGGAAAGTCCGGGAGGCATTTGCTGTGCTGGCACACTTTCTCCTTCCTAGACAGAGTGGAAAAGCTTTTCCCTGCCGTGTAGGCGACAAGAGACGCATTAGACGGCGATCCGGAGCTGTCCGAAGGTAAGCGCCTGTTGCCGGCCTCTTTCGGCACAAGCCCCCGCTCCGGAGCGCACCGCGGCCGGCAGGATGCTCTCTGCCGGCGAAGGTGCCGCTTCTCCGGCAAGGAAGCCTCTGCCGCTTCTCCAGCACACGGAGAGCGTGCTAGCTGCTGAAACGTGAAGAAAGAAGCTGCAGAACACTGGCACTGAGCGTGCAGCTTTCCAGCGGAGAGAAAAAGCTACTTTAACACTCTGCAAGCCTTTCCACTCCCAAAAGCATGCACATGGAAGGAGCTGCTGCAAAACCGATGCTGTGCTCGCTGCTGCTCCTCCTGAAGCTCTGGCTGCTAAATCTGAGGCTTTCCTTCCAATTTCAAGCTGCAAAGCACTTGCTGAATTGCAGGGAAAGTCCGGGAGGCATTTGCTGTGCTGGCACACTTTCTCCTTCCTAGACAGAGTGGAAAAGCTTTTCCCTGCCGTGTAGGCGACAAGAGACGCATTAGACGGCGATCCGGAGCTGTCCGAAGGTAAGCGCCTGTTGCCGGCCTCTTTCGGCACAAGCCCCCGCTCCGGAGCGCACCGCGGCCGGCAGAATGCTCTCTGCCGGCGAAGGTGCCGCTTCTCCGGCAAGGAAGCCTCTGCCGCTTCTCCAGCACACGGAGAGCGTGCTAGCTGCTGAAACGTGAAGAAAGAAGCTGCAGAAGACTGGCACTGAGCGTGCAGCTTTCCAGCGGAGAGAAAAAGCTACTTTAACACTCTGCAAGCCTTTCCACTCCCAAAAACATGCACATGGAAGGAGCTGCTGCAAAACCGATGCTGTGCTCGCTGCTGCTCCTCCTGAAGCTCTGGCTGCTAAATCTGAGGCTTTCCTTCCAATTTCAAGCTGCAAAGCACTTGCTGAATTGCAGGGAAAGTCCGGGAGGCATTTGCTGTGCTGGCACACTTTCTCCTTCCTAGACAGAGTGGAAAAGCTTTTCCCTGCCGTGTAGGCGACAAGAGACGCATTAGACGGCGATCCGGAGCTGTCCGAAGGTAAGCGCCTGTTGCCGGCCTCTTTCGGCACAAGCCCCCGCTCCGGAGCGCACCGCGGCCGGCAGGATGCTCTCTGCCGGCGAAGGTGCCGCTTCTCCGGCAAGGAAGCCTCTGCCGCTTCTCCAGCACACGGAGAGCGTGCTAGCTGCTGAAACGTGAAGAAAGAAGCTGCAGAAGACTGGCACTGAGCGTGCAGCTTTCCAGCGGAGAGAAAAAGCTACTTCAACACTCTGCTAGCCTTTCCACTCCCAAAAACATGCACTTGGAAGGAGCTGCTGCAAAAGCGATGCTGTGCTCGCTGCTGCTCCTCCTGAAGCTCTGGCTGCTAAATCTGAGGCTTTCCTTCCAATTTCAAGCTGCAAAGCACTTGCTGAATTGCAGGGAAAGTCCGGGAGGCATTTGCTGTGCTGGCACACTTTCTCCTTCCTAGACAGAGTGGAAAAGCTTTTCCCTGCCGTGTAGGCGACAAGAGACGCATTAGACGGCGATCCGGAGCTGTCCGAAGGTAAGTGCCTGTTGCCGGCCTCTTTCGGCACAAGCCCCCGCTCCGGAGCGCACCGCGGCCGGCAGGATGCTCTCTGCCGGCGAAGGTGCCGCTTCTCCGGCAAGGAAGCCTCTGCCGCTTCTCCAGCACACGGAGAGCGTGCTAGCTGCTGAAACGTGAAGAAAGAAGCTGCAGAACACTGGCACTGAGCGTGCAGCTTTCCAGCGGAGAGAAAAAGCTACTTTAACACTCTGCAAGCCTTTCCACTCCCAAAAGCATGCACATGGAAGGAGCTGCTGCAAAACCGATGCTGTGCTCGCTGCTGCTCCTCCTGAAGCTCTGGCTGCTAAATCTGAGGCTTTCCTTCCAATTTCAAGCTGCAAAGCACTTGCTGAATTCCAGGGAAAGTCCGGGAGGCATTTGCTGTGCTGGCACACTTTCTCCTTCCTAGACAGAGTGGAAAAGCTTTTCCCTGCCGTGTAGGCGACAAGAGACGCATTAGACGGCGATCCGGAGCTGTCCGAAGGTAAGCGCCTGTTGCCGGCCTCTTTCGGCACAAGCCCCCGCTCCGGAGCGCACCGCGGCCGGCAGGATGCTCTCTGCCGGCGAAGGTGCCGCTTCTCCGGCAAGGAAGCCTCTGCCGCTTCTCCAGCACACGGAGAGCGTGCTAGCTGCTGAAACGTGAAGAAAGAAGCTGCAGAACACTGGCACTGAGCGTGCAGCTTTCCAGCGGAGAGAAAAAGCTACTTTAACACTCTGCAAGCCTTTCCACTCCCAAAAACATGCACATGGAAGGAGCTGCTGCAAAACCGATGCTGTGCTCGCTGCTGCTCCTCCTGAAGCTCTGGCTGCTAAATCTGAGGCTTTCCTTCCAATTTCAAGCTGCAAAGCACTTGCTGAATTGCAGGGAAAGTCCGGGAAGCATTTGCTGTGCTGGCACACTTTCTCCTTCCTAGACAGAGTGGAAAAGCTTTTCCCTGCCGTGTAGGCGACAAGAGACGCATTAGACGGCGATCCGGAGCTGTCCGAAGGTAAGCGCCTGTTGCCGGCCTCTTTCGGCACAAGCCCCCGCTCCGGAGCGCACCGCGGCCGGCAGGATGCTCTCTGCCGGCGAAGGTGCCGCTTCTCCGGCAAGGAAGCCTCTGCCGCTTCTCCAGCACACGGAGAGCGTGCTAGCTGCTGAAACGTGAAGAAAGAAGCTGCAGAAGACTGGCACTGAGCGTGCAGCTTTCCAGCGGAGAGAAAAAGCTACTTCAACACTCTGCTAGCCTTTCCACTCCCAAAAACATGCACTTGGAAGGAGCTGCTGCAAAACCGATGCTGTGCTCGCTGCTGCTCCTCCTGAAGCTCTGGCTGCTAAATCTGAGGCTTTCCTTCCAATTTCAAGCTGCAAAGCACTTGCTGAATTCCAGGGAAAGTCCGGGAGGCATTTGCTGTGCTGGCACACTTTCTCCTTCCTAGACAGAGTGGAAAAGCTTTTCCCTGCCGTGTAGGCGACAAGAGACGCATTAGACGGCGATCCGGAGCTGTCCGAAGGTAAGCGCCTGTTGCCGGCCTCTTTCGGCACAAGCCCCCGCTCCGGAGCGCACCGCGGCCGGCAGGATGCTCTCTGCCGGCGAAGGTGCCGCTTCTCCGGCAAGGAAGCCTCTGCCGCTTCTCCAGCACACGGAGAGCGTGCTAGCTGCTGAAACGTGAAGAAAGAAGCTGCAGAAGACTGGCACTGAGCGTGCAGCTTTCCAGCGGAGAGAAAAAGCTACTTTAACACTCTGCAAGCCTTTCCACTCCCAAAAACATGCACATGGAAGGAGCTGCTGCAAAACCGATGCTGTGCTCGCTGCTGCTCCTCCTGAAGCTCTGGCTGCTAAATCTGAGGCTTTCCTTCCAATTTCAAGCTGCAAAGCACTTGCTGAATTCCAGGGAAAGTCCGGGAGGCATTTGCTGTGCTGGCACACTTTCTCCTTCCTAGACAGAGTGGAAAAGCTTTTCCCTGCCGTGTAGGCGACAAGAGACGCATTAGACGGCGATCCGGAGCTGTCCGAAGGTAAGCGCCTGTTGCCGGCCTCTTTCGGCACAAGCCCCCGCTCCGGAGCGCACCGCGGCCGGCAGGATGCTCTCTGCCGGCGAAGGTGCCGCTTCTCCGGCAAGGAAGCCTCTGCCGCTTCTCCAGCACACGGAGAGCGAGCTAGCTGCTGAAACGTGAAGAAAGAAGCTGCAGAAGACTGGCACTGAGCGTGCAGCTTTCCAGCGGAGAGAAAAAGCTACTTTAACACTCTGCAAGCCTTTCCACTCCCAAAAACATGCACATGGAAGGAGCTGCTGCAAAACCGATGCTGTGCTCGCTGCTGCTCCTCCTGAAGCTCTGGCTGCTAAATCTGAGGCTTTCCTTCCAATTTCAAGCTGCAAAGCACTTGCTGAATTGCAGGGAAAGTCCGGGAGGCATTTGCTGTGCTGGCACACTTTCTCCTTCCTAGACAGAGTGGAAAAGCTTTTCCCTGCCGTGTAGGCGACAAGAGACGCATTAGACGGCGATCCGGAGCTGTCCGAAGGTAAGCGCCTGTTGCCGGCCTCTTTCGGCACAAGCCCCCGCTCCGGAGCGCACCGCGGCCGGCAGGATGCTCTCTGCCGGCGAAGGTGCCGCTTCTCCGGCAAGGAAGCCTCTGCCGCTTCTCCAGCACACGGAGAGCGTGCTAGCTGCTGAAACGTGAAGAAAGAAGCTGCAGAAGACTGGCACTGAGCGTGCAGCTTTCCAGCGGAGAGAAAAAGCTACTTTAACACTCTGCAAGCCTTTCCACTCCCAAAAACATGCACATGGAAGGAGCTGCTGCAAAACCGATGCTGTGCTCGCTGCTGCTCCTCCTGAAGCTCTGGCTGCTAAATCTGAGGCTTTCCTTCCAATTTCAAGCTGCAAAGCACTTGCTGAATTCCAGGGAAAGTCCGGGAGGCATTTGCTGTGCTGGCACACTTTCTCCTTCCTAGACAGAGTGGAAAAGCTTTTCCCTGCCGTGTAGGCGACAAGAGACGCATTAGACGGCGATCCGGAGCTGTCCGAAGGTAAGCGCCTGTTGCCGGCCTCTTTCGGCACAAGCCCCCGCTCCGGAGCGCACCGCGGCCGGCAGGATGCTCTCTGCCGGCGAAGGTGCCGCTTCTCCGGCAAGGAAGCCTCTGCCGCTTCTCCAGCACACGGAGAGCGTGCTAGCTGCTGAAACGTGAAGAAAGAAGCTGCAGAACACTGGCACTGAGCGTGCAGCTTTCCAGCGGAGAGAAAAAGCTACTTTAACACTCTGCAAGCCTTTCCACTCCCAAAAACATGCACATGGAAGGAGCTGCTGCAAAACCGATGCTGTGCTCGCTGCTGCTCCTCCTGAAGCTCTGGCTGCTAAATCTGAGGCTTTCCTTCCAATTTCAAGCTGCAAAGCACTTGCTGAATTGCAGGGAAAGTCCGGGAGGCATTTGCTGTGCTGGCACACTTTCTCCTTCCTAGACAGAGTGGAAAAGCTTTTCCCTGCCGTGTAGGCGACAAGAGACGCATTAGACGGCGATCCGGAGCTGTCCGAAGGTAAGCGCCTGTTGCCGGCCTCTTTCGGCACAAGCCCCCGCTCCGGAGCGCACCGCGGCCGGCAGGATGCTCTCTGCCGGCGAAGGTGCCGCTTCTCCGGCAAGGAAGCCTCTGCCGCTTCTCCAGCACACGGAGAGCGTGCTAGCTGCTGAAACGTGAAGAAAGAAGCTGCAGAAGACTGGCACTGAGCGTGCAGCTTTCCAGCGGAGAGAAAAAGCTACTTCAACACTCTGCTAGCCTTTCCACTCCCAAAAACATGCACTTGGAAGGAGCTGCTGCAAAACCGATGCTGTGCTCGCTGCTGCTCCTCCTGAAGCTCTGGCTGCTAAATCTGAGGCTTTCCTTCCAATTTCAAGCTGCAAAGCACTTGCTGAATTGCAGGGAAAGTCCGGGAGGCATTTGCTGTGCTGGCACACTTTCTCCTTCCTAGACAGAGTGGAAAAGCTTTTCCCTGCCGTGTAGGCGACAAGAGACGCCTTAGACGGCGATCCGGAGCTGTCCGAAGGTAAGCGCCTGTTGCCGGCCTCTTTCGGCACAAGCCCCCGCTCCGGAGCGCACCGCGGCCGGCAGGATGCTCTCTGCCGGCGAAGGTGCCGCTTCTCCGGCAAGGAAGCCTCTGCCGCTTCTCCAGCACACGGAGAGCGTGCTAGCTGCTGAAACGTGAAGAAAGAAGCTGCAGAACACTGGCACTGAGCGTGCAGCTTTCCAGCGGAGAGAAAAAGCTACTTCAACACTCTGCTAGCCTTTCCACTCCCAAAAACATGCACTTGGAAGGAGCTGCTGCAAAACCGATGCTGTGCTCGCTGCTGCTCCTCCTGAAGCTCTGGCTGCTAAATCTGAGGCTTTCCTTCCAATTTCAAGCTGCAAAGCACTTGCTGAATTCCAGGGAAAGTCCGGGAGGCATTTGCTGTGCTGGCACACTTTCTCCTTCCTAGACAGAGTGGAAAAGCTTTTCCCTGCCGTGTAGGCGACAAGAGACGCATTAGACGGCGATCCGGAGCTGTCCGAAGGTAAGCGCCTGTTGCCGGCCTCTTTCGGCACAAGCCCCCGCTCCGGAGCGCACCGCGGCCGGCAGGATGCTCTCTGCCGGCGAAGGTGCCGCTTCTCCGGCAAGGAAGCCTCTGCCGCTTCTCCAGCACACGGAGAGCGTGCTAGCTGCTGAAACGTGAAGAAAGAAGCTGCAGAAGACTGGCACTGAGCGTGCAGCTTTCCAGCGGAGAGAAAAAGCTACTTCAACACTCTGCTAGCCTTTCCACTCCCAAAAACATGCACTTGGAAGGAGCTGCTGCAAAACCGATGCTGTGCTCGCTGCTGCTCCTCCTGAAGCTCTGGCTGCTAAATCTGAGGCTTTCCTTCCAATTTCAAGCTGCAAAGCACTTGCTGAATTCCAGGGAAAGTCCGGGAGGCATTTGCTGTGCTGGCACACTTTCTCCTTCCTAGACAGAGTGGAAAAGCTTTTCCCTGCCGTGTAGGCGACAAGAGACGCATTAGACGGCGATCCGGAGCTGTCCGAAGGTAAGCGCCTGTTGCCGGCCTCTTTCGGCACAAGCCCCCGCTCCGGAGCGCACCGCGGCCGGCAGGATGCTCTCTGCCGGCGAAGGTGCCGCTTCTCCGGCAAGGAAGCCTCTGCCGCTTCTCCAGCACACGGAGAGCGAGCTAGCTGCTGAAACGTGAAGAAAGAAGCTGCAGAAGACTGGCACTGAGCGTGCAGCTTTCCAGCGGAGAGAAAAAGCTACTTTAACACTCTGCAAGCCTTTCCACTCCCAAAAACATGCACATGGAAGGAGCTGCTGCAAAACCGATGCTGTGCTCGCTGCTGCTCCTCCTGAAGCTCTGGCTGCTAAATCTGAGGCTTTCCTTCCAATTTCAAGCTGCAAAGCACTTGCTGAATTGCAGGGAAAGTCCGGGAGGCATTTGCTGTGCTGGCACACTTTCTCCTTCCTAGACAGAGTGGAAAAGCTTTTCCCTGCCGTGTAGGCGACAAGAGACGCATTAGACGGCGATCCGGAGCTGTCCGAAGGTAAGCGCCTGTTGCCGGCCTCTTTCGGCACAAGCCCCCGCTCCGGAGCGCACCGCGGCCGGCAGGATGCTCTCTGCCGGCGAAGGTGCCGCTTCTCCGGCAAGGAAGCCTCTGCCGCTTCTCCAGCACACGGAGAGCGTGCTAGCTGCTGAAACGTGAAGAAAGAAGCTGCAGAACACTGGCACTGAGCGTGCAGCTTTCCAGCGGAGAGAAAAAGCTACTTTAACACTCTGCAAGCCTTTCCACTCCCAAAAACATGCACATGGAAGGAGCTGCTGCAAAACCGATGCTGTGCTCGCTGCTGCTCCTCCTGAAGCTCTGGCTGCTAAATCTGAGGCTTTCCTTCCAATTTCAAGCTGCAAAGCACTTGCTGAATTCCAGGGAAAGTCCGGGAGGCATTTGCTGTGCTGGCACACTTTCTCCTTCCTAGACAGAGTGGAAAAGCTTTTCCCTGCCGTGTAGGCGACAAGAGACGCATTAGACGGCGATCCGGAGCTGTCCGAAGGTAAGCGCCTGTTGCCGGCCTCTTTCGGCACAAGCCCCCGCTCCGGAGCGCACCGCGGCCGGCAGGATGCTCTCTGCCGGCGAAGGTGCCGCTTCTCCGGCAAGGAAGCCTCTGCCGCTTCTCCAGCACACGGAGAGCGAGCTAGCTGCTGAAACGTGAAGAAAGAAGCTGCAGAAGACTGGCACTGAGCGTGCAGCTTTCCAGCGGAGAGAAAAAGCTACTTTAACACTCTGCAAGCCTTTCCACTCCCAAAAACATGCACTTGGAAGGAGCTGCTGCAAAACCGATGCTGTGCTCGCTGCTGCTCCTCCTGAAGCTCTGGCTGCTAAATCTGAGGCTTTCCTTCCAATTTCAAGCTGCAAAGCACTTGCTGAATTGCAGGGAAAGTCCGGGAGGCATTTGCTGTGCTGGCACACTTTCTCCTTCCTAGACAGAGTGGAAAAGCTTTTCCCTGCCGTGTAGGCGACAAGAGACGCATTAGACGGCGATCCGGAGCTGTCCGAAGGTAAGCGCCTGTTGCCGGCCTCTTTCGGCACAAGCCCCCGCTCCGGAGCGCACCGCGGCCGGCAGGATGCTCTCTGCCGGCGAAGGTGCCGCTTCTCCGGCAAGGAAGCCTCTGCCGCTTCTCCAGCACACGGAGAGCGTGCTAGCTGCTGAAACGTGAAGAAAGAAGCTGCAGAACACTGGCACTGAGCGTGCAGCTTTCCAGCGGAGAGAAAAAGCTACTTTAACACTCTGCAAGCCTTTCCACTCCCAAAAACATGCACATGGAAGGAGCTGCTGCAAAACCGATGCTGTGCTCGCTGCTGCTCCTCCTGAAGCTCTGGCTGCTAAATCTGAGGCTTTCCTTCCAATTTCAAGCTGCAAAGCACTTGCTGAATTGCAGGGAAAGTCCGGGAGGCATTTGCTGTGCTGGCACACTTTCTCCTTCCTAGACAGAGTGGAAAAGCTTTTCCCTGCCGTGTAGGCGACAAGAGACGCATTAGACGGCGATCCGGAGCTGTCCGAAGGTAAGCGCCTGTTGCCGGCCTCTTTCGGCACAAGCCCCCGCTCCGGAGCGCACCGCGGCCGGCAGGATGCTCTCTGCCGGCGAAGGTGCCGCTTCTCCGGCAAGGAAGCCTCTGCCGCTTCTCCAGCACACGGAGAGCGTGCTAGCTGCTGAAACGTGAAGAAAGAAGCTGCAGAAGACTGGCACTGAGCGTGCAGCTTTCCAGCGGAGAGAAAAAGCTACTTCAACACTCTGCTAGCCTTTCCACTCCCAAAAACATGCACTTGGAAGGAGCTGCTGCAAAAGCGATGCTGTGCTCGCTGCTGCTCCTCCTGAAGCTCTGGCTGCTAAATCTGAGGCTTTCCTTCCAATTTCAAGCTGCAAAGCACTTGCTGAATTCCAGGGAAAGTCCGGGAGGCATTTGCTGTGCTGGCACACTTTCTCCTTCCTAGACAGAGTGGAAAAGCTTTTCCCTGCCGTGTAGGCGACAAGAGACGCATTAGACGGCGATCCGGAGCTGTCCGAAGGTAAGCGCCTGTTGCCGGCCTCTTTCGGCACAAGCCCCCGCTCCGGAGCGCACCGCGGCCGGCAGGATGCTCTCTGCCGGCGAAGGTGCCGCTTCTCCGGCAAGGAAGCCTCTGCCGCTTCTCCAGCACACGGAGAGCGTGCTAGCTGCTGAAACGTGAAGAAAGAAGCTGCAGAAGACTGGCACTGAGCGTGCAGCTTTCCAGCGGAGAGAAAAAGCTACTTTAACACTCTGCAAGCCTTTCAACTCCCAAAAACATGCACATGGAAGGAGCTGCTGCAAAACCGATGCTGTGCTCGCTGCTGCTCCTCCTGAAGCTCTGGCTGCTAAATCTGAGGCTTTCCTTCCAATTTCAAGCTGCAAAGCACTTGCTGAATTGCAGGGAAAGTCCGGGAGGCATTTGCTGTGCTGGCACACTTTCTCCTTCCTAGACAGAGTGGAAAAGCTTTTCCCTGCCGTGTAGGCGACAAGAGACGCATTAGACGGCGATCCGGAGCTGTCCGAAGGTAAGCGCCTGTTGCCGGCCTCTTTCGGCACAAGCCCCCGCTCCGGAGCGCACCGCGGCCGGCAGGATGCTCTCTGCCGGCGAAGGTGCCGCTTCTCCGGCAAGGAAGCCTCTGCCGCTTCTCCAGCACACGGAGAGCGTGCTAGCTGCTGAAACGTGAAGAAAGAAGCTGCAGAACACTGGCACTGAGCGTGCAGCTTTCCAGCGGAGAGAAAAAGCTACTTTAACACTCTGCAAGCCTTTCCACTCCCAAAAGCATGCACATGGAAGGAGCTGCTGCAAAACCGATGCTGTGCTCGCTGCTGCTCCTCCTGAAGCTCTGGCTGCTAAATCTGAGGCTTTCCTTCCAATTTCAAGCTGCAAAGCACTTGCTGAATTCCAGGGAAAGTCCGGGAGGCATTTGCTGTGCTGGCACACTTTCTCCTTCCTAGACAGAGTGGAAAAGCTTTTCCCTGCCGTGTAGGCGACAAGAGACGCATTAGACGGCGATCCGGAGCTGTCCGAAGGTAAGCGCCTGTTGCCGGCCTCTTTCGGCACAAGCCCCCGCTCCGGAGCGCACCGCGGCCGGCAGGATGCTCTCTGCCGGCGAAGGTGCCGCTTCTCCGGCAAGGAAGCCTCTGCCGCTTCTCCAGCACACGGAGAGCGTGCTAGCTGCTGAAACGTGAAGAAAGAAGCTGCAGAACACTGGCACTGAGCGTGCAGCTTTCCAGCGGAGAGAAAAAGCTACTTTAACACTCTGCAAGCCTTTCCACTCCCAAAAACATGCACATGGAAGGAGCTGCTGCAAAACCGATGCTGTGCTCGCTGCTGCTCCTCCTGAAGCTCTGGCTGCTAAATCTGAGGCTTTCCTTCCAATTTCAAGCTGCAAAGCACTTGCTGAATTGCAGGGAAAGTCCGGGAAGCATTTGCTGTGCTGGCACACTTTCTCCTTCCTAGACAGAGTGGAAAAGCTTTTCCCTGCCGTGTAGGCGACAAGAGACGCATTAGACGGCGATCCGGAGCTGTCCGAAGGTAAGCGCCTGTTGCCGGCCTCTTTCGGCACAAGCCCCCGCTCCGGAGCGCACCGCGGCCGGCAGGATGCTCTCTGCCGGCGAAGGTGCCGCTTCTCCGGCAAGGAAGCCTCTGCCGCTTCTCCAGCACACGGAGAGCGTGCTAGCTGCTGAAACGTGAAGAAAGAAGCTGCAGAAGACTGGCACTGAGCGTGCAGCTTTCCAGCGGAGAGAAAAAGCTACTTCAACACTCTGCTAGCCTTTCCACTCCCAAAAACATGCACTTGGAAGGAGCTGCTGCAAAACCGATGCTGTGCTCGCTGCTGCTCCTCCTGAAGCTCTGGCTGCTAAATCTGAGGCTTTCCTTCCAATTTCAAGCTGCAAAGCACTTGCTGAATTCCAGGGAAAGTCCGGGAGGCATTTGCTGTGCTGGCACACTTTCTCCTTCCTAGACAGAGTGGAAAAGCTTTTCCCTGCCGTGTAGGCGACAAGAGACGCATTAGACGGCGATCCGGAGCTGTCCGAAGGTAAGCGCCTGTTGCCGGCCTCTTTCGGCACAAGCCCCCGCTCCGGAGCGCACCGCGGCCGGCAGGATGCTCTCTGCCGGCGAAGGTGCCGCTTCTCCGGCAAGGAAGCCTCTGCCGCTTCTCCAGCACACGGAGAGCGTGCTAGCTGCTGAAACGTGAAGAAAGAAGCTGCAGAACACTGGCACTGAGCGTGCAGCTTTCCAGCGGAGAGAAAAAGCTACTTTAACACTCTGCAAGCCTTTCCACTCCCAAAAACATGCACATGGAAGGAGCTGCTGCAAAACCGATGCTGTGCTCGCTGCTGCTCCTCCTGAAGCTCTGGCTGCTAAATCTGAGGCTTTCCTTCCAATTTCAAGCTGCAAAGCACTTGCTGAATTCCAGGGAAAGTCCGGGAGGCATTTGCTGTGCTGGCACACTTTCTCCTTCCTAGACAGAGTGGAAAAGCTTTTCCCTGCCGTGTAGGCGACAAGAGACGCATTAGACGGCGATCCGGAGCTGTCCGAAGGTAAGCGCCTGTTGCCGGCCTCTTTCGGCACAAGCCCCCGCTCCGGAGCGCACCGCGGCCGGCAGGATGCTCTCTGCCGGCGAAGGTGCCGCTTCTCCGGCAAGGAAGCCTCTGCCGCTTCTCCAGCACACGGAGAGCGAGCTAGCTGCTGAAACGTGAAGAAAGAAGCTGCAGAAGACTGGCACTGAGCGTGCAGCTTTCCAGCGGAGAGAAAAAGCTACTTTAACACTCTGCAAGCCTTTCCACTCCCAAAAACATGCACATGGAAGGAGCTGCTGCAAAACCGATGCTGTGCTCGCTGCTGCTCCTCCTGAAGCTCTGGCTGCTAAATCTGAGGCTTTCCTTCCAATTTCAAGCTGCAAAGCACTTGCTGAATTGCAGGGAAAGTCCGGGAGGCATTTGCTGTGCTGGCACACTTTCTCCTTCCTAGACAGAGTGGAAAAGCTTTTCCCTGCCGTGTAGGCGACAAGAGACGCATTAGACGGCGATCCGGAGCTGTCCGAAGGTAAGCGCCTGTTGCCGGCCTCTTTCGGCACAAGCCCCCGCTCCGGAGCGCACCGCGGCCGGCAGGATGCTCTCTGCCGGCGAAGGTGCCGCTTCTCCGGCAAGGAAGCCTCTGCCGCTTCTCCAGCACACGGAGAGCGTGCTAGCTGCTGAAACGTGAAGAAAGAAGCTGCAGAAGACTGGCACTGAGCGTGCAGCTTTCCAGCGGAGAGAAAAAGCTACTTTAACACTCTGCAAGCCTTTCCACTCCCAAAAACATGCACATGGAAGGAGCTGCTGCAAAACCGATGCTGTGCTCGCTGCTGCTCCTCCTGAAGCTCTGGCTGCTAAATCTGAGGCTTTCCTTCCAATTTCAAGCTGCAAAGCACTTGCTGAATTGCAGGGAAAGTCCGGGAGGCATTTGCTGTGCTGGCACACTTTCTCCTTCCTAGACAGAGTGGAAAAGCTTTTCCCTGCCGTGTAGGCGACAAGAGACGCATTAGACGGCGATCCGGAGCTGTCCGAAGGTAAGCGCCTGTTGCCGGCCTCTTTCGGCACAAGCCCCCGCTCCGGAGCGCACCGCGGCCGGCAGGATGCTCTCTGCCGGCGAAGGTGCCGCTTCTCCGGCAAGGAAGCCTCTGCCGCTTCTCCAGCACACGGAGAGCGTGCTAGCTGCTGAAACGTGAAGAAAGAAGCTGCAGAAGACTGGCACTGAGCGTGCAGCTTTCCAGCGGAGAGAAAAAGCTACTTCAACACTCTGCTAGCCTTTCCACTCCCAAAAACATGCACTTGGAAGGAGCTGCTGCAAAAGCGATGCTGTGCTCGCTGCTGCTCCTCCTGAAGCTCTGGCTGCTAAATCTGAGGCTTTCCTTCCAATTTCAAGCTGCAAAGCACTTGCTGAATTCCAGGGAAAGTCCGGGAGGCATTTGCTGTGCTGGCACACTTTCTCCTTCCTAGACAGAGTGGAAAAGCTTTTCCCTGCCGTGTAGGCGACAAGAGACGCATTAGACGGCGATCCGGAGCTGTCCGAAGGTAAGCGCCTGTTGCCGGCCTCTTTCGGCACAAGCCCCCGCTCCGGAGCGCACCGCGGCCGGCAGGATGCTCTCTGCCGGCGAAGGTGCCGCTTCTCCGGCAAGGAAGCCTCTGCCGCTTCTCCAGCACACGGAGAGCGTGCTAGCTGCTGAAACGTGAAGAAAGAAGCTGCAGAAGACTGGCACTGAGCGTGCAGCTTTCCAGCGGAGAGAAAAAGCTACTTTAACACTCTGCAAGCCTTTCAACTCCCAAAAACATGCACATGGAAGGAGCTGCTGCAAAACCGATGCTGTGCTCGCTGCTGCTCCTCCTGAAGCTCTGGCTGCTAAATCTGAGGCTTTCCTTCCAATTTCAAGCTGCAAAGCACTTGCTGAATTCCAGGGAAAGTCCGGGAGGCATTTGCTGTGCTGGCACACTTTCTCCTTCCTAGACAGAGTGGAAAAGCTTTTCCCTGCCGTGTAGGCGACAAGAGACGCATTAGACGGCGATCCGGAGCTGTCCGAAGGTAAGCGCCTGTTGCCGGCCTCTTTCGGCACAAGCCCCCGCTCCGGAGCGCACCGCGGCCGGCAGGATGCTCTCTGCCGGCGAAGGTGCCGCTTCTCCGGCAAGGAAGCCTCTGCCGCTTCTCCAGCACACGGAGAGCGTGCTAGCTGCTGAAACGTGAAGAAAGAAGCTGCAGAACACTGGCACTGAGCGTGCAGCTTTCCAGCGGAGAGAAAAAGCTACTTTAACACTCTGCAAGCCTTTCCACTCCCAAAAGCATGCACATGGAAGGAGCTGCTGCAAAACCGATGCTGTGCTCGCTGCTGCTCCTCCTGAAGCTCTGGCTGCTAAATCTGAGGCTTTCCTTCCAATTTCAAGCTGCAAAGCACTTGCTGAATTGCAGGGAAAGTCCGGGAGGCATTTGCTGTGCTGGCACACTTTCTCCTTCCTAGACAGAGTGGAAAAGCTTTTCCCTGCCGTGTAGGCGACAAGAGACGCATTAGACGGCGATCCGGAGCTGTCCGAAGGTAAGCGCCTGTTGCCGGCCTCTTTCGGCACAAGCCCCCGCTCCGGAGCGCACCGCGGCCGGCAGGATGCTCTCTGCCGGCGAAGGTGCCGCTTCTCCGGCAAGGAAGCCTCTGCCGCTTCTCCAGCACACGGAGAGCGTGCTAGCTGCTGAAACGTGAAGAAAGAAGCTGCAGAACACTGGCACTGAGCGTGCAGCTTTCCAGCGGAGAGAAAAAGCTACTTTAACACTCTGCAAGCCTTTCCACTCCCAAAAACATGCACATGGAAGGAGCTGCTGCAAAACCGATGCTGTGCTCGCTGCTGCTCCTCCTGAAGCTCTGGCTGCTAAATCTGAGGCTTTCCTTCCAATTTCAAGCTGCAAAGCACTTGCTGAATTGCAGGGAAAGTCCGGGAAGCATTTGCTGTGCTGGCACACTTTCTCCTTCCTAGACAGAGTGGAAAAGCTTTTCCCTGCCGTGTAGGCGACAAGAGACGCATTAGACGGCGATCCGGAGCTGTCCGAAGGTAAGCGCCTGTTGCCGGCCTCTTTCGGCACAAGCCCCCGCTCCGGAGCGCACCGCGGCCGGCAGGATGCTCTCTGCCGGCGAAGGTGCCGCTTCTCCGGCAAGGAAGCCTCTGCCGCTTCTCCAGCACACGGAGAGCGTGCTAGCTGCTGAAACGTGAAGAAAGAAGCTGCAGAAGACTGGCACTGAGCGTGCAGCTTTCCAGCGGAGAGAAAAAGCTACTTCAACACTCTGCTAGCCTTTCCACTCCCAAAAACATGCACTTGGAAGGAGCTGCTGCAAAACCGATGCTGTGCTCGCTGCTGCTCCTCCTGAAGCTCTGGCTGCTAAATCTGAGGCTTTCCTTCCAATTTCAAGCTGCAAAGCACTTGCTGAATTCCAGGGAAAGTCCGGGAGGCATTTGCTGTGCTGGCACACTTTCTCCTTCCTAGACAGAGTGGAAAAGCTTTTCCCTGCCGTGTAGGCGACAAGAGACGCATTAGACGGCGATCCGGAGCTGTCCGAAGGTAAGCGCCTGTTGCCGGCCTCTTTCGGCACAAGCCCCCGCTCCGGAGCGCACCGCGGCCGGCAGGATGCTCTCTGCCGGCGAAGGTGCCGCTTCTCCGGCAAGGAAGCCTCTGCCGCTTCTCCAGCACACGGAGAGCGTGCTAGCTGCTGAAACGTGAAGAAAGAAGCTGCAGAACACTGGCACTGAGCGTGCAGCTTTCCAGCGGAGAGAAAAAGCTACTTTAACACTCTGCAAGCCTTTCCACTCCCAAAAACATGCACATGGAAGGAGCTGCTGCAAAACCGATGCTGTGCTCGCTGCTGCTCCTCCTGAAGCTCTGGCTGCTAAATCTGAGGCTTTCCTTCCAATTTCAAGCTGCAAAGCACTTGCTGAATTCCAGGGAAAGTCCGGGAGGCATTTGCTGTGCTGGCACACTTTCTCCTTCCTAGACAGAGTGGAAAAGCTTTTCCCTGCCGTGTAGGCGACAAGAGACGCATTAGACGGCGATCCGGAGCTGTCCGAAGGTAAGCGCCTGTTGCCGGCCTCTTTCGGCACAAGCCCCCGCTCCGGAGCGCACCGCGGCCGGCAGGATGCTCTCTGCCGGCGAAGGTGCCGCTTCTCCGGCAAGGAAGCCTCTGCCGCTTCTCCAGCACACGGAGAGCGAGCTAGCTGCTGAAACGTGAAGAAAGAAGCTGCAGAAGACTGGCACTGAGCGTGCAGCTTTCCAGCGGAGAGAAAAAGCTACTTTAACACTCTGCAAGCCTTTCCACTCCCAAAAACATGCACATGGAAGGAGCTGCTGCAAAACCGATGCTGTGCTCGCTGCTGCTCCTCCTGAAGCTCTGGCTGCTAAATCTGAGGCTTTCCTTCCAATTTCAAGCTGCAAAGCACTTGCTGAATTGCAGGGAAAGTCCGGGAGGCATTTGCTGTGCTGGCACACTTTCTCCTTCCTAGACAGAGTGGAAAAGCTTTTCCCTGCCGTGTAGGCGACAAGAGACGCATTAGACGGCGATCCGGAGCTGTCCGAAGGTAAGCGCCTGTTGCCGGCCTCTTTCGGCACAAGCCCCCGCTCCGGAGCGCACCGCGGCCGGCAGGATGCTCTCTGCCGGCGAAGGTGCCGCTTCTCCGGCAAGGAAGCCTCTGCCGCTTCTCCAGCACACGGAGAGCGTGCTAGCTGCTGAAACGTGAAGAAAGAAGCTGCAGAAGACTGGCACTGAGCGTGCAGCTTTCCAGCGGAGAGAAAAAGCTACTTTAACACTCTGCAAGCCTTTCCACTCCCAAAAACATGCACATGGAAGGAGCTGCTGCAAAACCGATGCTGTGCTCGCTGCTGCTCCTCCTGAAGCTCTGGCTGCTAAATCTGAGGCTTTCCTTCCAATTTCAAGCTGCAAAGCACTTGCTGAATTCCAGGGAAAGTCCGGGAGGCATTTGCTGTGCTGGCACACTTTCTCCTTCCTAGACAGAGTGGAAAAGCTTTTCCCTGCCGTGTAGGCGACAAGAGACGCATTAGACGGCGATCCGGAGCTGTCCGAAGGTAAGCGCCTGTTGCCGGCCTCTTTCGGCACAAGCCCCCGCTCCGGAGCGCACCGCGGCCGGCAGGATGCTCTCTGCCGGCGAAGGTGCCGCTTCTCCGGCAAGGAAGCCTCTGCCGCTTCTCCAGCACACGGAGAGCGTGCTAGCTGCTGAAACGTGAAGAAAGAAGCTGCAGAACACTGGCACTGAGCGTGCAGCTTTCCAGCGGAGAGAAAAAGCTACTTTAACACTCTGCAAGCCTTTCCACTCCCAAAAACATGCACATGGAAGGAGCTGCTGCAAAACCGATGCTGTGCTCGCTGCTGCTCCTCCTGAAGCTCTGGCTGCTAAATCTGAGGCTTTCCTTCCAATTTCAAGCTGCAAAGCACTTGCTGAATTGCAGGGAAAGTCCGGGAGGCATTTGCTGTGCTGGCACACTTTCTCCTTCCTAGACAGAGTGGAAAAGCTTTTCCCTGCCGTGTAGGCGACAAGAGACGCATTAGACGGCGATCCGGAGCTGTCCGAAGGTAAGCGCCTGTTGCCGGCCTCTTTCGGCACAAGCCCCCGCTCCGGAGCGCACCGCGGCCGGCAGGATGCTCTCTGCCGGCGAAGGTGCCGCTTCTCCGGCAAGGAAGCCTCTGCCGCTTCTCCAGCACACGGAGAGCGTGCTAGCTGCTGAAACGTGAAGAAAGAAGCTGCAGAAGACTGGCACTGAGCGTGCAGCTTTCCAGCGGAGAGAAAAAGCTACTTCAACACTCTGCTAGCCTTTCCACTCCCAAAAACATGCACTTGGAAGGAGCTGCTGCAAAACCGATGCTGTGCTCGCTGCTGCTCCTCCTGAAGCTCTGGCTGCTAAATCTGAGGCTTTCCTTCCAATTTCAAGCTGCAAAGCACTTGCTGAATTCCAGGGAAAGTCCGGGAGGCATTTGCTGTGCTGGCACACTTTCTCCTTCCTAGACAGAGTGGAAAAGCTTTTCCCTGCCGTGTAGGCGACAAGAGACGCATTAGACGGCGATCCGGAGCTGTCCGAAGGTAAGCGCCTGTTGCCGGCCTCTTTCGGCACAAGCCCCCGCTCCGGAGCGCACCGCGGCCGGCAGGATGCTCTCTGCCGGCGAAGGTGCCGCTTCTCCGGCAAGGAAGCCTCTGCCGCTTCTCCAGCACACGGAGAGCGTGCTAGCTGCTGAAACGTGAAGAAAGAAGCTGCAGAAGACTGGCACTGAGCGTGCAGCTTTCCAGCGGAGAGAAAAAGCTACTTCAACACTCTGCTAGCCTTTCCACTCCCAAAAACATGCACTTGGAAGGAGCTGCTGCAAAACCGATGCTGTGCTCGCTGCTGCTCCTCCTGAAGCTCTGGCTGCTAAATCTGAGGCTTTCCTTCCAATTTCAAGCTGCAAAGCACTTGCTGAATTCCAGGGAAAGTCCGGGAGGCATTTGCTGTGCTGGCACACTTTCTCCTTCCTAGACAGAGTGGAAAAGCTTTTCCCTGCCGTGTAGGCGACAAGAGACGCATTAGACGGCGATCCGGAGCTGTCCGAAGGTAAGCGCCTGTTGCCGGCCTCTTTCGGCACAAGCCCCCGCTCCGGAGCGCACCGCGGCCGGCAGGATGCTCTCTGCCGGCGAAGGTGCCGCTTCTCCGGCAAGGAAGCCTCTGCCGCTTCTCCAGCACACGGAGAGCGAGCTAGCTGCTGAAACGTGAAGAAAGAAGCTGCAGAAGACTGGCACTGAGCGTGCAGCTTTCCAGCGGAGAGAAAAAGCTACTTTAACACTCTGCAAGCCTTTCCACTCCCAAAAACATGCACATGGAAGGAGCTGCTGCAAAACCGATGCTGTGCTCGCTGCTGCTCCTCCTGAAGCTCTGGCTGCTAAATCTGAGGCTTTCCTTCCAATTTCAAGCTGCAAAGCACTTGCTGAATTGCAGGGAAAGTCCGGGAGGCATTTGCTGTGCTGGCACACTTTCTCCTTCCTAGACAGAGTGGAAAAGCTTTTCCCTGCCGTGTAGGCGACAAGAGACGCATTAGACGGCGATCCGGAGCTGTCCGAAGGTAAGCGCCTGTTGCCGGCCTCTTTCGGCACAAGCCCCCGCTCCGGAGCGCACCGCGGCCGGCAGGATGCTCTCTGCCGGCGAAGGTGCCGCTTCTCCGGCAAGGAAGCCTCTGCCGCTTCTCCAGCACACGGAGAGCGTGCTAGCTGCTGAAACGTGAAGAAAGAAGCTGCAGAAGACTGGCACTGAGCGTGCAGCTTTCCAGCGGAGAGAAAAAGCTACTTTAACACTCTGCAAGCCTTTCCACTCCCAAAAACATGCACATGGAAGGAGCTGCTGCAAAACCGATGCTGTGCTCGCTGCTGCTCCTCCTGAAGCTCTGGCTGCTAAATCTGAGGCTTTCCTTCCAATTTCAAGCTGCAAAGCACTTGCTGAATTCCAGGGAAAGTCCGGGAGGCATTTGCTGTGCTGGCACACTTTCTCCTTCCTAGACAGAGTGGAAAAGCTTTTCCCTGCCGTGTAGGCGACAAGAGACGCATTAGACGGCGATCCGGAGCTGTCCGAAGGTAAGCGCCTGTTGCCGGCCTCTTTCGGCACAAGCCCCCGCTCCGGAGCGCACCGCGGCCGGCAGGATGCTCTCTGCCGGCGAAGGTGCCGCTTCTCCGGCAAGGAAGCCTCTGCCGCTTCTCCAGCACACGGAGAGCGTGCTAGCTGCTGAAACGTGAAGAAAGAAGCTGCAGAACACTGGCACTGAGCGTGCAGCTTTCCAGCGGAGAGAAAAAGCTACTTTAACACTCTGCAAGCCTTTCCACTCCCAAAAACATGCACATGGAAGGAGCTGCTGCAAAACCGATGCTGTGCTCGCTGCTGCTCCTCCTGAAGCTCTGGCTGCTAAATCTGAGGCTTTCCTTCCAATTTCAAGCTGCAAAGCACTTGCTGAATTGCAGGGAAAGTCCGGGAGGCATTTGCTGTGCTGGCACACTTTCTCCTTCCTAGACAGAGTGGAAAAGCTTTTCCCTGCCGTGTAGGCGACAAGAGACGCATTAGACGGCGATCCGGAGCTGTCCGAAGGTAAGCGCCTGTTGCCGGCCTCTTTCGGCACAAGCCCCCGCTCCGGAGCGCACCGCGGCCGGCAGGATGCTCTCTGCCGGCGAAGGTGCCGCTTCTCCGGCAAGGAAGCCTCTGCCGCTTCTCCAGCACACGGAGAGCGTGCTAGCTGCTGAAACGTGAAGAAAGAAGCTGCAGAAGACTGGCACTGAGCGTGCAGCTTTCCAGCGGAGAGAAAAAGCTACTTCAACACTCTGCTAGCCTTTCCACTCCCAAAAACATGCACTTGGAAGGAGCTGCTGCAAAACCGATGCTGTGCTCGCTGCTGCTCCTCCTGAAGCTCTGGCTGCTAAATCTGAGGCTTTCCTTCCAATTTCAAGCTGCAAAGCACTTGCTGAATTCCAGGGAAAGTCCGGGAGGCATTTGCTGTGCTGGCACACTTTCTCCTTCCTAGACAGAGTGGAAAAGCTTTTCCCTGCCGTGTAGGCGACAAGAGACGCATTAGACGGCGATCCGGAGCTGTCCGAAGGTAAGCGCCTGTTGCCGGCCTCTTTCGGCACAAGCCCCCGCTCCGGAGCGCACCGCGGCCGGCAGGATGCTCTCTGCCGGCGAAGGTGCCGCTTCTCCGGCAAGGAAGCCTCTGCCGCTTCTCCAGCACACGGAGAGCGTGCTAGCTGCTGAAACGTGAAGAAAGAAGCTGCAGAAGACTGGCACTGAGCGTGCAGCTTTCCAGCGGAGAGAAAAAGCTACTTCAACACTCTGCTAGCCTTTCCACTCCCAAAAACATGCACTTGGAAGGAGCTGCTGCAAAACCGATGCTGTGCTCGCTGCTGCTCCTCCTGAAGCTCTGGCTGCTAAATCTGAGGCTTTCCTTCCAATTTCAAGCTGCAAAGCACTTGCTGAATTGCAGGGAAAGTCCGGGAGGCATTTGCTGTGCTGGCACACTTTCTCCTTCCTAGACAGAGTGGAAAAGCTTTTCCCTGCCGTGTAGGCGACAAGAGACGCATTAGACGGCGATCCGGAGCTGTCCGAAGGTAAGCGCCTGTTGCCGGCCTCTTTCGGCACAAGCCCCCGCTCCGGAGCGCACCGCGGCCGGCAGGATGCTCTCTGCCGGCGAAGGTGCCGCTTCTCCGGCAAGGAAGCCTCTGCCGCTTCTCCAGCACACGGAGAGCGTGCTAGCTGCTGAAACGTGAAGAAAGAAGCTGCAGAAGACTGGCACTGAGCGTGCAGCTTTCCAGCGGAGAGAAAAAGCTACTTCAACACTCTGCTAGCCTTTCCACTCCCAAAAACATGCACTTGGAAGGAGCTGCTGCAAAACCGATGCTGTGCTCGCTGCTGCTCCTCCTGAAGCTCTGGCTGCTAAATCTGAGGCTTTCCTTCCAATTTCAAGCTGCAAAGCACTTGCTGAATTGCAGGGAAAGTCCGGGAGGCATTTGCTGTGCTGGCACACTTTCTCCTTCCTAGACAGAGTGGAAAAGCTTTTCCCTGCCGTGTAGGCGACAAGAGACGCATTAGACGGCGATCCGGAGCTGTCCGAAGGTAAGCGCCTGTTGCCGGCCTCTTTCGGCACAAGCCCCCGCTCCGGAGCGCACCGCGGCCGGCAGGATGCTCTCTGCCGGCGAAGGTGCCGCTTCTCCGGCAAGGAAGCCTCTGCCGCTTCTCCAGCACACGGAGAGCGTGCTAGCTGCTGAAACGTGAAGAAAGAAGCTGCAGAAGACTGGCACTGAGCGTGCAGCTTTCCAGCGGAGAGAAAAAGCTACTTCAACACTCTGCTAGCCTTTCCACTCCCAAAAACATGCACTTGGAAGGAGCTGCTGCAAAACCGATGCTGTGCTCGCTGCTGCTCCTCCTGAAGCTCTGGCTGCTAAATCTGAGGCTTTCCTTCCAATTTCAAGCTGCAAAGCACTTGCTGAATTGCAGGGAAAGTCCGGGAGGCATTTGCTGTGCTGGCACACTTTCTCCTTCCTAGACAGAGTGGAAAAGCTTTTCCCTGCCGTGTAGGCGACAAGAGACGCATTAGACGGCGATCCGGAGCTGTCCGAAGGTAAGCGCCTGTTGCCGGCCTCTTTCGGCACAAGCCCCCGCTCCGGAGCGCACCGCGGCCGGCAGGATGCTCTCTGCCGGCGAAGGTGCCGCTTCTCCGGCAAGGAAGCCTCTGCCGCTTCTCCAGCACACGGAGAGCGAGCTAGCTGCTGAAACGTGAAGAAAGAAGCTGCAGAAGACTGGCACTGAGCGTGCAGCTTTCCAGCGGAGAGAAAAAGCTACTTTAACACTCTGCAAGCCTTTCCACTCCCAAAAACATGCACATGGAAGGAGCTGCTGCAAAACCGATGCTGTGCTCGCTGCTGCTCCTCCTGAAGCTCTGGCTGCTAAATCTGAGGCTTTCCTTCCAATTTCAAGCTGCAAAGCACTTGCTGAATTCCAGGGAAAGTCCGGGAGGCATTTGCTGTGCTGGCACACTTTCTCCTTCCTAGACAGAGTGGAAAAGCTTTTCCCTGCCGTGTAGGCGACAAGAGACGCATTAGACGGCGATCCGGAGCTGTCCGAAGGTAAGCGCCTGTTGCCGGCCTCTTTCGGCACAAGCCCCCGCTCCGGAGCGCACCGCGGCCGGCAGGATGCTCTCTGCCGGCGAAGGTGCCGCTTCTCCGGCAAGGAAGCCTCTGCCGCTTCTCCAGCACACGGAGAGCGTGCTAGCTGCTGAAACGTGAAGAAAGAAGCTGCAGAAGACTGGCACTGAGCGTGCAGCTTTCCAGCGGAGAGAAAAAGCTACTTTAACACTCTGCAAGCCTTTCCACTCCCAAAAACATGCACATGGAAGGAGCTGCTGCAAAACCGATGCTGTGCTCGCTGCTGCTCCTCCTGAAGCTCTGGCTGCTAAATCTGAGGCTTTCCTTCCAATTTCAAGCTGCAAAGCACTTGCTGAATTGCAGGGAAAGTCCGGGAGGCATTTGCTGTGCTGGCACACTTTCTCCTTCCTAGACAGAGTGGAAAAGCTTTTCCCTGCCGTGTAGGCGACAAGAGACGCATTAGACGGCGATCCGGAGCTGTCCGAAGGTAAGCGCCTGTTGCCGGCCTCTTTCGGCACAAGCCCCCGCTCCGGAGCGCACCGCGGCCGGCAGGATGCTCTCTGCCGGCGAAGGTGCCGCTTCT